>NC_143560.1:12780000-13090000 GCF_054136105.1 Typopeltis vanoorti
TGGGATTGGATGGTATACCAGCTCGTGTCGTACGAGAAGCAGCTAAAGAATTGTCAGTACCCTTGACCATCTTGTTTAATTTGAGTCTCGGGTCTGGGTTAGTCCCGAGGGGGTGGAAAGAGGGGAAAATAGTTCCACTGCATAAAGGTAGTTCCAAGGCTGCTGTTGTAAATTACCGACCAATTAGCATATCAGGAATCATTGTCAAGGTCTTAGAGAAATTAGTCAACAAAAGAATACAGGATTGGATAGATGAAAATGGGATATTGTATTGGGGACAACATGGTTTTGTGAATGGTAGATCATGTCTCAGTAACACAGTGACGGCTGAACTGGATAGGCGTAATGGGTTTACAGTGATACTACTGGACCTTGCCAAGGCCTTTGACAGGATACCACATGGAACCCTAATCAGTAAACTGGAGCAGATGGGGAGAGATATAGGTTTGGTGAGATGTATAGGAGGGTGGTTGAAGGAGAGATACCAGAAAGTGGTTTATTCAGGAGTGGAGTCTAAAAGACGGCTTGTGACTAGTGGTGTGCCACAGGGCTCTGTTCTTGGACCACTGCTTTTCAATTTGTTCATCAATGATATAGGAAAGGATTTGAGAGGAAGTGTTCACTAGTTTGCTAATGATGCAAAGTTGGGTAGAGCAATTGCGAGTGCACAGGATGTCAAAATTTTACAGGATGATTTGGATAGTTTGGAGGACTGGGCTAGGAAAAATGGATGTCAATTTAATGTGGCAAAGTGTAAGGTTATGCACTTTGGGGTGAAAAGAATAGCAGCAGTATATCGTACTTGTGGAACCGTACTCCAGGAGATTGATGAGGCCAGGGATTTGGGAGTGTTTGTGGATAGGGAATTGAAGTTTAGGGGACACATTGCAAAAGTGACTAAATCAGCTCATCAAACACTTGGCTTCTGTAAAATACTTTAACATGCAGAGATAAACAAGTTGTTGTTCCTCTGTATTGAGCCTTGATAAGACCCCATCTAGACTACTGTGCCCAGTTATGGGCACCGGGGTTTCTTCGTGATGGTGATGAAGTGGAAAGGATTCAGAGACGAGTGACCAAGATGATAGCAGGTCTGTAGAATGAACCTTATGAGAATAGGTTGAAGATTTGTGGGTTGCAGAGATTGGACGATAGGCGAAGGAGGGGTGATATGACTGAGACATTCAAATTACTGAAGGGTTTCTATAAGATTGATCCAGAAGATATTTTTGAAAATATGACTGGTGGTGGGAGGACTAGGGGCCATGCACGGAAGCTGGGAAAGAGCGTGGTTGACAAGGGTGTTAGAGCTAGGTTTTTTACTTGGAGAGTGGTGAATGAGTGGAATAAGCTTCCAGAGTCTGTTGTGGGTGCTATGACCGTGAATGAGTTCAAGGCAAGGTATGATAGACACTGTGTCAATGTCGAATAGTTGTTCTTGACATGATGTTAGGGCCTCCCGCGATGAGTCTGTCGACTCCTTAGAGTTGCCTGGAACAACAACAATAATAATAATAATAATAATATTCCCTCACTCCTGTGGGAAAATACATTACCCTTTACATTCTAAAGAACACTTCTCTAAACATCTAACTCTAAAGCCATTATATGTAGCCTATCAGATATATAAGTATTTTCTCAATGAAATTTAGTCCATACATCAATAAACTGCTAGCCATTCCTTCTGCATATTCTTATCATGGACTTCTTAGCAATCTTGGCTTTACTCATCCACTCTTTCCTATCATACCAAGGTAGCAGACTTACAGTCTTTGGTTCCTTAGTCTTCATTTTGCTTTTTTTAGGAACTCTTCCATATCGTCTGTCATTTCATATTCCTTCCCTTTCAAATGATTTGTTCCTGCCACAAATCATTTGAAAAATTATCTCTTTCACTTACCTGTTCTGTGAACTAACACCGTTTCTAACATCCCTTATTTTTACACCTGGGAAACACGCTTTCATCAGCTGCTTATTAATAATATCTTTTATAATCGAATTTCCATATAATACCGTATCCTTATTTGCAGAGCCTCGCATTTTCAGAGTTTCCAAATTTACATTTTCTTTCATTCTCCGACCTTTTGTAACCCATGCCAATCGTTGATTCAGTCGATCCACTTTCCGTTTCGTCCTGTGAAGAACGCAACGTAAACGCTCTCTTCACTCCTTACCATCACTTCATTAGCCACTTCTGCCACGTTTTCATTCTGAGCACTATCATTCGCATATCATCAGAGTTCTGCTGCTATTTCATCAGTATCTGGTGCTTTGTTGTCATTGAGCTGCTTTATACTATCTTCAACTTCACCTACTGAAGATTTAAATATTTCTGATTGACAATTATCATAAGTATTCTGTTTGAAAGAATGTGCAGGTTTATTACAGTTTAGCAGTTTGTTAAAGTACTCTGCACCCAGTGTCGGTGCCAGGTTACTTTGTGTCCTAGGCAATTTCTAAATTTCTTCAACCTGTTCACAATTTCCTTTTCTGTCGTCTGATTATATTTTGTTGGCTCCTTGCTTCTCTCTTTGTATCTCTGAGCAGCGTGAATATCAGTAGGATTAATCTTTTTTTATCTCTTTACTGCCAGTTCACATTCACATTAACCCATTTTTATGCTGTATTTACTTTTATCTCCAACTGAGTTTTCTGCTGCTATTCCTGTGTTATTAATATTTTCATTCTTTTACAGCTATATATTTTTTATTTGTTTTAATTCACACTCATAGTATCTTCTCTCTCTCTCTCTCTCTCTCTCTCTCTCTCTCTCTCTCTCTCTCTCTTTTAAATCTAGATTATTAACATTGTATCGCAGTTGAAGTGCATGTGCCGCCAAAAATTTACTGTTTATTATTATTATTATTATTATTATTATTATTATTATTATTATTATTATTATTATTATTATTCCTGACTCCTCCAAGGAGTTCGAAGACTCATCGCGGGAGGACACCTACAACTGTCTCAACCACTACACCAAACATCTGCTACGAATCATCTCCATCAATGCTATCTAACGCCCACCTCCACCACCACTACAACTAGTATTCTATGTCTGTAAATTGCGTGCGTTCTGAAGGGCTGATTTGTCTGTATGCGGGATGAAAAACCCGAGATTCCGGGAGAAAAAACCATGCTACCGCCGTATGAGATCGGCTAACTCACCTTCGATTGAAAATTATCCAGATAAAGATTCCTCCCGTCGCGACGAGAATCGAACTTAGGCCCTTCCAATCGAAGGGCGCAATGTACCATCGTTCTTCGAATTGCGCTTCTGAGGCGCTAAATTTTAACCTTAAGAATAGCCCCAATTAGAAAATGATTACTATACTGAGCTTCTCTGAAGTTGCGGATATTCTTAATGCAATTCCTATGTCTTTTATTGATTATCGTATTCGTATGGTCTGTTTGATTAACCGAATATCCATCAGGAGATTTTCATTTTTGTTTGTGTTATTCTTCCTCATAAACATAACGCTGCTTATTATGAAATTTCTGAGTGCAATCAAATTCATTAATCTTTCTCCACTAGTATTTGTCTGGTAAAACCCCATAATATGCGAATTCACTTCTGCCCCCTGATGTCAGAAACATGCCATTTCTTAATATGTCTTTTATGGGTTTCTTAAGTTTATAGTTTTCAGAAAAATAAAGTTTATATAAATTTTAGCGCTTGCATTTTTTGTTTGAAAGAAAATCTAATAAATATTATTAAGAGATACCCCCTTTTTATAAATTTAATTTTTTTGAACGTTGAATGACAGAAATAATGTAAAACCGATTATTGTTTATATTGATATCCTTCGAATAAATAAACCCTTGTGGGGGGAGGTTGATTTAAAAAGCACGTGATCATTCACACCTTTTATTTTACTGCAGTAGAAATGGCAGGAAACGATAAGTGTTATAAAATTGGTAAATATGGGCCTCTAGTTGGAGCAGTTGATCAAGGAACAAGTAGCACCAGATTTCTGGTATGAATCTTTATTCAAAAAGACAATATTATACTGCCTTAAATATTACAATTCAGCATTTTTGTTGCTGAAAATGGTTGTTGGATACCTGTGTCATTTTTGTATTTCAGTAAAATAAAATAAAATTAAAAGCAAAATGAGCCAAGTGCTTACGAAGCAGTAGGATGCAATTTAGAAGCAATTGGCTACTGTGCCGGCATTTTTAATAATTGGCATTGCTGCTTTGTTACTGTATGACATAAACCAATCAACATTTCTTAACAATCAAAGCAGCAATGCCAGCCTTGTAACCACTACTGATTTACCCTTTTTTTTTTTTTTTTTTTTTACGTACGAGATTCGTATTTATTTTTGTTCGTTCAAGTGATAAAATCAGTTGAACGAGATCCTCTGCATTTTTCACATCTCTATCTTTACAAGGTCACTTTCTAATTCCCTTCAATTTTGTAGACACTGTTGTCAGATAGCCTCCAACAGAGTTAGAAACAAATATATTTTAATTTCATTGAAAACAAACTGTGATCTGCACATGTTACTTAGTTTGTTTTCAATGAAATCTGAGAAGAATGCCAGTCTGGTTGGCCGAGTGGTTAGCATATCCACCCTCCAGCCAAAAGGTTGTGGGTTCGAATCCTGCCATGGGCATGGATGTTTGTGATTGTCAGTGAAAATACTAGTGGTGGCAGTGGGCGGTAGTTGATGATTACAGTTGGTGTATTGAGTGGTGGAGACAGACCTGTAGAGTAGGTGCCCTCCCTTGATGAGTCTTTGGACTCCCTGGAAGTGTCAGGTAATAATAATAATGACCTCCCCCCCCCAGTTCATTTTAATCAGATTGGGCAGAATTTTTCAGTTGATCTTAAACACCATAAGAACTGCATGTTTAAAATTGGTTGCTTGATGGTTCTGAGCTGTCTGCAAGGACAGAGCCCTTTCTGCAATTCTATTTCATTTTTACCCGATTAGGTTAATTTCTGGAGACTTAATGTGTAAGAAATCACTATATTCTCAATTTGGTTAAATGATGCAAGTTGTAAAGCTGTCTGTGGAAGTAGCAAGCCCTTGGTACAATATGATCCCCTATTATTTGTTCCATTTGGGCTGAAATTGCCAGCAGGTGTTCAGTGATATTACAAGCTGCTGTACCCCAAATTTTGGCAAAGACTTGAATAATATGACCCATACATTTGTATACAATTAATGCAATCCACTTTACAACTCTCCTTTTTTTTTGATTGCTCAGAAATTCTCATTATAGCCAAACAAATGTAAGGAATGACAGTATTTCAATTTTGGTGAAAACTGGTTGAATAATGTAACACGTAGAGGCATTTGAGAAGGAGGTAACTTAGATGAATGAAGACTCCATGATTCTCAGGGAACAACCTTACCTGATGCCTCAAAAGGACTGGTTGTTGTTGAGTACTCCATCCACCTTCTATACCACTTAATATTTCATTCACACACTATGTGACCATTCACTATCAACACACGATATCATCTACTGCACAAATAATTGGGTGCAGTTATTAACTAGATGCAGTGTTTAAAATCTGGCTTGCTCTTTTATATTGCATGACAGTGGCAGAGAGCTGATATTCATCATTGAACCAGAGTTACAGCAGGTCCAATTTTGGAACTCATAATTCTAATAACTGTACCAGCAAAAGTTGGTAAAATAGCTCAAAGGATTACCTGTATGTTCAAAACACACAAGTAAAGATAAGGAGGTTATTATTCCACTCAATAAGACTATGATTGCTGCAACTTGAGTGCTTTGCACAGATTTGGTCACCTTGTTTTCTGGGGAGATCAGGAGGTGATGGAGAAGATTCAGTGACAAGTAACCAAGTTGGTGACAGGTCAGTGGAATGCTCCCTGTGAGGATAGGAAAGTATGTATGGTTGCAAAGCTTAGTTGATAGGCAAAAAAGAGGAGAAATGATGGAAACTTATAAGTTATTAAAAGGGTCCTATAAATGATTGACATAAAGACAGTTTTTCAATACGTGATAAAGTGAGAACTAGAGGTCACCCTTGAAGTTGTGTAAGAGCGTGGTTAGTAAGGGGTGTACAGACTTTTGACCTTTTATTGAATGTTCAAGTACAGGTCAAACTATAAAAACTCAGTGTTGTTCCCCTCAGTAACAAGCACACCCCGCCACTGAGAAGAACTCTCAGTGTTGGTTGTATCCCGTGACAGGCTCACCCCACCACCGAGCAGAGCCACTCATATGTCATCTGAGTAGTAACAGCAACAGCTGTGCCTCAGTTAACTTCATGGGCTACAGCATTGCCATTCATTATCCCCCCACTCAGGCCCTGGGTGACAGCAACAGCCGAGCCTCAGTTAAAACTTCATGGGCTACAGCATTGCCATTCATCACCCAAGCTTCCAACTGGTTTCGACCTTTATTGAGGTCTCGTCAGTGGGAGCCAGATTTGGCAACTCATATTTACCTATATGAGTTGCCAAAAGGTGTACCACCTTATTATTAAATTACTTTGGATTTAGAGAAAGATGTTGGAAGTTTTTTGTTTTTTTTCCACTTGGTTAGATTATAATAATTTTTTTTTAATCCTTTATCCAAGTGTAAGCAAACAAAGTTTGCGCCTGAAGTATCTTCAGAACTGAGGCAACTCATGGTAAAGGTGGATCAAGCTTTCATCACTCCTTGTCTCAGTATCTCCCATAATGCAAATCACATCTCCTTGCAGACATGTGTAATGCGATGCATTAAGGGAAGGGCCACTACCCAGACTGGTTTCGACCTTTATTGAGGTCTCGTCAGTGGGAGCCAGACCCAGAAGTGGTGATACTAAGGCAGAAGCAATTAATCACACTTTTATGCAGTTTCCAAGGATGACTTGTTCTGTCCCCTCTAGTCAAGAGCCGAAAAATTTCCTCTGAATTAATCCTATAAAAAACCCTTTAAATAACTTAAATGTTTCAGTGATGTTTCCCCCCCCCCCCTTTTTTTTTTCACCTGTCAACCAAATTCTGCAGTCCACACACCCTCAATTTATCCTTGTAGTGACCATCAATGTTTTTGTTATGTCAGGTTCTCGCCAATGGTTTTAAAGCATTAATACTGCAGATAATCTTGGAATCTTGCTGAATAGAGAACTAAGGTAATGTTAATAGCATGGATCGGCTAAGGGTTAGGTAATTTGGGAAATGAAGCATGACATCTTTCTGAAGCCATTTCATGCCTCTAATAAGACAAGATTGGTTGATGAAAATGATATCCGACTGTTATCTTGCCATCTAGTCCAGCCATGACAAGATTTTTCGGGTTTAAAGGAGGACTTGTCATTTAGAGTTCAGTTCTCATTGTGATGAGAGGAATCTTCATCTGGGCTCTTTCAATTGAAGGTGAGTTAGTCGATCTCATACAGAGCTAGAAGGGTTTTCCCCCGCATGGAAACTTTAGTTTTTCTTCCTGCCTGCAATCAGATTGGCCATAAGAATACAACAATTTACAGACAAAAATACTGTTGTTGTTGGTGGTGGTGGTAGGTGGCATTGATAGTAGTTGTGCGTAGTTGTAGATTTAAGTAGTAGGGTAGACAGCGAGATGTGTATAGCCAAGTAGAGTGCCCTTCCACGATGAATCCTTGTACTCCTTATAGGTGTTATGTAATAATAATAATAATACTATTTTTAATAATGTTAGATAATTGATGTGAAATATGTAGCCTGATCATTATGCAGTATTTGACCTGAAACAGAATTTTCCTTTTTGAATACTTATATAACACCAGAAACAGAAATTGAGCACGTGATTTGCTAACTCAGTTCAGTTACAACTGGTGTTAAGATGGACACTATAATATCATTCCACTGAACATTTGAAATGATCCTCCTAATATAATAATATTATTATTATTATTACCCAAGACCCCATGTAGTCAAAGACTGATCTAGGAGGTCCTTTTATCAAATACACAGCTCATCATACCATGCTTTAAACACACTCAAATTCTCTGCAGACACCACACTCTCAGGCAAAGCATTCCAATCATTCACAATTATGCATGAAAAAACCTGCTTCTTATACAGAAATGCAAGAAAAGAAACCAGACATTTATGGAATTAATCTTAAACAAATTTAAATCACTGATAAATATAGTTATAAGTTGGCAAGAAAGAATCTGAGATAGATCAATTATACAAGGAAGAAAAATTTTATAATAGATGATTATATAATATCGCTGAATTTGTCTTAAGATAGTTAATTGATGTATCTTCAAATTAAATTCTTTTTTTTTTTTTAATTTTTTAACTGACTGCTTTTAAGACTTAAACATTATCTGTATATGATCATTTGAAATGAATATTTCAGAAGATCATATAAATTTCTGAATAAAAGACTTAATGAATATTGTTTGCAGTATTCATATATAAAAGGCTTTATAAAAGACTAAGCATGATAAAAATGGATATCACATATCATTGGCTGGCCTAGCTGGCCGAGTGGTTAGCATATCGGCTTTACAGCCGAAAGGCTGTGGGTTCGAATCCCGCCATGGGCATGGATGTTTATCTGTGAAAATACTAGTGGTGGTGGTTGGCAGTAGATGGCATTGGTGTAGATGATGAAGGTAGTTGCGGTCGGTGAAGTGATGGAGATAGAGAGTTGTAGACTAGGTACTTTCCCTTGATGAGTCTTTGGACTCCCTGGAGGTGTTATCTAATAACAACATTGAAAAAAACAGAATGTAAGAAAGTTTTAAAAAGAATTAAAGTTGAGCAGCTTTTACAAGTAGACTCGAGTATACAAACATTATTGAAGAAAAAATGAAATAGATTGAAAATAAGAACCAAATCTTGGAGTCTCAGTGGCAAAATCTCAAGAAAACATCGATTCAGCTCGGGAGGTATGTGGTGAAATTTGTGTGCAAGGATACAAAAATAAGAACATCATGGTGGATAAAAGAAGTTAAAGAGGCAGTCCTGGAAAAGAAGAAAGCATACCAAAAGTTCCTAGCAAATAAGTTGGCAAATGCCCTAAAAGAATACATAAACAAAAGTTATGGGAAATATTACAAATATTTTCTATATTTGTAATAATATAGAAAATAATATTTTCTATATTATTACAAAAGTAATAATATAGAAAATAAATATCAAGAAGGTGGCAAAATGTTCTGGAGGCTATTGAAGAAGTTTATTATTATTATTATTATTCCGGGCGACTCCAGGGAGTCCTTAGACTCATCGAGGGAGGCCCTAAACATCATGTCCAAACAACTATTCGACATTCTCACAGTATCTATCATACTTTGCCTTGAACTCACTCACTGTCATAGCACCCACAACAGACTCTGGCAGCTTTTTCCACTCATTTACCACTCTAAAAGTAAAGAACCCAGCTCTGACACCCTTGCTAGCCACACTCTTGCCCAACTTCCATAGATGTTCCCCAGTTCTCCCACCACCAGTTCTGATCTCAAAAATATCCTTTGAATTAATCCTATGGAAACCCTTCAGCAATTTGAATGTATCAATCATATCTCCCCTTTTCTGCCTATCAACCAATTTCTGCAACCCACAAATCTTCAACCTGTTCTCATAAGGTTCATTCCATAGACCTGCTATCATCTTGATTACTCGCCTCTGGATCCTCTCCACCTTCTCTTCATCAAGAAGAAACCTAGGTGACCAAATCTGGGCACCTCATCTAGGTGAGATGAGGTGATGATGAGGTCGAGATGAGGTCTTATCAAGGCTCGGTACAGAGAAACAATAACTTGCTTGTCTCTGCTTGTCAAAGTATTTTTCAACAACCAAGTGAGGTGAGTTGATGAGCTGATTTAGCCACTTTTGCAATGTGCCCCCTATACTTCATCTTCCTATCCACCAACACTCCCAAGTCCCTGGCTTCATCAATCTCCTGGAGTACAGTGCCACCAATGTGGTATACTGCTGCTAATCTTTTCACCCCAAAATGCATAACCTTACATTTTGTCACATTAAATTGACATCCATTCTCCTTAGTCCAGAACTCCAATCTATCCAAATCATCCTGCAAGATTTTGACATCTTCTGCATTCACTATTGCCCTACCCAACTTTGCATCATCAGCGAACAAATGAACTGTTCCTCTTAGATCCTTCCCTATATCGCTAATGAACAAATTAAACAGCAGTGGTCCAAGAACAGAACCCTGCGGTACACCACTAGTCACAGGCCGTCTTTTGGACTCTACTCCTGAATAAACTACTCTTTGATATCTCTCCATCAACCACCCACCTATCCATCTCACCAACGCTATATTCATTCCCATATGTTGCAGTTTACAGATTAGAATTCCATGTGGTATCCTGTCAGAGGCCTTGCCCAGGTCCAGCAGTATCACTGTAAACACATTACCCTTATCCAGTTCAGCCGTCACTGTATTATAAAACTTGAGCAAGTTACTGAGGCATGGTCTACCCTTCACAAAGCCATGCTGTCCCCCGTACAGTATCTCATTTTCATCAATCCATTCCTGTATTTTTCTCGACTACTTTCTCCAAGACCTTGACAATGACTCCTGATATGCTGATTAGTCGGTAATTTGCAACAGTAGTCTTGGATCCTCCTTTATGCAGTGGAACTATTTTCCCCTCTTTCCATACCTTCAGGACTAAACCAGACCTGAGACTCAGATTAAACAACATGGTCAAGGGCACTGATAATTCCTTAGCCGCTTCATGCAAGACCTGTGCCGGTATACCATCCAATCCCACAGATGTATTCACATTAAGGTTCTGTAATAGACTATTCACCTCCACTTCATTCATCACCATTCCCGTATAAACTAATGGTTCCTTCATTCTTTCAATGTCACCACCTGGATGATATATTCTTGCAAAGTGCCCACTCAGTAATTTCACTATATCGACTGATTCAGTGACCTCCTTACCATCACCATTCCTTAAAATCGTTCTGCTGTGTACAGTTTTTTTTTTGCTTGCAGCATATTGAAAGAACTGTTTGGGATTCTCTTTTGCTTGCATAGCTAGTTTCCTTTCATAATCTGCTTTTGCTTTTTTTACCACACTCGTTACCTTTCTGGCCTGCGCTTTATACTGTTTGTGCGCCTGCAGGTTACCTTTCTCTTTAAATTCCCTCCACAGTTGTTTCTTTTTTTTTGCAGCTCAAGCTTAATGGTGTTATTCATCCATTTAACCCCTACTTGTTTTATTATTCGGACCCTAGGTATACAATCAGCCATAACTTCCTATAAATGCTCCTTGACCACTTCCCATGCTCTATCAACATCCAGCCCTTGCAGTTTTACATGCCATGGCACTGAACCAAACAATCTCCTAAGCTTGTCATACTCTAGCATGGTAATTCCACATATACCCTATCTTAATCGAAAATTCCACACCACTTCCCAGGTCAAGACCTTATGATCACTCTCACCAATAGGTGGCAACATGGTCATATTCATTACAGTCAAATTCTCAGATGCTATTACCAGGTCAAGCACTCTCAAACCCCTAGTATTTTCAATTACATGCTGCCTCAGATAGTTATCCCTTAATAATTGGATAAAATCCAGTTCCTTCCTCACATATGTCCTCTCCTCCTTCCAATCAGTGTTACCATAGTTGAAATCTCCCATAATAATTACCCTCCTTCCATTCATTTCTTCTATTAGCTTATGCATACTATCTCCACCATCTCTTCCATCACCTGGTCTATAGCAGCACCCAGCTGTATATTTTGTTCTGCCAGTCTCAATCTCACACCAAATAGCCTCAAATGAGCTCTTTTCACTATCCTGCAATACAACTTCAGTTCTCCTTGGCTGCAGTTCATCAGCTATCATCATTAACACTCCCCCCCCATTTTATTCTCTCTGTCCCTCCTAAACACACTATAACCTACACATTCTATCCCACTAACTATATCATCTTCCGTCAGCCATGTTTCACTAATGCCAATAACCTGTGGCCAGGAAGAGCCAACCAAGGCCAAAAATTCTTCCTTCTTGTTCTTAATACTCCTGGCATTAGTATACATGAAATGCAGAGGTCCCTTTTTCCCACCCTTATCTTGATGCGTTATTCTAACTATCCCATTCCGATTACTTGTCCTTTGTACTGGCTCGGATACATTATATACATTTTTACACAGCTGTCTCACTGATGTCTGCATATCCCCCCCCCCCCCTCCTTGGTAGTTCTAGTTTCCCTGGTTGCGCATCCATTTTCACTTCATTGAGCAACACTTGTTCCAGTCTCCGCACACCAAGTCCATTCAAATGCAGGCCATCCATCCTGTATAAATCCTTTCACCCATCAAACTCATTCCATATGTCCACGAATTCCACACCACACCGTCTGCATAACCTGTGCATAAAGTCATTTGCAATTATGGCCCTCCTTCTAAACTCCTCTCCATGGCAACAGACTCACCATCCTAACTCTGGCACTCTTTTTTTTTTTCACTACCTTTAACAATACTTTCACGTCCTCTCTCATAAAAAATTTATCTCCTTTCAATTCATTCGTACCCACCACAACTATCAATTCTTTCACCCTCTGTTTTTGTGCTCTAATACTCTAACTTACATCCTGAAATTTTGCACCCTGTAAGTACGATTTAGTTAAACTCAAATAATTCAATACTCCTTCCAACTACTAACCACACTCAAACTTGCTTAACTTTTTGCATGAGCCATTAGTAGCAGAGGCTCTTCCAATCGACCAACCTTTGTTGGCACTAAGTTTAGGAATAGAGAAAAAAATACTTTACATAAAAAGAATCAAAGATGATAAAGGTGACATGAAAATATTATTTTCATGTCACCTTCAGTTTTCATGTCACATGAAAACTGAAGATCAGGATATCCTTGATGTCTGGAGTAATTACTTGGAAAGACTGTTAAATGAACTAAGCATTGACAGAACCATACTAGAAAATTTTCAAGAGGAATGCAAAGAGAGAACATATGAATACTTGATGTGGAAAAACCTATCAAAAACTTGACACGTGAAAAGGCAGCTGGAGTAGATGATATTCAACCAGAAATGCTTACGTATGGAGGTATAAAAGTTTTGCAGTGGCTATACTGCATAATTCAGAGGACCTAAACAGAAGGTTGAATTCCCAATAATTGGAGTAAGATTTATGCAAGCATACTAGGAAAGAGGTTGAGAAAGTTTGTAGAAGAGAAACTTGGAGAACAAGCTGGTTTCAGGCCAAATAAAGGCTGTCAAAATAAGATCAGATTTTCACTTTAAGACAAATAGATGAGAAATCGTAGGAATAGGACAAGGATCTGTACTTGAGTTTTGTAGATCTGGAAAAGGCATACAAGGTTTCCAGTAAAAGCTCTTATATAATTGTAGTGTTTTGAAAAGCTTTTCAAAACACTATCATGATATGGGGTGAATGGAACATTATATAGAGCAATACATAATCTATATTTAAGTTGTTCAGTCACAATTGAAGGAAATACAGGAAGATGGTTTGATGTAAAATGAGGACTAAGAGAAGGCTGCACATTATCTCCACTCTTGTTTATCATCTGTATGGATCACATTATAAAAGAAAGTGGCATCAAGCCTGATATCCGAATTGCAGATGTCAACCTTAGCTCTTTGCTTTATGCAGATGATGTTGTACTACTAAAATGTAGTGCAGGTCTCTAGGATTCACTAACTAAATTGAATAACAGCTGTAACAAATTTGGCATGAAAATCAGCAATAGGCAGGAGCATACAAAACTTCAGCTGCATCTGTATTCTGAATGGAGATCCTATAGAACAAGTAAAATATTTCAGCTATTTAGGCACAGTTTTTAGTGAAGATGGTAGGTTAAATCTGGAAATAGACAACAGAATAAGCAAAGCTGATATGGTGGGTAGCCAGCTGAATAAATTTATATGGAATAAGAGAGAAATTAGCCAACACACCAAACTAGCAGTATACAACACAGTGTTCAAACCAGTTTTAAGTTATTGATATGAGAGTTGGGTTAGAAATAAAGCACTTGATCAAAGACTAGAGGCCACCAATATGAGGGTTCTGAGAAAAATTAGGAGAGTTAACTGATTTCATCACTGGTAGAATCATATTAAAAATGAAGATATTAGAAAGGAACTTGACATTCTTAGCATTCAAGAAGGTGTTATGGCCATTTAAATAGTAAGGGTGAAAAAGTTTAATAAAACAAGTGTTTGATGTCAAGACGACAGGAAAGAGACCCAGATGAAGACCAAAGTCTAGGTGAATTGAAGTCTAAGTGAAGTTATGTCAAGATGGCAGGAAAGAGATCCATAGGAAGACCATAGTGTAGGTGAGGTGTCTTAGAAGCATGAAGTGTTTGATATGACACTATTGGAGTGCTCAGAAGTAATAGATTGATTTGGAGGAAACTTGTTGATAAGAGATTAATAATAATGTTTACTTAATCATTTATTGCTGTCATAGTAACCGGAACATCCCATGGGTTACATATCAGGAAATTGATGATGATTTTTGACAGAATCTCTCTACATTCAAAAAATAGATTTTTTGAATGTAGAGCGGTGGGCGATTGGAATGCATTGCCTGAAAGTGTGGCAAGTGGAGAGACAGTGAATGCACTTAAGTCAAGATATGTATGAGCTGTGTGTGTGTGTGTGTGTGTGTGAGAATGGGACTTCCTGCAATGAGTCTCTTGACTCCATGGAGGTCTGATAATAATAATATAGTAAAATTTTGAATAAAAGACTTGTGGTGCTATGAACATTGAACTTTGAGAGGTGTTTGAAAATGCTGTTGCTGTAACTGCATGGTTTGTGCATATGAACGTCACTACACTTGACTGGCCTCCACAGAGCCCTGATATCAACCCTATTGAACATCTGTGGAATGAACTAGAGCATCAGGTGAGGTCAAGAGATGTCCACTTTACAACAGTCCGGGACCGCAGAATGGTCCAAAATTCCCACTGATTGCTATTATATGCTTGTGGAAAGTATGCCATAGGGTTGCTGCAGTTATTGCAGCAAAAGGAGGTGCTACATCTTATTTAGGTGGGTTCTATGGCTGTTTGTTCCTCACATTATGGTGTCTATTGACTTCAAGCAATGTAATTCAAACCTGTAGTCATATGAAGCAGAATAATTTTTCCCTCATTCCACTCCTTTGGAACTTGTGCAAATCTAAGATTCATGTTAAAAAGGTAAGTTAAAGCTGTTGTTAACTTCCTGGAAATCCCTCAAGACGTGGTGACATGCTATCAACTCCCATGGCCTTGTCGACATCATGTATATTAAGTTCCTCACATACCTCCTACTCACTTTCTCACTATCCGTTGTTCCTCCCGCATTTCCAGTGCTCTCGAGCTCTGTATTATGTTACAATCACAAGATTGGAATACTTGAATGAACTCCTCATTTAACATCTCTTCAATATCCTTCTCAGCATTTATCATCCTTCCATTATTACTGACTACTATCATCCTTCCATTATTACTGACTACTATCATCCTCCCATAATCATTCTTCCTTCTACTTGTCACATATAGAGAAATCTCCCTACGATTTTTTTTATCCTCATTTGCCAACTGCTGCTCATACTGCACTTTTGTTACCCATAACAAGTAAATCCTTCCTTGCTTGTTCTTTGTACTCCTCATGTAACTGTTTATTGCCACTCATCTTGGGCTGCCTCCATAATACCTTTTTTCTTCCAGATTACATGCTTCACTTCTTCAGTCATCCATTAATCTCCTCATGTTTGGAATACACTCAGTGTTTGGAATACACTCATTGTCTCTGTCAGATAGTTCCTGAGTAGGGACCAAGCAGTATTGATTTCCTTCCCATCAATTTTCCTTATTCTATGATATCGCTGCAAGCTGTGTCCTGAATTTGTCATAATAACCCACATTATAGTTCCACATAACTCTTTCTCACAGAAGTCCTGATATGGTGACTGATTACTTTATGGCCACTTTTACCAACTGGAAGAAGATTTGACACCTCAATTACAATAATATCTTCTGATGAGATAATTAAATCCAAGACCTTCGATCCTTGTGCAGCCCCAGTTATTTACTGCTAAGTTAGTTGTCTTCTAAAAACTCAAGAAGTTCATTCTCTGTAGTTCCAGACATTGTCTCTTCATTCCAGTCTATATTACTATAATTGAAATCGTCTATAATGATTAGCCTTTTCTTATTGGCTAGACTAATTTGCATCAATATTTCAAACTTGTATTTAATAATCTTATTCTTCTATAATTTCCACAGTCATCTCTGTATCCTTTTTTTCAAATATAGATTTCTTCGTTAGTTTATTTTCTTAATATTTTGTAGGATATTTCTTGTCTTCCATATATGCTATGCTGTAACTACATGGTTTGTGCACATAAATGTCACCACACTTGACTGGCCTCCATAGAGCCCTGATCTCCACCCTATTGAACATCTGTGGAATGAACTGGTGAATGACAATAGACAGTTTAGTGCCATGTCAATTCAGATCTTACTACATGCAAATATTCAGGGATTGTCTGCATAAGCCTTTTAATAAAAGGTAGAATGTGCTGCATGTTTTGCACTGTACTTGATGTCAAGATGCTACATTCACCTGAACTAACAGACCTAACATGAGATGGTAGTTGGTTGTCACATTAGCGATCTTTCTGTCCATGACATTGTTATCCATCTCAGTATACCGAAATCCATCGTTGCTTAAGTCATTTGTAGATGAAAAGTGATGGTGCTGCCACAACAGAAAAATGCCTTGGGAGGCCACCAACACTCACTGATTGAGATCGACGAGGCTCTGCCTTGGAATCTTTCAGCATCCCACATGTCATCAATGGCAGACCTCTCAGTCAACCTGGAAAATGCTGCAGAAACCTATATTAACACTAGAACTGTCTGTAGTCAGTTGCATGCCTTAGGTTACCACGACAGAATTGCTGCGAATAAGCCACATGTCACCTCCATCAATAGCAAACACTGTTTGGACTGGTGTCTTTCACACCATTCCTGGATGATTGTAGATGATTGAAAAAGGGTTCTGTGTGGAACAATGGATCACTCTTCCAAATGTTTCACTCTAATAGTTATGTTTGAATCTGGAGATTACCCAGGGAACAGTTCCGGCAAGACTGCATCATTCCAACTGTTGAGTTTGGTGGAGGCTCGGTAAAGGTATGTGGAGTGTTTCTGTTGGATGGAACTTGGTCTATTGGTGGACGCCCAAACCCATGACATCTGATGGCTACCTGGACATTTTGGACAACCTCATGCTTCTGATGCTGCAGAGGTACTTCAGCATTGACCCTTGCATGTTTCAGCACAACAGTGTTCTATGCCATATTGCACTGCATGTCTGACACTGGTTTCTACATAACAACATTGAAGTGTTGGACTGGTTGCCTCAGAGTCTAGAC
Organism: Typopeltis vanoorti; assembly: GCF_054136105.1. NCBI lineage: Eukaryota > Metazoa > Arthropoda > Arachnida > Uropygi > Thelyphonidae > Typopeltis > Typopeltis vanoorti. Next base: position 12,797,373 of record NC_143560.1, read on the forward strand.
CTCCCCAATGAATATCTTTGGGATGAATTAGAGCACTGTTGCTCCAGACCACAGTGGCTGTTATCAGCATTAGTAATGCAGCTAGTTTTGTGTGAGGAATGGAAGAATATTCCTGGTGCAATGTATCAGAAATTGGTTTGGCCTGAAGGCTGTCATTCAGCCCAAAGGCAGTCCCACCCAGTACTGGAAATGTAATTAAAATGCATTTTTTGCCATAATTATGCCAAAATCACCCATACGGATCACTCTTTTTTTAAATTATTCACTATATGTGATGTGTATGAGCTGAAACAGGAAATTCTGAATATGATTTGGTATGCATACTGTGTAGAGAAATGGTATGTATTTTGATGATCGAGAGAATTATAAGTGAAAGATAGATTACAGCAAATCCATTTAAGGATTTAAAGTTATGTGCTTGGAGAATTGCATGAGACAAATATATGCACTAAATGAAAAGTGAAATTGTGATTGTAATGCAAAGAAATTGAGAGAGAAAGAAATGATATCAAGGGAGATATGATTTCAGTAATGACAGGCCTTTTTTTTTTATCTTGCAAAAAAAAAAAATTTACTGCCGCAATGTAATAGGGAAATTGGTTTAGGAACAAACTCAGGCTGCTTATTTGAACCAGTCAGACTTTAATAGTTAGTTGATATCCACCATCTAGGTGATGGATCTTTATCATGTATGTTCATTAATGCCTGAAGCATGAGGAATAAAGTCAGCAATTTCTGAGCACTGGTAAACTAAAAAAGGAACTGAAAAATTATTGGCATTAGTGAGATCTGGTTAGGAGAATAAATTAAAGATGCTGAGAAATTATATCTCCTTCCTCTTTCTCAGCTTTGGTCGGCCCACTGCTGGATGAAGGTTTCCCCCTTTTTTGACCACTTCTTTCTATCTTTGGCAGTCTTCCACTTGTCAAAGTTTCTAAGGTCATCATCCCATCTAGTCCTTGGCTTTCCTCTGTTTCTTTTTTCGGTTGGTATCCAGTTTGTAATCTCTTTGGTCCAGTATCCATCCTCTCTTCTCATTACATGGCCTGCCCACTTCCATTTTCTGGTCTTAATATGAGTTAGAATGTCATTTATCTTGGTGTGCTCTCTAATCCAAGAGTTTCTTATTTTATCTTTAAAGAGATCCTGAGGATGTTTCTTTCAAATTTTCTTTGAGAAATCTTCAATTTGTTTTCTAGTCTTTTTGTTAGATTCTAGGTCTCACTACCATAAGCCATGACTGGTAATAAGCATTGATCAATTACTTTCCTTTTTAGGCACAGTGGGATGCCACTCTTAAGAATGGAACTTAGTTTTCCAAAAGCTGTCCATGCTAATTGTATTGTCTATTGATTTCTGATTCGATGCCTTTATCTAAATTTCATCCTCAGTGTGATGTCAGAAGCACAAGTATAGAAAATGAAATGATAGAAGATTTAATAGTGAGCAAGCAGGAGGTATATGAGGAATTCAGTAAGCTAAATGTCAATAAGGCAATAGGACTTGATGACATATCACCACATATCTTAGGGAATGTTCCAAGGAGTTAGTGTCAGTCTTGGCCTATCAGTTTAACAAGAGTCTTGCAACAGCATAAGTTCCAAAGAAGTGGAAGAAAGACCAAATTGTTCCACTTAATAAAAGTGGTGATAAAGCTAAGGCAAATTATAGGCCAATCAGTATACCTGGAGTTGTAGTTAAGGCATTGGAGCATTCGATATCATCCCACTTTTGCATCCTATCTTGGGAGAGAGAGAGAGAGAGAGATAGGATGCAAAAGTGGGATGATAACAGTGATATTCTTTGTACTTTTCAGCATGGGTTTTTATTAAAGGGAACAACAATTGAAATCTAGAGGAAAAATTGCAGGATATGATATACTAGGAGCTACACATCACCAAGCTCATGGCTGTGCAACTTACGTGCACAATAATATAAGAGAATGCCGACTTAATATTGGCACATATTAATCAGAATATCCACACTATCATAGCCAAAATTGAAGATCTCACAGTGGTTAACATCTATAAGCCTCCCCTGGTAGAATGGTCACCTGAAGTAATTCCCATGTTTCCACATCCTACTATTTACATAGGAGATTTTAACAGCCATCACACCATGTGGAATTACATTAATAATGATGGAAATGGTGGAGCATTAACAAACTGGGCTGAGCAGAACAATCTTAGCTTAATATTTGATGCAAAGGACAAAGGAACCTTTAAGGCTCCAGCATGGAAGAGGGAATACAACCCAGACCTCTGCTTTGTTACCCAAAATTTGCAAAATCAGCTGATAAACACAACAAGACAAGTCCTTGAAGATTTTCCACTATTTGTATATATTTGGAATATATTTGTATTCCTACTTCTACCAGTATTGGTAGAAGTAGGAATACAAATATCAATAATGCAGTTCATTCCACAACCAAGATGGAATTTTAGAAAAGTGAACTGGCAGGATTTTTCACAAGAACTGGATAAAATAGTAAGATGGACACCTTCTATGAATGAAAACTACAGCAGATTCATTGGAGCAGGCATATCAACAGCAAAGATATATATTCCAAGGGGTTTCCAAAAGGAATACATACCAGGCTGGAATAAAGACTGTGAAGAGCTATACCAAGTCTACGTAGAATCTGGCGACTGTGACATAGCTGATGAATTACTCCAGAAGCTTGATAATGAGTGCAGAGAAAAATGGATAAAAACTACAGAGGACTTAGACTTTAAAAAATCAAGTAGAAAAGCATGGAGCCTATTAAAGAAATTAGGTGGAAGTAACCCAATCACTCATAAAGATCCTTTGGTGACTCCAGATCAAATTGCCTGTCGAATAAACTCGCTGTCTAGAGCCCCTCGAGATCATCAACACACACATGGGAGGATAAACGAACACTCAGAAACTTACAACAAAGTGCAGCTGACAGTTCCCAATTTTCAAGAGAATTTACCACAGACAAAATAACTGAGGCCTTAAAGGAGGTGAAAACCAGGAAAGCATCAGACTTTGATGGTATTCACCCTGAATTCTTGGTAAACTGTGGATAAAACTCATCAATGGCTAACAAGATGGGAAACCTTCCAACAGCCTTTAATAGAACCAAAATAATAACCATATTAAAACCCAAAAAGCCTCAAGATCAAGCAGAGAGCTATTGCCCAATTGCACTCCTTAGTTGCTGTTATAAGCTTCTCGAGAGACTCCTCCTTAACAGAATTGGGTCAAAAATATCTGAAGTTATCCCTGTTGAGCAAGCAGGCTTTAGGATTCAACATAGTTGTATGGACCAAGTACTAAGCTTTACTATCTATATCGAAGCAGGCTTTCAGGGATGTTTAAAAACCTCTGTTGTGTTTGTTGACCTTACTGCTGCATACGACATGGTATGGAAAGAGGGGATGATACACAAGCTGATCATCATGCTTTCTGACATGGTCATACCATGCCAATCCATAATACAACTTATTGGTAACATGCTTTTTGACAGGTTCTTTCATGTGGTACTGGGAAACAAAATGAGCAAACTGAGATAGCCGAACAGTGGGCTTCCACAGGGCTCAGTATTAGCACCAATCTTATTCAACTTATATACATCAGATCTACCAACAACTAGGTCAAAAAAATTTGCTTATGCTGATGATATAACTCTTGCCATCCAACACAAGAGCATCGAAGTAACTGAAGATATTCTCATAAATGACCTTAGAACCATTGGGGAATACTTTCATAAATGGAGACTAACACCAAACCTCAATAAGACCGAGGTTAGCTCTTTTCACCTAAACACCAAATTGGCAAATAGGAAACTTCAGGTCAGCTTTAACAACACAGTGCTGCAGCAACAAGATTTCCCTAAATATCTGGGTGTTACCTTGGATAGAACTATCTTTCAACAGACATCTGGAGAATCTCTCTTTAAAGATCAAAACCTGTAATAACATCTTACAAAAACTGTGTGGTTCTACATGGGGTTCTTCTGCTATTACACTGTGATACTCCACGTTGGTCTTAGCCTACTCTGCGGCAGAATATTGTTCACCAGTATGGCTAAACAGTCCTCATATCAAGAAAATTGACACGCAAATAAATGCGGCGATGAGAACAATAACAAGTTGTGTCAAATCCACTCCCTTCTACTGGCTTCCAACTTTGATCAATATTGCACCACCGAACCTGTGCAGACAAGATGCTCTGATAAAAGAGTACAAAAAAGTAAACAGCAATCCCCTGTTGCCAATACATGAAGACCTCCCACATATAAATATGAATCGCCTTAAATCCCAACAGTCTCCACTAATACTGGCTGAAGAACTAATAAATAGCAGTTTTAATGTTAATTCAAAATGGCTAGAAACTTGGAAAGAAAAATCACCACCAGACTGAAACAACTATATCCTTCCTCAAAATCCGGAAGGGATTGAGCTTCCACATCATCTGTGGAAAAGCCTAAATAGGATATGCACAGGACATGGTATTTGCACAGACAACTTACACGTGGGGAAGATCACATACACCCCAATGCAACTGTGGGGCCATAAACCAAGCCATCTGGCACATTATGGAGGACTGCATCATAAGAGCCTACCCTGATGACCTGAAAGACTTTTTTGAGGCAGAATCCTCCAGCTCTTGATTGGCTATCTGAACTAGACTGAAATTTAGTGACTTTTTTTTTTTTACCTGATATTTGTATATGTGCATTACTTGTCTCATTTTTATTGTCTGCACAAATATGTATTCATATATTCTGATGTCATATGTCTTTATTATGCCATATGCTAAATAAATAAAGAAATAAATATTTAAGGGAGGTCATATTTTATCTTGCTTATATACTATAACAAGATGAGGAATGTATTAGACAAGGGAGATGCTTATACCATGTTATATTTAGATTTTGCAAAGGTTTTTGATAGATTGCCACACCACAGATTGGTAACTAAACTAAAGCAGTAGGATTGGATGATAGAGATTAGTGAGTTGGATAGGCAACTGGCTCTCAGGTAGTTGTCAGCAAGTTGTATATGGGGTGCAGTATCCCAGAAGAGGAAAGTCACTGGCGGTGTGCCACAGGAGTCTGTTTTCTGACTATTGTTATTTAATTTGTATATTAATGATATTGGAATGGGTTTTCAATTCCTCATCACTCCCCCCAGTTTGTAGATGAAAAACTGGGGGGGAGTGATGAGGAATTGAGCAGATGCTGTTGCCTATAGGAACAACTTGAATGGATTGTATGAATGGGCATCAGTATAGAACTGTTAGTTCATTGTTGCAAAGTGTTCATTGTTACACTGAGGAATTGAGTAGATGCTGTTGCCTATAGGAACAACTTGAATGGATTGTATGAATGGGCATCAGTATAGAACTGTTAGTTCATTGTTGCAAAGTGTAAGATCCTGCAATTTGGTAAGTAACAATGGGATGCAAAGTATAGACTTAATGGGGAAATTTTAGAGGAAGTTGAAGATACAAGAGACCTTGGAGTGGTGGTGGTGGACAAGGATCTGAATTTCAGAGGTCACATTCCACAAGTTGCAAAGTGATCACATCAAATTATGGCAATGATGTGGAGAACCTTAACTTGCAGAAATAAGACTTTGTGTAAGGCTTTGATCAGGCCTCATATGGGTTATTGGGCACAATATGGTCCTCCTGGGTTTCGTGGTGATGAGGATATATTGGAAAGGGTCCATAGAAGACTGACTAAAGTTGTAACTGATCTTTGCGATGTGGGATATAATGGCAGATTGAGGGAATGCAGTTTGCAAAGCCTTGTGAATAGGAGGAAGAGAGGGGCTATGATTGAGACATTTAAGTTGGTAAAGGGTTGATACTGGCTTAATGTGGAAGAAATTTTTCATAGAATGGGGAAGGGGCTAGATGAAGAAGAGTACAATCCTGGAAACTGTATAAACTGTATTTGGTGAATGTAGATACATTGAATGAGTTTAAAGCATGGTTTGATGGACTGAGTGAAACAGTGTGTACCTCTCACAATGAGTCTTTGACTCCATGGAGGTCTGGTGTTAATAATGATAATAATCAAAGGAATATATAAAGGAAATAAAAAGTTGTGATGTTGCACAATGGACATCATCAAAATAGTTTGAGATAAAGGACTGCTGTGAGACAGTGTTTTGTAATGTCTGGTTTACTGTTTAATATAGTCATTGATTGGATTATGAGAGAAGTTACAGATGTAAGAAGAGGAATTAAGTGGAATCCTGTATTCCACTTTCAAGATCAAATTGTTGCAGCACTCAAACTAAGTAAAATAGGTAAAGCTCCTAGTGTTGATAGAATCTTTCTAGGCTTTCTTACTCACCTTGGCTCAAGAGCAGAATTTTGGTTTTCTGATTTCTTCTCCATACTAATAAATGATGCTCCCAAAACTTTGGCATGAATCAAAGATAATAATCCTGCCCAAACCCAATAAGTCAGTTGATGATCCTAATAACTACTGCCCTATAGCATTGCTCTGCACTCCTTACAAACTTTTTGAAAGAATTATCCTCTAGAATTTCTCCAAATATAGAAGCCATTTTATCCAGTGAACAGGCTGGATTTAGGCCTCACAGAAGCTGCTGCGATCAGGGCCTGGCTCTCACAACCCATATAGAAGCTGGATACCAAAAAGGGTTTAAAAACAAACAGGTAATTCCTTCATAGACCTAGCATCAAATGACACCATATGGAAGAAATGTGTACCATATAAAGTAACTGAAATAATCAACTGCCAAAACATACTAAAATTGCTAGAACAAATGCTCTCCAGAAGAAAAAAAAATTTTCATCTGAATTCACAAAAAAGCAGAACATTTATCATTTATCACAAGTAACACCCCCTCCAACGGTTAGGTGAAAGTTTATCTATATCGATGACATAGTTATCGCCACCCAAGACAGTACCTTTCAAGGCCTTGAGGATACACTGAGCAAAGATTTGAGCTCCATACAAAATTGCTTTGAATGCTGGGGGCTATCTCCTAATCCCAGCATGTTTATAATTTCCACCTAAATAACCATGAGGCTCATAAAAAACAAACTCCTGCAACAGGGCTCTAATCCGTGAAACTAACCCTTGTTACCTTGGTGTCACAATTGACTGTAGTCTAACTTACTGAAAATACCTGGAAAAAATTAAGTTAAAGATATCTGCCAGGAACATCATAAACAAGCTGACAGGCACAACTTGGGGTTGTAGTGCCTTGACTCTTAGAACAGCAGCCCTGGCTCTAGTCTTCCTTGCTGCAGAGCATTGTTTGCCAGTTTGGAGCTGAAATCGCCACATGATTCTCATAGACACACACGACTTAACAATGAGAACCATCTCTGATAACTTACAAGTTACTCCTCTTCCATGGTTACCTGTTCTTTCCCACATTATTCCTCCATGCTACAGAAGAGAAGAAGCTACCATCAAAGAAATAAAGAAAATCAGAAATAATATGTATCTTCCTATTCATCAAGATATCTCTTCCTAGCATTATCTTGCCTCCAGATCTCCCAGATGGCTATTGGAATTACCAGATGATGCTCCCCAAGGCGGGTAGGGAAGACTGGAATGAACTACAAACAAGTACCTGATCACAGATCTAGCAGGATTCAATCTACCTTGATACCTCTAGAGTCAGCTAAACAGATTTAGGACTGGACAAGGCCGGTGTGCCCACTTATTACATTTGTGGAGTATTTCACTGTCATCCTTTTGCATGGGTGGTGTGATGCAGACTATGCATCATATCACTAATGATTGCCACATACACTTCTTTCCTGAAGGTCTCGGGAATTTTTGCATTTACTCCCAGACATTGTCATCGACTTAACTGATTTGTCAGTCTATATATAGTTTTGCTCAATAATTTCTTGTATTTGTCCCCATACCCTAAATAAATAAATAGGTTTCAAGTTATGCAGACATCATAGTTTTCATATAATCAAAATACACTGATATACAAGCAAAATTGGAAGCATCGTATAAAACAGTTGAAAAGGTTGGTCTTAAAATAAATAGGACTGAAATGAAAGTACTTAAATTGAACAGCAAATATTACAAAGATTTAAAATCAAAGAGGTTAACAATTTTACATATGTGGGAGAAAATGTAGATACTTAAGAAAATGGAATTGACAGGAATATAATGCAAAGATTGGCAAAAGCAAATACTGATTTCAGAAAATGAAATATACAGTAGGTCCTTGATTTAATGAACCCTGATTTCACAGATTTTAGATTTAACAGACAAAAAAAGTTGTCTTAAAGGAAAAATTAAAAAAAAAAAAAAATTATTTGCACATTGCATTATTATTATTATTATTATTATTATTCAGGCCTCCAAGGAGTCAAAAGACTCATCGAGGGAGGTCCTTCCTAAGACATAAAGTCTGTCAAGACTCACTGAGGGGAGGTCCCCCCCTGAGAAACACAAAGTCTATCATACCACTCTTTAAACTCACTGACCGTTCTCGCTCCCACCACTCCATCAGGCAATGCATTCCACGGCTCAACCACCCTCCACACAAAGAAACCACTCCTTACCCTCTTGCTCACAGTTTCCTTTCGTAACTTCCAGGGATGGCCTCTTGTCATCACTCCTTCCCGCTGATCAACCAAGCGAAAGAACTCCCCAGTGTCAACTCTGTAACCACCTCTCAACAGTTTAAAAGTCTCAATCATATCACCTCTCCTTCTTCTATCCACCAACCTCTGCAGTCCACATTCTCTCAGCCGATCCTCATAACTATCCTTGTACAGTCCTGAAACCATCTTTGTCATCCGTCTTTGTATCCTTTCCACAGTTAATTTATCCCCTTCAAATCCTGGGGACCAAATCTGAGAACAATAGTCCAAGTGTGGTCTGATCAGAGATTTATACAATGGAATGATAACCTTCTTATCTCTGCAGGTCAGTGTCCTTCTCATAATAGCAGCAATCCTCTGTGTTACCTTCACCATCTTTGCAATATGTCCCCTAAACTTCAGGTTTCTATCAATCATCAACCCCAGATCTCTTGTCTCCCCTACTTCCTCCAGTATAACTCCTCCAATAGAGTATGCAGCATCCCATTGATGTTTCCCAAACCTCAAGACCTTACATTTTGCTGCATTAAACTGACACCCCCATTCATTTGCCCATCTATCTAGCTTATTTAAATCCTCTTGCAGGGCTACCACATCTGCACTATTACTAATAATCCTTCCCAGCTTCGCATCATCTGCAAACAACTGAATATCCCCCTGCAATCCACTGGCTATGTCATTGATATAAAGGTTAAACAATATAGGTCCTAGTACTGAGCCCTGTGGGACCCCACCTGTAACCCTCTGCCTCCTGGAAACTGCTCCACCATACACAACTCTCTGATACCTATCAGACAGCCAATCCTGAATCCAGTTGACCAATCTGACATCCAGACCCATGTGCTGCAACTTAAATATCAGCTTATCATGTGGCACCCTGTCAAATGCCTTCGCCAAGTCTAAGAAAATTGCAGTATATACCTTTCCCTCATCTAATGTTCTTGTAACTTTATTATAAAAGGCTAGCATATTGCTAAAACAAGAGCGTCCTTTCACAAATCCATGTTGATTCTCATAGATAACATTACCCTCATCTGCCCAATGCTGTACACGGTCCCTCACTACTTTCTCCAAGATCTTAACAACTACTGATGACACACAGACTGGCCTATAATTAGACACTTCCAGTCTGTTACCACCCTTATGCAATGGCACTATCTTACCTTCCTTCCATTCCCTGGGCACCTTTGCCAAAGCCAGACTTTCATTGAAAAGCCACGTTAAAGGTACTGTCAATTCCCTAGCACATTCTCTCAAAACTCGTGGCGAAATACCATCCAGTCCCACAGCTTTACTGACATCCAGAGTACTCAGTATCTGAAACACACTCTCCTCTGTACCTCCAGACCTCGTACCAGTCCTATCCCTCTAGCATTAAAACTGACTCCTCTAGGATGAAATACTCCAATAAAGTGTTCATTGAACAATTCCACTATGTCCTCTGCATCAGTCACTCTATTCCCATTTTTATCCCACAATATCATCTTCCACAGTCATTTCTCCTCCTACTGGCCACATAGCTAAAAAATTCCCTAGGATTTTTTTTGGATCTTAGGGCCAATCTCCTCTCATATTCCAGTTTCGCTTTCCTTACCATACTAGTCACTCTTCTGGCCTGTGTCTTATATTCCTCATGCATCTCTTCACCTATCTCCTTATATCTCTTCCATAGCCTCTTTTTCGCATGCAATTCCTGTTTAATATTGTTTGTCATCCACTTTACTCCAAATTGCGTCCTCTTCTTCACTCGTGGTATACAACTTACCATTGCTGATAACAAATATTCTTTCACAATTTCCCATGCACTGGTGATATCCCGGCCTTCCAATTCCTCCCTCCATGAAACTTCCCGAAGTTGACGTCTAAGACTATTATAATCACCTGCCTTATAATTCCACATAAGTTCCCGTCTCTTTGATACTCCTGCATGTCTATTCATTTTCCAAGTCAACACCATATGGTCACTCTCTCCAACTGGTGGGAGAGACGTCAACTCAGTTATTATCAACTCTTCTGATGTTATAACCAAATCCAAAATTTTTGAACCTCTTGTTCCCTCTGTTACATGTTGCCTAAGACATTTGTCCCTCAAGAATTCTAGAAATTCCATTCCCCTATTGCTACATGCATCTTCCTCTCTCCAATTTATACTACTGAAGTTAAAATCTCCCATAACAATCATTCTTCTTGCACTTGCCAAACTTAGCTGTCTAAACATCTCCTGGTCCCCATCCTCTGTGCTCCTGGGTCTGTAGCAACACCCCACTAAATATCCTGTCTTGCCTACCTCTACCTCACACCATACGCTCTCAAAATCATTTGTCTCACTTCCTTCCAAATTCTCCACTCTTAGAGGACATAGGTCATCACTTATCATAAGCAGTACCCCACCACCACGCTTTCCCCTCCTATCCTGACGAAAAATGCTATACCCAGCGACTTCTATTCATGTTGTTATATCCCCTTCTGTCAACCACGTCTCAGTGATCGCAATAATTTTTGGCCAGGCTGATGCTATCTGCGCCACCAATTCCTCTCCCTTATTCCGGATACTCCTGGCATTAGTATACAGCATATAAATGCCATTGTTTCTATACCCAGCATTATCTCTTCTGGACTCCACTGGGCTCAGTGTTACCTGACATTGTCTCCCTTCTCCCAAGTATCCATTCCCACAAGAGGCCACCCCTGGATGCCTACGTCCTTCCTCATTCAAATGTAAACGGTCTCTCGCATACAACTCCTCTCTTTCCTCAAACACACTCCAGGCATCCACATATACCAGTCCTCTCTTGTCACACATTCTCGCTATTATGCCATTCAATATCACTGCTCTTCTGCTCAGCTCATCATTATCATACCTAGGCAATACGCACACTATTTTTCCTCTCTCTGTCTTCTTCCGTACAGTCTCAAGCAAAAATCTCATATCTCTCGCTGCCCGGCTTACATTGCCACTCAAGTCATTCGTTCCTACCATCACAATCATCTCATCCACCCTTTCACCTCTCTTAATTGCCATAACCACCCTTTCTATTGTTCCTCCTGGCAAACACTCCTCACGCATCCTATCTTGAACACCACGGATCATTGAGTCGCCATACATTATACCTCTAACCATTCCCTCGCTCCTATTGTTTCCATTCTCTCATCTTCTTTCATTCCCATACCTCTCTCTTCTACTGTTTCCATTCTCTCCTCTTCTAGCACTCCCATACATCTCTCTCATTCCCTCTCTCCATGTAGGAGGTTGTATAAGAAGAAGTGTTTGGAAGAGGTGATGGTTGTTTTGGAAGAAACATAAGATGCAGAAGAAGAGGCTCTAGGACACTGCAAAATTTATATGCATACAACATCAGATCTACTATTTTCAGCTTAGTAGCTGTATGGAAAGATGTGACAAAATTACTATCTTGGCCAGTGCTTGGAAGAAGGTGTTCATCTTAGAACCTGAAATAAACTTTGAGGGAATTGAGGTATCTAATTTTCAGAACACTTTTCTGATGGTCAACACAACAAAATACAGCTGAGAATGATTTGAAACACAGACTTGAAAATGATGAAGGTGATCCTGGCTTTCAAATTTTTTCTGAGGTACATATGAGGGTGATCTGAAAAGCTCTTGGCCTTGACCATAGATGGCAACACTATCAGCACGATTTTTTTTTTTTTTTTCTAAGTTGGTACATCTACAATGACTTGCAATTTCTATGTGAAATTGCAAGTCATTGTATCAAGTGGTTTGTTTTATACAGCTCTCTGAAGCAAAAGGTTGTTTGTATCTCTTGAAATGGATAAAATTGAGTACATGCAGTTATGAAATTCTTTGTAAAAGAAGGTTTAACAGCAAAAGGAATTCATTCGAAGTACATAAAAGTTTATGGGCACTCTTCTTTGTTTTCGACAATAAAGAAATGGGCTGCTGAGCTTAAACAGGGCCGTACCAGCCTTGAAGATGATCCACGTGAAGGATGTTCAAAAAGTGTAACAACACCAGAAATCATTGATCAAGTGCACGATATAGTATTGGATGACCTGTGAGTCAAAGTGCATGAAATTGCAGACTATAGGCATTTCAAAAGAACAAGAACATGTAGGATATATTTTGCATGAAGAATTGCAAATGAAAAGCAGCAGGCTAGAATAGTCGCAACTGTTGTACGGAAAGCAAAGTCTGAGTATGAAAAGAAATTGGTTCTGTATGCTAAAGACATCCCATAAGAATTCTGTCAATATGCTGCAAGTAAAAGAAAGAGTGGATATGAAAGAATAACTGTTCTAAATCCTGCTGGCTTGAGAGTTACAGATGACGAAAAGGATGTTCAGCTAATGAGTGCTCATTTTGTTAAAAGCTATCAACCTGGTATACACAACATTGAGCTTACTGTTTCTTCACTAGATGAAGAAACAAATAAGAATTCAGCAATAGGAACTGATGGGATATCAGCATGTGTGCTAAAAGAGTGCTCAGCTGAACTGACCATTCCTTTGACCACGCTGTTTAATATGAGTCTCAGAACAGGGAAGATTCTGCAGGAATGGAAGGAATGTTTGGTGATTCCATTGTACAAGGGTGGGTGCAAAGACCGATGTATCCAACTATCGACCAATTAGTATCTCAGGAGTGGTGGTGAAAATTTTGGAAAAATTGGTTAGCATTCAACATGGGTTTACTAAGGGAAGGTCATGTTTTAGGAACTTGTTCACATTCAATGTTACTGTCTAGTTATTGTCTAATTCAATGGTAGCATTGAACTAGACAAGGGGAATGGATACACCATGATACTTTTGGATTTTGCTAAGGATTTTGACAGAACACAGCATAGTAGATTGTTGCATAAATTGGAGAAAATGGGTTATAGCATATTAGCATGGATAAGAGAATGGCTGACTGATAGATATCAAAAAATGCTATATGGAGGATGTGAGTCTGCAGGATTTAAGGTAACAAGTGATGATCCTTGTGGTACACCACAAGGATCATCACTGAATAACAGTGCTTCGTCCACTGTTATTCAGTCTGTGCATTAATGATATTGGGATGGATTTGACAAGCGACATACAGCTATTTGCTGATGGTGCAAAGATAGGTAGAGTAATTAGGAATGCTGCCGATATGCAATATTTGCAGAATGATTTTAATAGGCTGGAATTATGGGCATGGGAAAATGGGTGTCAGCTCATTGTCAATGAATTAAAGTCATTCACTTCGGCGTGATTGGATATCCAATGTCATATTATATTGTTTGGATTAGGCCAGAAGAAACTGATGAGGCTAGGGATCTTGGAGTGTTAATAGATAGGAAGTTGAAGTTCAAGGGCAATGTGGCAAAGATTGCAAATACACATCATTAGGTAGTGCAATGCTGAAATGAACATTCACATGTAAAGATAAGGATGTTATTTAGCCACTTTATAAGGCCTTAATAAGACCTCACTTGGACTATTGTGCGCAGGTCTGGTCTCCTGGTTTCTGTTGTGATTCTGATATATTGGAGAGAGTACAAAGCCGAGTGTTAAAAGTGATATCAGGATTGTGGAATATTGATTATGAAGATAGATTGAAAATTTGTAGACTGCAGACACTAGCAAACAGGAGAAAGAGGGGTGATATGATTGAGACTTACAAACTTCTGAAAGGGTCATACAGGATTTCAGTTGATGGAATTTTTTCAATTTTTGGAGGTGGAAAAAGGATGAGAGGGCATCCTTGGAAGCTGAGAATGAAGACTGCTAAGAAGAGGGTGAGGGCTAGATTTTTCTCTCAGAGCGTGGTGCATGAGTGGAATGGATTGCCATTGAATGTTGTGAGTGCAAACAGTGTGAATGAATTCAAGAATGAGTATGATAGCTGGTGTGTGTAGTATGTGGTCTCCTCGCTGGAGGTCTCTCTTAATAATAATAATAATATATTTCTTTATATTATTTTATTTTGATTTAATGGAGTTTTGGCAATAGCAGATACCTCCTTCCTAATTAGTCAGTTGAACTGAGGCCTACTGTATGGAAATTATCTGAATATCATAATAAAATCAAAATAAAGATCTTCAATATCAGTGTGTTAAGTCCGTATTATTATATGGATCGGAGACATGGAAAATGACCAAAATAGAAGATTATTATTATTATTATTATTATTCAGGCCTCCATTGAGTCTAAAGACTCATCACGGGAGGTCCTTCCTAGGGAAACAAAGTCTATCATGCCACTCCTTAAACACATTGACCATTCTCACTCTCACCACTCTGTCAGGTAATGCATTCCTCTGTTCAACCACCCTCCATGCAAAGAAACCACTCCTCGCCCTCTTGCTCACAGTTTCCTTTCGTAACTTCCAGGGATGGCCCCTTGTCTTCTCTCCTTCCCGCTGTTCAACCAAGCGAAAAACCTCCTCGGTGTCAACCCTGTAACCACCTCTCCTTCTATCCACCAAACTCTGCAGTCCATATTCCCTCAGCCAATCCTCATAACTAACATTGTACAGTCCTGAAATAGTCTTTGTTAACTGCCTCTGTACCCTTTCCACAGTCAATTTATCCTCTTCAAATCCTGGGGACCAAATCTGAGAACAATAGTCTAACTGTGGTCTGATCAGGGTCTTATACAACAGAATGATAACTCTTATCTCTACAGGTCAGCATCCTTCTCATTATTGCAACAATCCTCTATGTTACCTTCACCACCTTTGCAATATATCTCCTGAATTTCAGGTTTCTATCAATCATCATCCCCACATCTCTTGTCTTCCTCACTTCCTCCAGTATAGCTCCTCCAATAGAATATGCAGCATCCCATTGATGTGTCCCAAACCTCAAGACCTTATATTTTGCTGCATTAAACTGATACCCCCAATCATTTGCCCATATGTCTAGCTTATTGAAATCCTCTTGCAGGGTCACCACATCTGCACTATTACTAATAACCCTTCCCAGCTTCACATCATCTGCAAACCACTGAATATCCCCTTGCAATCCACTGACAATGTCATTGATATAAAGGTTAAACAATATAGGTCCCAGTACTGGTCCCTGTGGGACCCCACTTGTAACCCTCTGCCTCCTTGAAACTGCCCCACCATACACAACCCTCTGATATCTATTTGCCAGCCAATCCTGAATCCAGTTGACCAATCTGACATCCAGACCCATGTGCTCCAACTTAAACATCAGCTTATCATGTGGAACCTTTCAAATGCTTTCGCTAAGTCTAAGAAAATGGCAGTATATGCCTTTCCCTCATCTAATGCTCTTGTAACTTTATCATAAAAGGCTAGCATATTGCTAAAACAAGAGCGCCCCCTTCACAAATCCATGTTGACTCTCACAGATAACATTACCCTCATGTACCCAATGCTGTATATGGTCCCTCACTAATTTCTCCAAGATCTTAACAACTACTGATGACACACAAACTGGTCTATAATTAGAAACTTCCAGTTTGCTACCACCCTTATGCAATGGCACTATCTTACCTTCCTTCCATTCCCTGGGCACCTTTCCCATAGCCAGGTCAAAGGAGCTGTCAGTTCGTTAGCACATTCTCTCAAATTCGTGGTGAAATACCATCCAGTCCCACAGCTTTACTGACATCCAGAGTACTCAGTATTTGGAACACACTCTCCTGCTGCACCTCTAAACCTCGAACTTTCCCTATCCCTCTAGTATTAAAATTTACTCCTCCAGGATGAAATACTCCAATAAAGTGTTCATTGAACAATTCCACTATGTCATCTGGTTCAGTCACTCTATTCCCATTTTTATCCCACAATGTCATTCTTCCACAATCATTTCTCCTCCTACTGGCCACATAGCTAAGAAATTCCGTAGGATTTTCTTTGGATTTTAGGGCCAATCTCTTCTCATATTCCAGTTTCGCCTTCCTTACCATACTAGTCACTCTCCTGGCCTGTCTCTTATATTTTTAATGCATCCGCTCTTCACCTGTCTCCTTACATCTTTTCCATAGCCTCTTTTTCACATGCAGTTCCTGTTTAATATTCTTTGTCATCCACTTGGCTCCAAATTGTAACCTCTTCTTCACTGTGGAATATAGCTTACTATTGCTGCTAACAAATATTCCTCCACAATTTCCCAAGCACTAATGATATCCCGGCCTTCCAATTCCTCCCTCCATGAAACTTCCCCAAGTTGATGTATAAGACTGTTATAATCACCTGCCTTATAACTCCACATAGATTCCCGTCTCTTTGATACTCCTGCATGTCTATTCATCTTCCAAGTCAAAACCACATCATCACTCTCTCTCTCCAACTGGTAGGAGAGATGTCATCTCAGTTATTATCAACTCTTCTGATGTTATGACCAAATCCAAAACTCTTGAACCTCTTGTTCCTTCTATTACATGCTACCTAAGACATTTGCCCCTCAAGAATTCTAGAAATTTCATTCCTTTATTGCTACATGCATCTTCCTCTCCCCAATTTATACTGCTGTAGTTAAAATCTCCCATAAAATCATTCTTCTTGCATTTACCAAGCTCAACTCTAAACATCTCCTGGTGCCCACCCTCTTGCTTCTTGGTTTGTAGCAGCACTCCACTAAATATCTTGTCTTGCCCACCTGTACCTCACACCATATGCTTTAAAATCATTATGTTAAATTAAGATGCTAAGTTGCCAGACTAAGTTGCTAAATTAAATGGTTTTCAATCAAAATGTATGCATGAAATATTAAAAATATTTTGGTCCCTACATATAACAAATGATAACTTATATAAACTTACTGATCAGAAAAGCAAAAAAAAAAAAAATGAAATAAAAAAAATGCAGATGGAAATCGATTGGGCAAGTACTGAGAATGGACACCACAGAGAGAGAGAGAGAGAGAGAGAGATTCCAAGAGTAGCATTGATATGAATTCCAGAATGAAAAAAAGAAAAGGCCTAAATTAGCTAGGAAGAGAATGACAGAAAAGGAAAATCTGAATAAGTGACACAAATCGGAGATATCTGGAAGAAACTGAACCTGGTCTTATGTGCCATGAGACTTGAAGAGAATAAGTAAGTAATGGATTTTACCACTCTTAATCTACAGCTGATCTTCTGTCCTTCAGTACCCACATTTGGACTAAAGCCATAGAAAGGTTTGGAGAAACTTATTTGATTGCTCTTGACATATCTACAACATTTGACAGAGGCATGTTTAGCAAATTGCCATCTTGTGGCTCCCTTCTGCCCATTGTTGTTAGGTTGTCAGCTTCCTCTGACCACTCAGCTACATGTTGTGATAAATAATGTCTTCCCTTCCTTTTTCCTTACCAATGTGGAATACACCAGAGCTCTGTACTCTTAGCCACTCTCTTCCTCCTTTTGTACATAAATGTGACTTATTCTCACTGATTTCAAATCCTATTCTTAGCTATTATATAAGTGAAGTGGATATTAGATCCAGCATTATTTGGCTTTTTATTTTACTTCATATATTTGGCTCTTTATTTTAGTAAATCCTATTCTTAACTTTGCTAATGACAGTATATGCTTCATTTGACAAATAGTGTAGTCTTCCAATCATTAGAAGTCTTGAGATCTTCCATTACAAGTGCTCTAATCTTGTTGTTCAGTGGATGAGGATAACCTTATGCACTTCAGTGCTTCCAAAAAAAACAGTCCTGTCTGATTTCTTTTTACAAGAAAGATCTCACAGCACTTCTTGCAGATCACCAAACAGGATCAGATTTCCCTTTCTGTGCTGACTTACCTCCTCTAGCCCAGAGAAATTTGGATAGAGGACGTAAGTTAAGTTAGCCATAGAGCAATTTCTTTCTTATGCCATATGTGCTTATTGGTTCTTTGATCTCTCATGTATGAGATTAATATATAAAAATATAGCTAATTCTCTTTTTACACGGCTTTTTTTACACGATTTTGAAATAATACAGTTTAGAAAGCAAAGGCAATTCTATTTTTACACTATATAATTTTGATTTAACATGGTTCAAATGGCACTTATTTTTAAAATTTCTAGTTGGATTCAGTTCTTTTAAAACAGGTATTTCCATTATAATTATCATTGCCTAGCACGGTACATATGTACTTAAACTTTAATTTTGGGGACCCCCCCCCCCAATGTTTTAAATATCAGGGATTACTCTACGCTACAGAATGTAGACAAATGCCAAGTAGAACTTATAATAAGCGAAATCGCAAAAAAGTGTTGGTAGCCTTAAAGCAGCTGAGGATCGTCTGACTATTATCATGCAGCAATTCTTCAGAGATCATATATTAAATCCATTATTCATAAATCGATCCCTAGACTGCGAGCAATGAAAGGTGTTGATTGTAACACGTTACTAGTACTCTGGAAGGCAAACAAAAAAGGTTGGGTTACAAAAGAAGTTTTTAACGAATAGTTCCATCAGTGTTTTGTTCCAGAAGTTAAAAGCTGTTTGATGGAAAAAAATCTGGGCTTTAAAGTTTTATTGATTATAGACAATGTTTTATTGATGATAGACAATGTCCATCCTGTTTTAGAACACCTGAATGTGGATTTTTTTTTACACCTAATGCAACATCCAACCACGGTGTGATTGCTACCTTCAAAGCTTATAAAGGTAGCGGTCTTATGTTCTTACTACATAAGAACATTCCAGTACATTTTGGATAAACTGGATATGGATCATTTACTGACAGTTATTGATATGAGGAAGAAATTTTCTATTTTTGGATTGCACCAAACTTGCTAAGTTGGCATTATCAGAATTGAAATCAACTTTAAATGCATCCTGCAAAGCTACTTGGCCAGAATGTGTGAAAAAGAAAAATCGTGTACCTTTGCATATAACTGAGTATCCCAATATCATCAGATTAGCACATTCAATTTGTGGAGAAGGATTTGATGATTTTTCGTGTGCAGATATTGAAGACTCGATGATTGACAAGGCTGTTAGTGATGATGAATTAATAAAAACTGCCCTTGAGAATCTTAATGAAAAAAGTGATGATGAGATTCTACTCACTGCAGGATTAATTAAAGAAGGGCTTCAAATTAAAGAAGGGCTAGTAAAGTTGCCAAGTCATTTTCTTACACATGGTCCAAATACTGAACCAGCTGAACAGTTTAAACGTGAACTGAAGTCATGTAGGTGCAAAAATTATACAAAAACCCAGTCAAAACAGGATTTCGGCGATTAATTACAGAGTTCATGGTAAAAAAAGGCAACCTTCAGAATTATTGGAAACTGCTAATTTAGTTCCATTTGCTGAAGAAAATGTTTCGCCATTGCGTATGAGCAGGACGACCAAAGTGTTTCAAGTGATGGAAGTGATTTAATTCCACTCTCACACCAAAGAATGCTGCTACTGTCAGAAAGTGATGACAAATAAAATTTAACTAATAACCATATGCGTTGGTGTATTTGAACCTTTTCGAATATCTGCTTTAATAGTGACACTATTTTCTTTAAGAGATGAATATATATATATATATTTTTTTTTTGTTTGTTTGAAAATAACTTATTGTTCATATCGGGGTTTCACATCTGGAACCGTTCTTCTATTTTTTCATATGCACTCTATTCTTTTTTTTACATAGTTTTCATTTACACGATTTTTTCTGGAACCAGTGTACCGTGTAAATGGAGAATTGGGTGTACAGGCAACTCTCATATAAAGCTATAATGCAGTTTCGATATAACACAGTCTACAAACTGTAGTAACCCTTTATCTTCTAGTATATTTTTCACTGTGCGACTTAAAAATCAAATTTTATCTTCGTTAAATTTGTGTCTGCCCGTATGCGAATGTAGTTATAAATAGTGAATTTATTTATATTTATATTGGGGAAATACCCTTTAGCACACATGTATGTCAATTGTTTGCCGTATTTATTGTTGAAAATTGTCTTTGTTTCTGCCAGGAAAGCTCGTTAAAAATCACAAGTGTGTTAATCTCAAGCTGGGCACTTTATTTTCTAGTGAGTTACATAATTAATATGTAATGCTAGTTTTAAGTAGAAAAATTTATTTTTCTAGTAATGGCCACTAAAACTGCAACGAAAGGAAAAAAAAACAACATTGAAAAGAAACCTCATTTCTCTTGAAGAGAAAATTAAAATTTTCCTATGAAATGGCTCAACAAGTCCACCCTACCTGTTTATTGGGCCAGCAAAAAAGCATGGGTTACACCTAGCATGTTTGAAAATTCGGAATCAAGTGTTTTGTACCTGATGTAGAAAATTACACACACAAAAAAAGAATATTGACTTCAGAATTCTACTAATTTTAGATAACGCACCAGGCCACCCAACAAATTTAAGACATCCGAATATTGAAATGACTTTTTTGCCGCCTAATATTACTTCACTTATTGTACCACTCGACCAAAGAATAATATCAACATTTAAGTGATATTATATTTGTCGAACATTCCAATTAATTAAAAAAGAAATGGAATCTAATCCAAACATAACACTGTCTCAAGCATGGAAAGAGTTTTCAATATTGAATTGTGTGAAAATTATTTCTCTGACCATTAAGGAATTACAACCCCCTACACTGAATGCTTGCTGGAAAAAAATATGGCCTGATGCTGTTCTGGAACAAAATTTCATACCTCTAGTGGGTGCCGAGCTACGTCGTATAATAAACGTCGCACACGTTTTTGGTGGAGAGGGCTTTGCGATACGGTTGAAAACGAAATTAGTGAATTAATTGATGGGGAAACAGATTTAAATGAGGAGAAACTGGTGCAATTAATAGATGACGTTGAACCAAATGGTGGGGAAAATTCTGTTGAAGATTCTGATTGTGATGAATCCGTTAAAGAATTTCAGTTGAAAGAAATTAGCAGAAGGATTGGACTTAGCAAGAAAGTTTGGAAGTTATTTTACGGATAATGATCCCTCATTGGAGCGCTCCAGAAAATTCACTAGACAATTGGATATTTGTTTAGCTCTGTATTATGAACTTAATAAAAAATTGCAACATAGTAGTAAGCAATGTCTTATTACTGACTTCTTGATAACTAAATCAGCCAAAGTATGCAATGAAAATTGCACAAATGATGTCCAATAGATTTCAAGTGATGAAGATGTCTGGCCACTCGTAAATAAAGAACATCTACGAAATGTTATTTTTGAAGACAGTGATGACGATTAAAATACATATGCACTTTATTTTATTTTGCCTAAAACATTTATGCATTATATGCAATGAAGTTTGCATATACAATTATAATTTTTATAAGTTTGTACATACATATGTATTTGTTTCGCAGTTTATATGTTTTCTTAACTTACACGAATTACCTGAATTAAATAAAAATATATTTTTGTTGAATATGTCATTGTTTATATAATAAAAAGAAACCAATTTCGGAACATAATCCTACTTATTCTATGTGATCTGAGTCTTGCATAATGCAATTTATATAACGTGGCATTTCTCTGGAACCTAACATCCGCATTATACAAGGGTTACCTGTACTTTCATGGAAAATATGCTGCTGATCATTTCTCCTCTTTCATCCCAAGCTGTAATAAATCAGATTATCTGTCATTCAGCATCAATTTACCATCCAGCTTCAAACTTGCCTTCCTTCTCTTTTATTCCATCTATTTTGATACAGTCTTAACAACTTTCAGTTGTTCAAGAAACACACCAACATATTCCTTCTTTCTTCACACAGACACACAACACCGATGTATTTACACTCATAATTAAGTTTAACGTTACGAATACATTACAGAAAAATAATTAAATGCAAGTTGAACAGTTCCTAGATTTCATTTCTAGGAACTTGATTCTTGATGATGTCACAGAGACATCATCAAGAATTCAATATTAAAATTGTAAAAACACACAAAAACAGTAAGTAGAAGCACTTACATTAGAATTCTCAAGTCTTTTTTTTTTTTTTTTTTTTTTCATTTGATTCTCTGAAAGTTATCAAAGGCATGGTCATTTAGATCTGAATGACTATAGTTGTGGTGAATGATGTATTTCTTTTGTTATCCAAGGCAGATGTTGGCAGATTTCCAAGTTTCACCGTAATATGATAAATTTTAAGAAAAAGTAACTCTGTAAACACTTGGAACAGAGAGGGGAAGGAGTGGATCCTTAAGAGAGCAATCCTTAAAGTCTGAGCCATGCAGCCAAATAGAGGACACATCATCAGGGTTGAGATTGTCATTTTATGCCTGGACTTCCCTTTTCTATTGCCAACTTTTATATGGAAACTTTTGAGCATCATGTTCTAAATGCTTCTACTTTAATACCTAAATTTGGCTCAGATATGCTGACAGTATTTTTGTTATTTGGTTATTATCTTCTTCAACCACCTGGATAAACAACAGAAATGCATACAATTCACCATTGAAATTGAAAACCAGAACACACTTCTATTTCTGTATATGCTTGTTGCATGTCTTTTCCTCTGACAGTCTATCTCTCTCTCACTATCTACTGTAAGCCTACGTATACTGGCCAATATGTACATATAGACTCTTATGACCATCCAACACCAAAACTGGATGTCATTAACAGCCTCAGAAACATAATAATCATTTGCTTTAATGAGCAAGCTCTTAAACACAAATAACTATTAGGAATACTTTTATAAACATTGCCGTAGCAAAAATACCATCAATGAAATTCTTCATCTTCTTTTCAGCCATTTTCTGTCCACTGCTGGGCGAAGGCCTCCTCCAGTTCTTTCCACCTTTCTCTGTTCTTGGCAATGGTTGACCAACTTTCCCCAATAAACTCTGACAGTTCATCACTCTACCACCTTCTTTTAGGACGTCTCCTCGGCTTCATTTCCCTTCTTTAGGAATCTTGTTCGTAAGTATGGTGGTCCATCGCTCATCTTCTCTTCTGGATAAATGTCCGGCCCATTTCCATTTTAGTCGCTTGTGGTGAAGAATGTTGTCAGTGATGCAAGTCTGGCTTCTTATCCAGGTGTTTCGCTTATCTTTTAATGTGATGCCTAGCATCAACCTCTCCATTTTTCTTTGAGTTGTTAATTTATTTGCCAGTGCTCTTGTTAGTGACCAAGTTTCGCACCCATATGAGATGACTGGAAGTATACACTGGTTAAATGTCTTCCTTTTTAAACAGAGTGGGACATCATCGTTTTGAAAAATGTTTTTCAATTTTCTGAATGCACTCCAGGCAAGTTTTGTTGAACTCTCCTATTTATTTCCTTTTGTAGTCCACAATTTAGGTCAATGAGATGACCTAAGTATGTATGTGAAGAGACTTTCCAAAAAAAAATTATTTTCTATTATTAGTTTATATGATTTTAGTTTTTTCTCTGTTTATCTTTAGACCGACTTTTCTGCTTTCATGATATAGGTCTTCTATCATTATATTAAGGTCTTCTGGAGTGTTTGCAAAAATTACGATATCATCTGCATATCTTAGATGTGTGAAGTTTCTGTTATTAATTTTTATACCAAGGTTTGTCCAGTTTATATTATTAAATATTTCTTGAAGGACTGCTGTTGAAAGATTTTGGGTGATAGAGAGTCTCCTTGTCGGACACCTTTTTCAATTGATATTTTATTGCTACTTGTGTGAAGTTGGATTGTTGCTGTGCAGTTAGATATATTGCCTGGAGGAGATCCATATATTCTCCAGGAACTCCCTGATTCTGGAGTGCATTGATTATTGCGTTAGTTTTGATGGAATCAAACGCTTTTTTTTCGTAATCAATGAAGGCTAAACAGAGAGGCAATTGGTTTTCTTCTGCTTTTTCTATTATTTGTTTTACTGCATGAATATGATCAGCTGTGTTGAAATCTTTATAATCCTGCTTGTTCTATTGGTTGATTTCAGTCTAGAAGAGGTGTTAACCTGTTTGTTATTACTTTTGTGAGAATTTTGTACAGATTAGAGAGAATACTAATTGGTCTATAGTATTCTCTCTAATCTTCTTTGTCCCCTTTTTTTAAATAACAGTATCAGAGTAGCATTTTTCCAATTTTCTGGTATCTTCCCCTCTTCTAGGCATAAATTTAGTAAGTTTGTGACATGGTGAATTATATTGTTTCCTACCCATTTAATTAATTCTATGTAAATTAGGTCTTCACCAGGACATTTTCCATTTTTCATTTGTTTTAATGCTTGTTTTATTTCATCTGAAGTGAATGGGGGGATGAATTCCATATGCAATGGAGAAGAGTTATTTATATTTGATTTATCTGTTGAAGGATCACTATAGAGTTCTTTATAAAATTCTTCTAGCCTGCGTAGGATTTGTTCTTGGTTCCTTATGGTAGTTCCATTCTTATCTTTTATTGCAGTTATTTGACTTTGCCAACTGATAAATATTTTCTTAGTATTTTCATATTTTTATTGTTTTTGATTGTTTCTTTTATTTTTTTAGTGTTATAAGATCTTATTTCATTTCTCATCTTTTTCCTTATTGTTTTGCATAGTTCTGCATATTCTATTTTAGAAATTAAGTTTTTGTCTTGTTTCATATTTCGTCTCTTTTTTAGTAGTTTTAGGGTTTCCTCTGAAAGTTTATGGTCTTTTTGTTGTTTGTTGTTTTTAAATTCGTTGGCTGTTGAGATTATTACTTTAGGTTTTTGCTCATTTTATTTATGTCTTCTTCTTCTTCAAATATATTTATTATGTCTAGTTTTTGATTGAGTTTTTCTTCATAATCCTTCTTCTTGTGTTTGAAGGGGTTTAAGTTAAAACTTCTCGATTTTTTGTTGTTTAGCCATTTGATTCTTTCCAATTTGGGGTTTATTTTAATTTTGGCTCTGACTAGTCTGTGGTCATTTCCTGTTTTTACTTGATTTAGTACTGAAGTATCTTGAACTATTTTTTTATTATTACACAGTATATAATCTATTTCATTTTTTATTTTTCTGTTTGGACTTCTCCATGTCCATTTTCTTTTGAGGGCTTTCTTAAAAGATGTATTCATAACATAAAGCTTGTTAATAGAGAATTCTGTAAGAGCCATTCCTGAGTTGCTGCTTGTACCATATATGTATGGCCCTATTGTATCTATTTGGCGAATGGGATGACCTACTTTGGCATTAAAATCACCCATTACTATAGTAAAGCTTTGATTGCTATTCCTTTTTTTTATCTAGAGTGTGCTGCAGTGAGTCATAAAATGCATCTATCTCTTCATCAGTGTGGGATGAGGTGGGAGCATATATTTGGATGATCCTGATTTTAAGTTTAGAGTTTATTTTAAGTATAATTTCAATTATTCTTTCATCTGTATAATTAAATTCATTCTATAAGGTGTGTAATTGTTTTCTTAATTAGAAATCCCACTCCATATTGTCCTTTAGTTTTCCCATAATAGTATAGGTAGTCTTCATTTTTTAGTTTTATTAAATGTTCATCCTGCCTGTGAACTTCACTTAAACCTATGATGTCCCATTTAATATGTTTTAGTTCTTGCTGTAAGATGGTAAGATCTTCCTTAAGTGTTCGACAATTAAATGTCCCTTTGCCATGACTCATTACGACACCATGTTTCCTGAGGGGGGGTCCACATGAAGGCATGATACTAAGACTTCCTGGGTATGGCCCTCCAGACTTCACCGAAATATTGGCACTGACATCTATATCACTTCCATCAGGGTTTTTGACCGTGTTGTAGGTTGCTAGCCCACCACGGAAATTCATCCCAGGCTTAAACTGTGCTCAACATGCTACAAGCATGACTGATGGCTAGTCAGCCAAGATCCTGGTAGGAGAACACAGCTAATCCCCCCCCCCCCCCTTCATAAGACCTAAAAATAAAAATTGATTACCTTAAACTGGTGATGGTGAACCTTTTAGGCTTGACATATCAAAAATTTGGAAAATGCCTAACTTGACTCTGCTGGTATCTCCACTCCCACCCCAAACAAAAGAGAAACAATTCCTTACCTATTCATCTATTTAAAAAAAAAAAATGTAGTTCAATCGTGTGGTGTTATGCATTATATATTGAAACGTTGAATAAATTTCTTTAATAGAATCTCCTTCACTGAGGGCCTTTTCATGCTGAGCTGAGGCCGTGTACTGCTTATTTCTCAGCAGCTACACTCTTTGTAGTGTAGCTGCTGAGAAACATATTCCTTCCTTTCTTCCTCACTTTTTTCCAAAAGCCATTCATGATTTGTTTCGAAATGTCTTTTTACATTCCATGTTCTGCTTACTGCTGTTTCATGGCACAATAGGTACTATGATTTGACATTTCTGTCAGTAATAGCGTACTTCTCAGTCTATGCATCTCGAAAGTTTCAGCCACTTTCTTTATCACTCAATTGGGATTTTTTAATTTGAGGTTCCTCCATAAAAGGGCTAGAATATTAAAGAAATAAAACCTTTGTATTACAAGTTACGAATTTCACAAGAAATGATAAATTGTCGAATGGGCACAAAATAATTCAATGCATTTCTTGTTCACACAATGCTGAACTGAACTCATATAGGGAGAATAGTTGTTGTTGTTAACGGGTGTTGGTGAATGCTGGTGTGTAACCGTTAATACGTGTGTCATAGGTTAACCATCACTACCTTAAACCTTAGTTATTCCATACATTAAAGGGATATCAGAAAAACTAAACAAAATACTATGCAAATACCACCATAATGCCTCCCCCCCCCCTTCCTACAAAATTAAAGAACTTATTCAACTCTTCCAAAGATCTCCTTCTTCCTATAGTCTACCCTGGAACCCATGGAATTCAAAACACCTGTAATTTGTCATATACAGGTGATTTATGATATTTCTTTCCAGAAAAGGGAATAATACAAATGACTTATCAAATGTAACGGAAAATCTGGCCTTTTTGATCATTCCTTGGATTCTCTATACAGAGCAGGGTGCATTTCTAGCTCGCCTCCACATGGTGCACCCTGAATAATACTAAATGAGCTAGAGTGATTGCTGGCAGTCAGACCTATTTTAATGATCTCCTGGCTATAGACACATGAAATCACAAGCTATATTATTATTATTATTACCACCCCAAGACCTCATGGAGTCAAAGACTCATCTGGGAGGTCCTTTTATCACACACACACACAGCCCATCATACCATGTTTTAAACACATTCAAATTCTTTGCAGACACCACATTCTCAGGCAAGGCATTCCAATCATTCACAACTCTAACTCTGCATGAAAAAAAACCTGCCTCTCACTCCCCTACTCACACCCTCTTTATACAGTTTCCAGGGATGACTCCTGATCTCCCACTATTCTCTGTAAAACTTCTCCAGCATTGATCCTATAACAACCCCTTACCAACTTGTAGGTCTCTATCATATCTCCCCCTCTTCCTCATGTCCACCAGACTCTGCAAATTGCATCTTCTCAATCTTTCTTCATACTCGACATTCCAGAGGTCAGAAACTACCTTAGTCAGTCTCCTTTGGAAGACTGACTAAGGTAGTTTCCGACATTTCTTCCAACATTTCTTCATCCTTCTGAAAACCCGGTGACCAAATCTGGGCACAATAGTCCACGTGTGGCCTAATCAAAGCCTTATACAACGGAACAAGAATCTCCCTACTTCTACACATCAGTGTCCTCTGCATCATTCCCAGAAGCCTTTGTGTTGTCTTCACAATTTAGGCAATGTGTCCTCTAAATTTTAGATCCTTATCCGCTATCACCCCCAGATCTCTTATTTCCTCTACCTCCAACAATATATTCTCACCAAGCATAAATTCTGCATCCCATCTTTGTTTTCCAAATTTTAAAACCTTAGATTTTGCAACATTGAACTCAGATCCCCATTTCCGTGCCCAATCACTCAATCTATTCAAGTCTTCCTGTAAGGCCACAACATCTTCACTACACTTCATGGTTCGTCACAACTTTGCATCATCTGCAAACAACTGAATATCTCCATCCAAATCTTCACCTATATCATTAATATATAAGTTAAACAGCAATGGACCTAAAACAGACCCCCTGAGGCACTCCACTAGTGACTTTCCTTTTCCAGGATATTACTCCCCCATACACAACTTGTTGATACCTATCAGATAGCCAGTCTCCAATCCAATGCACCAATCTAATATCCAACCCCATCTGCTGTAGTTTGACTGTCAACCTATCATGAGGTACTCTATCAAAAGCCTTTGTGAAATCCAAGTATATTACTGTGTATCCTTTTCCTCTGTCCAAGGAAGCAGTCACTTTATTGTAATAAGTAAGCAGATTACTAAAACATGACCTCCCTTTAGCAAATCCATGCTGTCCATCAAAGATAATACCATTATTATCAACCCAACTCTGGATCCTAGTTCTCACAAGCTTCTCCAACAATTTAACTACAACACCTGACACACAGATATGCCTATTGTTTGATGCTTGAGTTCGATCATCTCCTTTATGAAGTGGCACAATCTTGCCCTCCTTCCACTCCTTAAAAACTTGACCGAGCGCAAGACTCATATTAAAAAAATATGTCAAGGCAGATGTCAACTCCCTGGCACATTCTTTCAGAATATGTGGTGATATATTATCAAGTCCCACAGCCTTATTAACATCTAGTTTACTCAACTCCCCATACACCTCTTGCTCACTTACAGTCAGTCTCTCCTCCCCATCATCAACTGCTCTCAATCCCTCCATGAAGTCACATTCACAAAATTGAAAGATCTTTATGAACTGCTCATCTCCACCACACATTCTGCATCAGCTGTCTTTATACCATTTTCTCCAATCAATGTCATCCTTCCATAATCATTCTTTCTTTTGCTGGCTACATATCAAAAGAACTCCTTAGGATTCTTTTTGGCTTCATTAGCCAACAGCTGTTCATACCTCTCTTTAGCTACCCTCACCAACCAAGTCACCCTCCTTGCTTGGTCTTTGTAGATCTCATGGAATTGGTTATTTCCACTTCTCTTATGCTGCCCCCACAATACCTTTTTCTCTGTATCGCATGCTTAATCTCTTTATTCATCCATCTCACACCCACCTTATTTAACCTTCTCACCCTTGGAATACATTTAGACATTGCATCTTGCATCTACTAAACAGTTTTTGAAAATCTCCCAAGCTGCATTGATCTCTTTTCCAGCTAACTCCTCATTCCATGCAAAACCGCAAGCTGTCTCCTGAACTCTTCATAATCACCCCTCTTGTAGTTCCACAATCACTGAGCTTTTTTTTTTTAGGACGACACGACAAGAAAGCTGGATATTAATTTCCAGATTTGCCAATTAACATTAAAGGAATCAGCTTTGCCAAAAGTTAGTATCTCTCAAAAATCTTTTGAGAAATGATATAGGTATAGCTTTCATTCAAGAGACATATGCAGATTATGAACAACAATTGAAATCTAGAGGAAGAATTGCAGGGTATGATATTCTAGGAGCAACATATCACCAAGCTCATGGCTGTGCAACTTATGTATGCAATAATATAGAGAATGCTCACTTAACATCAGCACATATTAATCAGAATGTACGCACTGTCATATAGCGAGCATTGAAGATCTCACAATGGTTAACATCTATAACTCTCCCCTGGTTGAATGGCCACTTGAATAGTCCTACTATCTACATAGAGAATTTTAACAGCCATCAAACCCTGTGGAATTGGGCTGAGCAAAATCTGAGCTTAATATTTGATTTGAAGGATAGACCAACCTTTAAAGCTACAGGATGGAATAGGGAATACAACCCAGACCTCTTCTTTGTTACCCAAAATTTGCAAAATCAGCTGCTAAACACAACAAGATGAGTCCTTGAAGATTTCTCGCATAGCCAACATCACCTAGTATTGGTAGAAGTAGGAATACAAATACCGATAATACAGTGCATTCCTCAACCAAGATGGAATTTTAGGAAAACGAACTGGCAGGATTTTTCACAAGAACTGGATAAAGGAGTAAGATGGATACCACCTATGTGTGTATATGAAAACTACAACAGATTCATTGGAGAAGTCAACAGCGAAGAAGTATGTTCCAAGGGATTTCTGAAAGGAATACATACCTGGCTGGAATAAAGACTGTGAAAAGCTACCAAGTCTATTTAGAATCTGGCAACTGTGACATAGCTGATGAATTACTCCAGAGGCTTGATAACAAGCGCAGAGAAAAATGGCTAAAAACTACAGAGAATTTAGACTAAAAAAAATCAAGTAGAAAAGTATAGAGCCTATTAAAGAAGTTAGGTGGAAGTAACCCAGTCACCTCTAGGTGATCTTTTGGTGATTCCAGATTAAATTGCCTGTCGAATAACCTCACTATCTGAAGCCCCTTGATATTATCAACACGACAGAGAGGCATGGGAGTGCTAAAGGAGGAGAGAACGGAAACAGTAGGAGAGATGGAATGAGAGAGAGGCAGAGGAGTGCTAGAGGAGGAGAGAATGGAAACAGTAGGAGAGACGGAATGAGAGAGAGAGAGAGGTATGGGAGTGCTAGAAGAGGAGTAAATGGAAACAGTAGGAGAGAGGGAATGACAGAGAAGTATGGGAATGAAAGAAGAGGAGAAAATAGAAACAATAGGAGAGAGGGAATGGTAAGAGGTATAATGTATGAGGACTCAATGATCCGTGGTGTTCAAGATAGGATGCGTGAGGAGTGTTTGCCAGGAGGAACAATAGAAAAGGTGGCTATGGCAATTAAGAGAGGTGAAAGGGTGGATGAGATGATTGTGATGGTAGGAACAAACGACTTCAGTGGTAATGTAAGTCGGCAGCGAAAGATATGAGATTTTTGCTTGAGGCTGTACGGAAGAAGACAGAGGGAGGAAAAATAGT
Organism: Typopeltis vanoorti; assembly: GCF_054136105.1. Classification (NCBI taxonomy): domain Eukaryota; kingdom Metazoa; phylum Arthropoda; class Arachnida; order Uropygi; family Thelyphonidae; genus Typopeltis; species Typopeltis vanoorti. Next base: position 12,828,664 of record NC_143560.1, read on the forward strand.
GTGCGTGTTGCCTAGGTATGATAATGATAAGATGAGCAGAAGAGCGGTGATATTGAATGGCATAATAGCGAGAATGTGTGACAAGAGAGGACTGGTATATGCGGATGCTTGGAGTGCATTTGAAGACAGAGAGGAATGGTATGCAAGAGACCGCTTAAATTTGAATGAGGAAGGACATAGGCATCTGGAGAGATTGCTGTTCTGAAAAAGTGCGTGTCCCAGGGAGGATGGTAGCAGGGGTGGCCTTTTGTGGGAATGGGTAATTGGGAGAAGGGGAATAACATCAAGTAACACTGAGCCCAGTGGAGTCTAGAGGGGATAATGCTGGGTATAGAAACAACGGCATTTATATGCTATATACTAATGCCAGGAGTATCCGGAATAAGGGAGAGGAATTGGTGGAGCAGATAGCATCAGCCTGGCCAAAAATTATTGGGATCACTCAGACGTGGTTGACAGAAGAGGATATAATAACAGGAATAGAAATCGCTGAATGAGGAAGGACATAGGCATCTGGAGAGATTGCTGTTCTGAAAAAGTGCGTGTCCCAGGGAGGATGGTAGCAGGGGTGGCCTTTTGTGGGAATGGGTAACTGGGAGAAGGGGAATAACATCAAGTAACACTGAGCCCAGTGGAGTCTAGAGGGGATAATGCTGGGTATAGAAACAACGGCATTTATATGCTATATACTAATGCCAGGAGTATCCGGAATAAGGGAGAGGAATTGGTGGAGCAGATAGCATCAGCCTGGCCAAAAATTATTGGGATCACTCAGACGTGGTTGACAGAAGAGGATATAATAACAGGAATAGAAATCGCTGGGTACAGCATTTTTCAGCAGGATAGGAAGGGAAAGCATGGTGGTGGAGTACTGCTTTTGATAAGTGATGACCTATGTCCTCTAAGAGTGGAGACTTTGGAAGGTCTCCATGACACTAATGGTTTTATAAGCATACAGTGTAAGGTAGAGGTGGGCAAGAGAGGATATTTAGTGGGGTTTTGCTGCAGACCCAGGAGTACAGAGGGTGGGAACAAGGAAATGTTTAGACAGTTGAGTGTCACAAGTGCAAGCAGAATGATTGTTATGGGAGATTTTAACTACAGTAGCATAAACTGGGGAGAGGAAGATGCATGTAGCAATAAGGGAATGGAATTTCTAGAATTCTTGAGGGACAAATGTCTTAGGCAACATGTAATAGAGGGAACAAGAGGTTCAAAAGTTTTGGATTTGGTTATAGCATCAGAGGAGTTGTTAATAACTGAGATGACATCTCTCCCACCAGTTGGAGAGAGAGTGACCATATGGTTTTGACTTGGAAAATGAATAGACATGCAGGAGTATCAAAGAGATGGGAACGTATGTGGAATTATAAGGTAGCTGATTATAATAGTCTAAGACATCAACTTGGGGAAGTTTCATGGAAGGAGGAATTGGAAGGGCCAGGATATCATTAATGCATGGGAAAATATGAAAGAATATTTGTTAGCAGCAATGGTAAGTTGTATACCACGAGTGAATAAGAGGACACAATTAGGAGTCAAGTGGATGACAAACGATATTAAACAGGAATTGCATGCGAAAAAGAGCTGTGGAAGAGATATAAGGAGACAGGTGAAGAGAAGATGCATGAAGAGTATAAGACACAGGCCAGAAGAGTGACTAGTATGGTAAGGAAGACAAAACTGGAATATGAGAGTAGATTAGCCCTAAGATCCAAAGAAAATCCTAGGGAATTTTTTAGCTATGTGGCCAGTAGGAGGAGAAATGACTGTGGAAGAATGATATTGTGGGATAAAAAATGGGAATAGAGCGACTGATGCAGAGGACATAGTAGAATTGTTCAATGAACACTTTATTGGAGCATTTCATCCTGGAGGAGTCAGTTTTAATGCTAGAGGGATAGGGCAGGTTTGAGGTTTAGAGGTAGAGTAGGAGAGTGTGTTTCAAATACTGAGTACTCTGGATGTCAGTAAAGCTTTGGGACTGGATGGTATTTCACCACGAGTTTTGAGAGAATGTGCTAGGGAACTGACAGTGCCTTTGACCTAGCTTTTCAATGAAAGTCTGGCTGCAGGAAAGGTGCTCATGGAATGGAAGGAAGGTGAGATAGTGCCATTGCATAAGGGCAGTAGCAGACTGGATGTGTCTAATTATAGGTCAGTTTGTGTGTCATCAGTAGTTAGTAAGATCTTGGAGAAAGTAGTGAATGACCGTATACAGCATTATGCAGATGAGGGTAATGTTATCTGTGAGAGTCAACATGGATTTGTGAAGGGGCGCTCTTGTTTTAGCAATATGCTAATCTTTTATGATAAAGTTACAAGAGCATTAGATGAGGGGAAAGTCATATACTGCCATTTTCTTAGACTTAGCGAAGGCATTTGACAGGGTGCCACATGATAAGCTGATATTTAAGTTGCAGCACATAGGTCTAGATGTCAGATTGGTCAACTGGATTCAGGATTGGCTGTCCGATAGGTATCAGAGAGTTGTGTATGGTGGGGCAGTTTCAAGGAAGCAAAGGGTTACAAGTGGGGTCCCACAGGGCTCAGTACTGGGACCTATATTGTTTAACCTTTATATCAATGACATTGTCAGTGGATTACAAGGGGATGTTCAGTGGTTTGCAGATGATGCGAAGCTGGGAAGGATTATTAGTAATAGTGCAGATGCGGCAGCTTGCAACAGGATTTGAATAAGCTAGATAGATGGGCAAATGAATTTGGGTATGCGTTTAATGCAGCAAAATGTAAGGTCTTGAGGTTTGGGAAACATCAATGGGACAGTGCACTCTATGGGATGAGTTATACTGGAGGAAGTAAGGGAGACAAGAGATCTGGCGATTATGATTGATAGAAACCTGAAATTCAGGGGACATATTGCAATGGTTGTGAAGGCAACACAGAGGATTGCTGCAATAAAGAGAAGAACACTGACTTGCAGAGATAAAACAGTTATAATTCTATTGTATAAGACCTGATCAGACCACACCTGGACTATTGTTCTGAGATTTGGTCCCCAGGATTTGAAGGGGATAAATTAACTGTGGAAAGGGTACAAAGGCTGATAACAAAGATGGTTTCAGGACTGTACAATGATAGTTATGGGATTCAACTGAGGGAATGTGGACTGCAGAGTTTGCTGGATGGAAGAAGGAGAGGTGTGATATGATTGAGACTTTTAACCTGTTGAGAGGTGGTTACAGGGTTGACTGGGGAGTTCTTTCGCTTGGTTGAACAGCGGGAAGGAGTGATGACAAGAGGTCATCCCTGGAAATTATTACAAAAGGAAACTGTGAGAATGAGGGTGAGGAGTGGTTTCTTTGCATGGAGGGTGGTTGAACCATGGAATGCATTGCCTGATGGAGTGGTGAGAGGGAGAACGGTCAATGAGTTCAAGGAATGGTATGATAGACTTTGTGTTTCTTAGGGGGGGGGGGACCTCCCCCTCGATGAGTCTTGATAGACTTTGTGTTTCTTGGAAGGACCTCGCGCGATGAGTCTTTTGACTCCATGGAGGCCTGAATAATAATAATAATAAATACAGGAGATTAAAAGAATATGCAGAACCTTACAACAATGTGCAGCTGATAGTTCCCAATTTTCAAGAGAATTTACCACAGACAAAATAACTGTGTCTTTAAAGGAGGTTAAAACTGGCAAAACACCAGGCTTTCATGGTATTCTTCCTGAATTATTGGTTAATTGTAGAAAAAATGCTCATTAGCGACTAACAAGATTCTTTTCTCATATCTTAAAGATGGGAAACCTTCCAAGAGCCTTTAAGAGAACCACAATAATAGCCTATTAAAACCCACCAAGCCTTAAGATCAAGGAGAGAGCTATTGCCCAATTTCACATCTCAGTTGCTGTTATGATCTCTTCAAAAGACTGTCCCCCCTCCCCTCCTTAACAGAATTGGGTCAAAAAATCTGACATTATTCTTATTCAGCAAGCAGACTTTAATGCTCAATGTAGTTGTATAGACTAAGTACTAACCCATATTGAGACAGGCTTTCAGAGATGTTTGAAAACTTCTGTTGTGTTTGTTGACTTTATTGCCACATACGATATGGAAAGAGAAGTTATTAATATAGCAGATATAAGTCATAGCCAGGGCCCCCAGGCCAGGATTTTTAGCAGGCCCCCCTGCCAAAAATCCTGGCCTGGGGACCTGGATTTAGGGGCAGGTTAAGGACAACACATTGCTCTACAGGGTTTAGGATCAATTAGTTTAAATAATAACACAAAAGCTTAGCCAAATCATTTTCGATGTACAAAATTGCTAGGGGATTAAGTCGTTCTTGGCTATATCTAATATACCTAAGAAATTCCCATTATGAACATCTCCAATCTTTGTGTTCTCTCCTTGAAATGCTAAACCTCTGGATGATAAAAATAATGTTACATCTACAATCTATTGCAGAAGTGCTCTCCATTTATTTGTTTCATATTGAATTTGTAGTTGTAAGTCTTTATCGATTCCATGTCCTTTCAATGACTGCATAAGGGATTTCCAAGCAGCCAGATATTGTTTTCTGTGTTCGGTACTATTTTCATGAAGAGGCAACATACCATACAACTTTTTCCAATACTTATTTCTAGGCGAAAATCCTTCTTGGGCTAAACTGCTTAAGTTTTTGTTATTAGAGTTGCAAAAAATACGACATGGTAGACAATAAAGATTTTCTTTCAATACACACAATGTTAACCATTCTCTTGGAAAATGTTTTCTTGTTCTTTCATCATTCGTTTTCATATAGAGCAAAAAATCTTGAAATTTCATACCATTAAGATCTCTTGGCAATTCCTTATAAATCTTTTGGAATTCTTGAAAGCTGATAGTTCGTACTGTCTCTTGCCACATGTTGTTTGAGATTACTCTTAGCCAAATACTAGGGTCATCAGATTTTTCAACAGGGCCTGCAACTGAAACATGAACTGTATCATATTCTTCCATAGTCACTCCTCCTGCAGGTTTTTCACTTGCAGCCTTTTCTTCCATTGCAAGAGGTTCACATGTTACAGTCGCTTGACTTTTGACTGCTTTATGAGTTTCGATTTGACACTGATATTCTGTTTGGATTTCAGCGTCATAAACATTATCACCACCTTCACTACGATCAGTACTGGGAACTATGTCCTTTTCATTTTCAGATTTTAAAAATTTGGTTATGAATTGATGACCTCGTGATGCTTTCAATTCACCCTCTCGGATTTAAGTTTATTCTTCTGAGCTCCCGACTTATGTTTGTACTTTGAATCAGACATTAGGATTTTATTTATTTTAACTAGAATGTCTTTGCTTGCTTGAGAGCAAGTTATTTAAATATTTTTAATATCTCAAATTTTTTGTATGATCTGGAAAAAAAAATTAAGTTTGTTTCATACAAAAAAATCATAACTAAAAAAGCTTTATATATTTTCTTTTACTTACTAACCAGCAAAATTTTAATTCAAATAAGACAAATTCTTTTCATATAAAGAATTTTATAGAAAATTTTCAGTTTCTTGAGATCAACTTAGCCAACTAAAACTATCGAATAAAGCTTTCTCTTTTATTAATAAAATAAAATTCTCTCAGCATCCGTAGCATACGCACCGGTAGGGTAGTGTGCTGGTAACATCGGGGCAGCGTTGGCATTGAAACGACAGCGTGCATAGAAAGCGAGACAGGCGAACGAAAAACGAAAACTAAAGTAAATCTTTTCAAATGGGAAGTTTAGAAGCATAACCATTAGTCTGAAAAGATGGATAATGGGTTGGAAACGATTGCAAAATCTACTAGTCCCTCTCAGCACATATTCATTCTTATTTTATAAAGTTTCTTTTTGTCTTTTGTTAGTCTCACTTAACTGGCCGATCCAACAAGACGCCCCCCCTAATTCCGGGCCCCCAGGCTAGAGCCCTGTCAGCCCTACCCTTGTGGGGGCCATGGTCATAACATGCAAATCCATTGTACAACTTATTGGTAACATGATTTTTGACAGGTTCTTTCATGTGGCACTGGGAAACAAATTCAGCAAACAGAGAAAGCTGAATAACAGTCTCCCGCAGGGCTCAGTATTAGAACCAAACTTATTCAACCTATATATATCTGATCTGACAACTTAGTCAAGAAAATTTGATTATGCTGATGATATAGCCCTTGCCATCCAGGTCAACTTTAACAACACAATACTATGACACCAAGATTTCCCTAAATATCTCGGTGTCACCTTGGATAGAACAGTATCATTTAAAAGACATGTGGAGAATATCTCTTTAAAGATCAGAACTTGCAATAATATCATACAAAAACTGTGTAGTTCTGCATGCGGATTCTGCTACTACACTGCAATGCTTCACATTGGGGTTGGTCTACCCTGCAGCAGAATATTGTTCACCAGTATGGCTAAACAGTCCTCATATCAAGAAAATCGACACACAAATAAATTCAGCAATGATTACAATAACAGGCTGTGTCAAATCCAACTTCCCTCTACTGGCTTCCAATCTTGAGCAACATTGACCACTGAACTTGCACAGACAAGACGCTCTCATAAAAGAGTATAGAAAAATAAATTGTAACCCCCTGTTACTAATACATGACGACCTACCACATTTCAGTATAAACCGCCTTAAATCTGGATGGCTACTACCGATATTGGCTGCAGAACTTGTAAATAGCGATTTTAATGTTCATACGAAATGGCTAGAAACTTGAAATTAAAATCACCACAGGACTAAAACAAATATATCCTTCTCAACCAAACTTTGAAAGGGATTGAGCTTCCACGTCATACCTGTGGAAAAGCTAAAATAGGATTTGCACAGGAAATGATATCTATGCAGACAGCTTACACAATTGGAGAAGATCATCTACAACCCTTTGTTGAGGCCGATTCTTCAGCTCTTGAATGGTTAGCTGAATTAGATTTAAATTTTTAGTGACTTTGTTTAATTTATTATTATTATTATTATTATTATTATTATTATTAAACAAGACCTCATGGAGTCAAAGACTCATCTAGGAGGTCCTTTTATCTCACACACATTTCATCACACACATCTCATTATTTGTTTAATTTATAATTAAACAAAGTTATTAAAAGTTATTTAAAAAAAAAATGTTTAATTTGAATTAAAACTTTACTAGTTATTTGTATGTGTGCACTACCTGTCTTATTTATCTTGTTTACACCAATACTTATTATATATTTTGATGTCATGCGTCTTTTTTATTATGTCATACGCCAAATAAAATTTCTATACAGAATTAATTGGAGAGGCATCTGTTCCTTGAATCATATCAAAACCTGATATGAGCTCAAATTTAAAGAAATCTGTGGAATTCTAATCTATCTTACTTCATCTTTGATAATACCAAGATCTCTGAATAGGACTTTTCCTTCTTGGACTTACGTGCAGCTCTAATCTTTCCTGGTGCAAACATATCACATTCACAGCCTCATCTCTCTCCAAAAAAAAAAATGGTGTCCTATACTGCTTATGACACTGCTTTTCACATGTACAACTATAAGGTGATTCACATAGAACAGAACCCAGAACTGTTATAGACCAGAAATGGTGGAACAGATTAATCTCAGAACACTTGTGAATTGTCGAGCCCATTCAAGTTAGATAAGTCTCCTGAAACTTTGATCAGTTTCCATTCATTTGCTTGCAATTTAGAATAGAAACTTTGGGTTCAGTTTTATGTGAATCACCCTGTATAATCTGTTAAGAAATCCTAAATCCATTCCAACTTTAGAATACTTTACTCACATCTGGGGTAGTAAATAAAAAAAAAGCTTATCAAAAAATGCTTGATGCTATCCATTTAATAGGTAATTCCCCCTGCTCTCTCTCTCTCTCTCTCTCTCTCTCTCTAACAGACTTGATCCAGTAACTTTCTCATAGATTTCGTTATTGCCTTAATGTCTTTTATGTAGATGTTTTCATGGGCACTGCTTCCATAATTCTCCTGTTTTCCACTAAGCGTGTAAATACATGAAGATTTTGCTGGTCAAAATTCTATTCACGGACCATCTTCAAACCTACCAAACTTCTGCTAGCCCTCCTCTTTCATTTTCATATGCTTCTGTTGGAAGAAGGACTTCTGAAGGACTTGCAACTGTTCTTTGTGCATATTTTTTCTTTAAAGATGGCTCCATGTTCAAAACATGAATAGGTTCCTTCATTTTTCTTAACTAGTTCACCTTTCCTCCACAACATTAATGTGCTTTACATTTTGCAAACGCTTCTGTGGAGGTTAATTATAAAACAGATAAGTTAACAATTTTACTTTGTTTCCATGTTCTATAAAAGCCTCACCACAATATGCCAAGGATGGAGCTTTATGTGATGTCAGGTTGTCCTCACTTACATATTACAGTAAGTGAGAGATTATTATTTATTATTAGTATTTTTAATTCTAGAGGAAAAGTGATTCAGATAATATTAATTACATTACCTTTATTAAACACTTTGTGAATTGAATGTTATGATTTGTTTTTTCGATTAGGTATTTGCTAGTGAGACTGCAGAACTAGTAACTTACCATCAAGTAGAAATATCTCAGGTGTATCCATATGAAGGGTATGTATTTTGCATTCTAGGTTTAATCCAACTGCGCCCATAAACTTCAGTTGTTGTTTTTTTTCCCCCCTTAAATTTTACTGTTTCTGGCTAGCCACACTTATTCGAGTTTATTTAAAAAAGTTAGTAAAAAGAGACTTTTTATGCTGTGGAAGGTATATAAGGAGAAAGGTGACCAACAAACTCATGAACAGCAAAAGGCTCAGGCAAGAAAGGTGACCAACATGGCAAGGAAGGCAAAATCAGATTATGAGAAGAATCTAGCCAAACAAGCAAAGGAAATTCCAAAGAGTTTTTTCATTATGTGGCAAGTAAGAGGAAGAAAGACTAACCTTAATGAGTGATGATGGTTATGAGATGACAGAAGCAGATGAAATAGTTGAGTTACTGAGTGACCACTTTGCAAGGGTATATCATCCAAGTGAGGTTACTATTGTAACATATGTGACAGGTGGATGAATTGGAGGTTCTTGGGATATTGGAGAATCTCAATCTATATACAGCTGTCGGATTAGATGGGATATCAGCTCTGGTTTTGTGAGAATGTGCAAGAGAACTGGCAGTACCTCTGACTAGGCTGTTTAATTTAAGTCTCAGCTGGTAGAATTGCAAGGAAGTAGAAAGAGGGCAAAATAATTCCCTTGCATAAGGGAGAGTCTAAGACTACAGTGGCAAATTATAGACCAATCAGTTTCTCAGACCCACACCTGAGAAACCGATTGGTAAAAGTACTGGAAAAATGGTCAGAAAGAGAATTCAAGAATGGCTGGATAAAATATGATACTGTATGAGGGACAACATGGCTTTGTGTGAAGATCGGTCATGCCTTAGTAATTTACTAACTTCTTATAATAGAGTAACGAGCCGAATTGGGTAAAGGAAATCGCTACACGATGATTCTGCTGGATTTTGCAAAAGCATTTGACAGCATATCACATGGAACTCTGTTATGCAAATTAAAACCAATGGGAATGGTTGTGATACTGGTTATGTGGATATGAGGTGGCTGCTGGGCAGATATCAAAAAGTGGTATATAGAGGTTTCAGGTTACTTCCTACATAAATGATATAGGAAGTAACCTGAAAGGAAATATTCGGTATTTGCTGCTGATGCAAAATTTAGGTGGAGTAATAATTAATCAAGATGATGTGAAGAGCATGCAGGATGATTTAAATAGGCTGTGAGTATTAGCAAAAAATAATGGGTGTTAGTTTAATATGGAGAAATGTAAAGTTTCTAAAAAATGAAATGTATTTATCCCATTTTGGGATAAATACATTACAAGCCATGTCCACATTGATGGAACTATTCCAGGAAATAAATGAAGCTCGAGATTTCAGGATGGTGGTAGACATATTGCTTAGTTAGTCCAGAAGATTACTTGGCTATTGAAGAACACACTAACAAGTAGAGATAGGAAGTTGTTATTCCTGTTTATAAGGCTTTGATATGCCCACATCCAGATTACTGTGCTCAGGTCTGATGTCCTTGGTCTCTTGGTAAAGAGGAAGCAGTGGAGAAGATTCAGAGACAAGTTGACCAAGATAGTGAGTGGTGTTGTGGAATGTTCCATATGTGGATAGATTGAGGGTGTGTGGATTGCAGAAGTTGGTTGATAGGATTAAAAGAGTAGATATGATAGAAAGATTTAAGTTGCTTAAAGGTTTCCATAGGCTGATGCAAGGGAAATGTTTCATTATTTGGCTAGATGCACCAGAACAAGAGATCACCCTTGGAAGTTGAATAAAGGTGTGGTTAGTAGGGGTGTGAGGACTAGATTATTTGCTTGGAGAGTTGTGAATGAGTGGAATGAGTTTCCGGAGTCAGTTGTGAGTGCTTTGTCTGTTAATGGGTTCAGGAGGGATATGATAGATTGTGTGGATAGTTTGGGTCTCCCACGATGAGTCTTTGGATTCCATGGAAGTGTCCTTACAATAATAATAATAATAATATATTTAAAATGTAAACAAAAAAAGTATTCAATTTCAGTAACATTCCATCAGAGATGTACTGAACAATGCAAAAGAATGCAAATACAGTAATATATCTAGATTGCGTGTAACTTTAACAGATCACCATATGATAAGTTGGTATGTAAATTGGACTCACATGGGGTTCGATAATATATTAGTGACTTGATAGAGTATTGGTTGTCTGATAAGTATCACTGAACTGTGTATAGGGAACAGGTGGTACAGAAGAGGAAAGTACCTAGTGGTGTATTATTGAGTCTGTTGTAGGGCTATTATTTTGAATATTATGTTAACAATATTGGGAGAGGTTTTTAAATGAGATATGTAGTTGTTGCAGATGATGCAAAAATTGGGACATTAGTGAAAAGTTGTTGCGATTGTCCAGAAGTTTTGGAATTCTCTGTGCAGCTGGATGAATAGGACTGCCATTTCAAAACTTCACACTTTATAGTTGTGAAGTTTTGAAATTTGAAGACAAGGATGATAAGAAGAAGGAATGTATACAATTCCTTCTTCTTTATCTTCACCAGCAATTGCTGGTGAAGATAAAGACCTAGAGATGATTGTAAACAAGGACCTGAAATTTAAGAGCCGTATTTGGCAGTGATAAGACAGGCATCAACAATACCTTGATCATGCCTCATTATGATCAAGGATTATCTTGATCAAAATCAAATCTGCACAAGATTATCTTGTGCAGATTTGATCACCTAGTTTTTAAGAAGATAAAGATATTTTGAAAAGGGTCCAGAGAAGCATAACTCCAGTGGTGGTGTCAGGTCTCAGGACTGTTGAGTGTGAAAAGGTGCCATTGTATGGCTTCATTACAAGACAGGTTGAAAAATTGCTGGAGCAAAGATAAGTTATATTTTTTATAATATTTTTGTCTTTGAAAAATGATATGCATTTCACCTTAGTGATACTAAGACTGAATGCATTGTAATTATCGAATTATTGTGAATTATATTACAGTCACAGTTAACTAAGGCAAAATGGTTGTCAGAACGTGAACAATCAGATGTGCAGTGTGAAACTTCATCTCGGTAAGCAGTGTGGATTTTTCTAAGATTATTCATTGTTGAAAGTGTAATATGCATGTGTGGGAGAATGTGGCAGATGTGCTTATTAAGAGATTGAACAAGAGAAGTGAGTTTGTTGAGGGTCTGTGGAAAGTGTGATATTTTAATGGACTGTGGTGATTTAAATGAAAGTCGAGAACAAAAAGTGAGGAATATTAGATGAAAAGCAGTGATGGGCATAAGACTGAGAATGGTATTTTCCAGAAGGGTGAGCGAGAGAATATGAGTGCAGAGAATGTGATTGTGAATATGAAAATGACTGTAAAGCAAAAGTGAGTGTGCTTGCAAGAACTGAAGCAAACCTGACTGATGGAGTAGACGTGGGAGCAATTACCAATATGAGAGAGTGCATGATTGCTAGAAAGCAAAAATTAAAGAATGAAAGACTAAGATGTTATGAACATGCAAAATGAGATTAGATGTATGGTGGATACGAACAGAAAAGTGTGAAAAAATAAAATGAAAGATAGATTTTATATGGAGATTCTATTATAAAAGTTGTGGTGGATGAAAGGATAAAAGTTTGCACCTGAAAGTATCTTCAGGACTAAGGTAAAGTGGTACAACACCGGGCAACTCCTTGCAAAGGTGGAGCAAGATACCAACACTCCTACTGAGTATCTCCCATAATGCAAAACACATCTCCTTGCAGATATGTATAATGTTATGCATTAAGGGAAGGGCCACTACCCAGACTAGTTTCACCCTTTATTGAGGTCTCTTCAGTGGGAGCCAGGCCCAAGTGGAGATACTAGGCAAAAGCATTAGCAAGGTCATCTCCTCCTATAGGAGCTGCCAAACGGTGTTTGGCAAAAGTTTGTCTAATGAAAAGGACAGTGGAGTTTACTGTCATCGGCAAAGCTATGGATAGAATTGGAGGTTTGAGAGAGCAGATGATTTATATATGCAAGAGGAAGAGAGTGGGTGAAAGAACAGAACCCTGGGGTACACCTGCTTTGGTGGAGAAATCTGAGGAGCCGACCGTCCACCATGACACATAGTTAGTGACCAATGAGGAAGTTGGTGATCCAGTTGCAAAGTGAGGAAGGCAGACCATAGGATGGCAGTTTGTTAAGAAGGCCTCTGTGCCAAACCCAATCAAATGCCTTTGAAATGTTGATGACAATCACATGAGTTTCTCCAAATTTCTCCATGGCTTGAGTCAAGAGGTAGGTGACGAAGGCAAGAAGATCAGCCATAGATCACAAGTGGCGGAATCCATATTGCTGGTCACTGATTAGTTGGTATGGCTCTAGGTGGTTCAAGAGTTGGTTGTTGATGACCTTTTCCATAATTTTAGCGAGAACAGAAGTCAGAGCAATTGGACGGTAGTTCATTGGTTGACTTTTATCATCTTTGGGATGAGATGGATGTGGACTTGCTTCCATGTTGTACGGTAGATGCCAGTTGAATAGGATAGACTGAAGTGGTGATACAGGATTGGTGTTAGCTCTGGGGCACAATTTTTTAACACAATAGGTGGGATACCATCAGGACCAGATGCCTTGATTGTGTTTAGATTATTGAGGATTCTTCAGATTTCTTTTTGTCGGAAGACTGTGGAAGACATGAAGGGAGCCATTCTTTGTGGGGGTGGAAGGAACTTTTATCCAGATCATTAATTCAGGAATTGGAAAAGAAGAGTGAGACCAGTAAGTTGACCTTGTCTTTTGGTGAGGTGATTACAGTACCATCAGGATGTGAGAGTGATGGAAACCTAGGCGGACAGAAGTTGCACCTAATAGCCTTGGCAAGGGACCAGAAGGAGTGACTGCTATTTGGGTATGAGGCAGGTTTGCAGCATTTTGCCCTTTCAAAGTCTGACTTGGTGATGTTTCTTTTACAGTGGTTGAGAGTTTCAGTGTAGGCAGAGTGGGCAGCTGGAATTTTGGTCTTGAGTCAGTCATGGTAAGCAGAGGTTTTTTCTTTTACAGCATTGGCACACTTTTTTGAGTACCAAGACTTGGATGGTGGCTGAGAATTTGGAGTGGAATAAGTGATGAAAGCCTTCATTCCTGTGAGGATGATTTCTGTTATTCGGTCTGAGCAGGTGTTTGAATTTGAAGAACTGAAGCAATAGTCGTGCCATGGGAAGGAGGAAAAGGAGTTGCAGAGGTCCTCCCAGTTGGCACCCTTGTAGTGCCAAAGGAAAAAAGACTGTGAACCAGTAGGTGAAGGTTGTTCTGTGGCATAAAGAGACTTGTATGTGGTTGTGGTCTGAGTTACCAAGAGGAGAACCAACAACCACAGTATACCTGGAAGGGGAGCTTATTAGTAAGAAGCCAAGTGTGTTAGCAAATTGGAGGGGTGTTGTCAGGTATTCTGGTAGGAAGAGTAGTGATGATCTGAGATAGGTCATTGTTGATGGCAAACACCTTAGCACCATCAATGAAACTGGAGAAGGGGAGCCAATATGAGTTATGGACATTGAAGTCTTCAAGAAGGATAACCTCACTATTGGGGTATTTTGATTGCTAATAGTCGAGCTTTAGAGATTGATGAAGAGGTCAGAATGGTTGATAGAGTTTGGATTGCGATAGAGAGAGCATATGAAAAGGGCATGATTATTTGGGAGGGAAATTTTGAGTCAAAGCAGATCAAACAGTGGGGATGTGCACAAAGACTGCACATTCAAGATGCAGTGTCGTGTTCTGATGAATGCACAAGTCTGGAGTTGTTATGGTATTAGAGAAGTTGATGAGGATAAGGAGGATTCAGATTTTGGTTGATAATAGCAGTATTCTCTATGATGGTCAGCATAGGTTTGTTAGTGGGTAGTCATGTTTTAGCAGAGTACTTATGTTAGGGTGACCAGCTTTATAAAACAAAAATAAATGGGACACTTATGGCAAGTTCCATAGTGGATGGCATTGATTCCCCCACATACAAATTAGCCAGACATTTAGCCAAAGCACTCACACGCTATACTGGCAATACACCATCACACATAAAAAAACTCGGTTCACTTCAAAGCCAGTATAGAAAACATCTATAGAAACATCTATAAAAACATCTATAAATATCTACATATATAGAAAACATCTCCTCCCTATTCACAAATGTCCCACTCGAGGAAACCTTAGAGCTCATCCAAGCCAAATTTCCTCCCGATATCTCAGCCCTATTTCAGTTCACAATGAACTCAGGCTGTTTTGTTTGGCAAGGAAAATTCTACAAACAGATAGAGGAGACAGCCATGGGTTCACCACTCTCCCCACCCCTGGCCAACTTCTTTATGGAGACATTTGAAGAGAAAGCCTTAAAAACTCAGCCCACAAAAACCCACTGTTTGGCTTCGACCCCCCCCCTTCATAACAAAGATTATACTAAATCCATCACCATTCCCTATATCTGGAGCACCTCTGAAAAGTTAACCAAAATCTTAAAAAAAAAATGACCTGACCTCTTGTTACAAACCATATAAGAAATTGACATCCCTTATCTGCTCCACCAAAGATCAGCCACTTCCCCTACATGGGATATACCAGGACCCTTGCAGCTGTAAACTGTCCTACTTTGGCCAAACAGGCAGGACAGCAAATGTCAGGATTTTGGAACACAAAGACTACATCCGGTTTAACCAATATAGCCACTCTGGGCTTGCAGACCATGCTCTGGATACCCGCCACAGAATACGTTGGAAGAAAGCCACGTTAATACACTGCAGCAAATTTAAATATGAAAGATTGTTCATGGAATCAACCTCAGCTCTAAAAAACTTTCCAAACCTCAACAAATTTGGGTGCATGAGACCGCCCCAAATTTGGGCTCGCATCTTGAGAACTTCAGCCCAACAGCCAAGACAATCCAATATAGTCCACTGTGGGGACACCTTTAGGACTCTAGGAACAACAGTAGTTTTCTCTCTTCTGCCTCATTTGCTTTTTGCAGTGCCTGCGTGCGCATGTCATAGTTGTATGTTCCCATGAAGATGGCAATGTGACATTGCCGAAATATAGGAGGTATTTATTAAAGTTTCTTTTAATTAATATTCCAGTGTACATTGTAAATTCCTTAAATAATTTAATAGTCATTTGTTACCAACTTATAAGCTATCTACAATAATTATGGCAAGTTGACATGAATTAACTGTTATACAGTTAAAACTATGCAGTTTAGAGAAAGCCTGAATAGAGATGTGCAGTTTGTTTGCAGATGATGCGGAGTCAGGAATCTTCAGCTTGATTAAAATTAACATAGGCTACTTGTATATTTATCATATCTTTGTCTCACATTAACATTGTCATATTATATAAATCTTTATAGAGCAGATGGTCCAAATCCAGTCCACTAATACCTTTGTCACATTTTTAGATCTGAATTTCTTCCAAAAGCTTTGGCTGTCCTTTTATGAAATTATAAAAGTCTATACAAGAAATATCTTTTAAATGTGTTTTTGTTATTAACATTACTGTATAGTTTCATCAGATTCATAGTCCCTTTCATCTGTCCAAAATGCATTCATTAAAGAAAACACCCTTCTGATGATGCATTTGTGTCCAGTATTCCTAACACAAAACTCACAATGCATATTATGTTCCCAAACTGATGTCTTCATTTTTCATTGTCTGAATTGTTTCAATCCACCTGTCACTAGTTGTCACACCACATTTCTTCCAGTGATCAATACAGGCATATCCCAACTTACAATGCTTTGTACTTATGAGGCTTTTCAATTGCCACCATGACCCAAACTTGAAGTTCTTACTTAGCAGTTACGACACTTTAGTGACATTATGCTACCACTCGCATCGGCTTTCACCAATTGGCATTGCTGTCATAATTTCTCTTACAAACACATTTCACTTTGCATTGCTGTGATTAAGTGAATATTATTAAGCTGTTACATTATAACTTTTATTTTAATGTTTTTGTTGTGATTAAAATTTAAAGCCGGCATGAGTTGGCCGAGTGTTTAGCATATCCGCTCTCCACCAAAATCTTCAGGTTTGAATCCTGCCATGGGCATGGATGTTTGTGATTTAACTACAAAGATCACAATTATTAAACTTAGTGAGGACGGTGTTTTAAACAGTGAGAGAGCCATAGACTAATGTACACTGCTGTCATTACTGTGATTAAAAAAAAAAAGAAAATTCTAGACAAAATGAAAAATGCAACTGCAGTAAACATTGCTCTGAATAGTAAAAGGGATAGCCTAATTGCAGATATGGAGTGGTCTGGAACCTAATCTGTCGTAAGTTCAGGGTATGCCTGCATTAGATTCACATATATTCTTCACAGTTACTTCATTCAATAGTTTGTCTTCATCTACTACTTTTAGTGTATGGTTGATGTTAATTTTGGTTATGTTTTGGATATACTGTTGAACAACACACCAAGATGGAGGGACATTTAACAAAATCCATTTAAAGTCACATAACTATGAAAAGACCTGGTGCAGTTTTCCAGAAAATTATATTTCCAGAATTAACATTTCTGATGTTCAGCTATCAGAAATGTTCCATCGTCTATCAATTGGTTTTTGATGTCCAGGGCAGGATTGTTATGTTCCATCAAGTCGTTTTTCGACTCCTGGTGATTCCATGAACATACTCCCTCCATTCAGATCTGTCCTGGCCATATCTTTCAGAATTTCCAAGCGCATTCCAGTTGCTTCTTTAACTCCATCCACTCATCTAATTCTTGGTCTTCCTCTTCTCCTGCTTCCATCAACTTTAGCAAGCATCATTATCTTCTCCAGACTGTCATTTGCTCGTATAATATGTCCGAAGTATGACAATTTTTGCTTGATGATAATAGCTTCGAAGGAGCAATCTGTCTTTATTCTGTCTATCACTGATTTATTGGTTTCCTTTGCAGTTCATGGTATGCTTACTAAGCGTCTCCAAACCGATAATTCAAATGCATCTATCTTCTTTCTTTCACTCTTTCTCAGGGTCCAACTTTCACATTCATATAGTACTACAGAGAATACCATTGCTTTCACGATTCTGATTTTTGTTGTGAGGCTAATATCTTTAAAGATCTTGCTTAAATTTGTCATTGCTTTCTTTCCGAGTAATAATAATCTTCTAACTTCTTCAGTACAATAACCATCTTGATCAATTCAGTATCCTGGGAGCACAAAATTGTTAACTGCTTCCATTTTCTCCCCATCTACTTCAAAATCATTAAGTTCACATGTTGCCATAACTTTTGTCTTTTTGAGGTTAAGTTTAAGACCATATTTAGCACTTTCTTCTTTAACTTTCATAATAAGTTCCTCCAAATCTTTCTTCTGCTATCCAGGGCAGGATAGCAGATGTTAAAAAAAAAAAAAGAAAGAAAAAAAAAAGTTGCTTCTTTCTATTGAGCATTTGTTTTGTCAGGACAATCAGTTCTTGTGCCACTTCACCACCACAAATGGCCTCTTATTCAATCTTTTTGATAGTGTTTTTATGCATTTTAAGTTAGCTATGAATGAACTTAAACCAGAGAATGGATTGTAGATTATTTAAGAAATCTCTTAAGAGTTTGGGGCTTTTATCTTCTGATAGAAAATATGACTTAAGACCATGAAACATTTCAGTCATTCTTTCCACAATAGGTAGAATGGAAAGCCATCTCCTCTCCACCCTTCCTAAAACTTGCTTGTATTCCACTTCAACAAAATTGCAGGATTTTAATATCTGAACTCTAATAGTGAAAAAATAAAAATGTTGAAACATTTTGTTAATAGTTGATTCCACATCAATTGACAACATATCTGCACTTGTTTGCGAAAGCATTATGCTCAATATGTGCAGCACAGCTTACTCCTAAGCTGTTTATTTTTATGTTCTTATGAAAAACATTATTATTGCCTTTTTTTCACAATGCCACCAAAGTTGATGTTGCAGTTGTCAACACAAAATGCTGTTATCTTGTCAGCTAACTTATATTTCTATCTCAGATGTTTCTCCTACTAGATTTTGGAATTCCAACAATTTCATTTGTATTCCTTTTATAGGCTTCACCAAAACTGGGACCAACTTCAATCTTCCTTGATTTGATGAATGTTTTGACTCACATAAATCACTCATCACTTCATGAAATGCAAAAAAAGCCAATACATTTATAACTATACATTTTGTTCTTGCAAATATGAATTGTTTTGTATAATGGCATATGTGTAATCCATTGATCTAAATGAATGGTTATGCATGATACTATGGAAAGCTAGCAGTTCTTCTTGTGCAGCGGAGACATTTCTGTTCACCATTTGCATCTTATTGTTGTATATTATTATTATTATTATTAAAAAAAAATAATTTTTTCATGTAGTACTGTCATATCCTGTACACCCCTTGAGGGTACATGGCAGGAATTTGATGATGATGATTATGTGACTCCATTGGTTGATGTTAATTTTGGTTATGTTTTGGATATACTGTTGAACAACACACCAAGATGGAGGGATATTTAACAAAATCCATTTAAAGTCACATAACTATGAAAAGACCTGGTGCAGTTTTCCAGAAAATTATATTTCCAGAATATTTCCAGAATTAACATTTCTGAAGTTCAACTATCAGAAATGTTCCATTGTCTATCAATTGGTTTTTGATGTCCAGGGCAGGATTGTTGTTGTTATGTTCCATCAAGTCGTTTTCAACTCCTGGTGATTCCATGAACATCTAAGAGGTCCCTTTTTCAAATTCTCTGCAGACCACACACACACGCACTCTCAGGAAATGCATTCCAATCATTCACAACTCTCCATGCAGAAAACCTGCTTCTCACTCCCTTGCTCACACCCTCCTTATACAGCCTCAAAGGATGGCTTCATATTTCCCCAATCTCTCACCATGAAAAACCTCCTCAATGTTAATCCTATAACAACCCCTTACCACTTTGTACATCTCTAACATATCACTCATCCTCTTTCTCCTATCTATTAGACTCTGCAAATTGCATCGTCTAAATCTTTCTTCATATTTAACATTCCAGAGATCAGAAACTATTTTGGTCAATTGCCATTGGATCCTCTTCATCCTTGTGAAAACCAGGTGACCAAATCTGTGCAGAGTAGTCATATGTGCCCTAATGAAGGCCTTACACAATGGAACCAGAATTTTCTTACTTCTACAAGTCAGTGTCTTCACCTCCAACAATATATTTTCACCAAGAGTAAATTCTACATCCCATCTCTGTTTTCCAAAGTTTAAAACCTTATGTCTTTCAACATTGAACTAGCATCCCCACTCCTGTGCCCATTCACTCAGTTTATTCAAGTCTTCTTGTAAGGCCAGAACATGTGCTGTACTCCTCATAGTTCATCCCAACTTTGCGTCATCTGCAAATATCCCCATTCAAATCTTCCACAATTTACTAACATACAGGTTAAACAGTATTGGCCCTAAAATAGACCACTGAGACACCACTAGTGACTTTCCTCTTTTGGGATATTGCTCCTCAATAAGCAACTTGTTGATACCTATCAGATAGCCAATCTCCAATACAATTCACTAGTCTTATCCCATCTGCTCTAGTTTGACTATCAACTTATCATGTGGTAATCACTCAAAAGCCTTTGCAAAGTCTAAGTATACTACTGTGTATCAATCTCCCACATCCAATGCTGCTGTCACCTTATTGTAAGTAGATTACTAAAACATGACCTCCCTTTATAAGATAATTCCATTGTTGTCAATCCAATTATGGATCCTGATTCTTACCATCCTTTCCAATGCTTTAACCACAACACCTGACACATAGATTGGCCTATAATTTGATTCTTGAATTCTGTCACCTCCTTTATGAAGTAGTGCAATCTTACTTCCTTCCACTCCTTTTGGAACTTGGCCCAATGTGTAAGACTCATATTAAAGGAATATGTCAAGGCAAATGTCAACTCCTTGGAACATTTCTTCAAAACATGTGGTGATATATCATCAAGTTCCACAGCCTTGCTAATATCGTTTGCTTAATTCCCCATATACCTCTGGCTCAATTGTACTCAGTCTTTCCTTCTCATCATACACTACTCTTACACTCTTGATGATGTCATATTCACAAGAATGAAAGACTTTTTATGAACTCATTAAATATCTTAACTATATATATCTTCCTACCATTCATTTTCTGCAGTCAGTGCCATCTTGGCATAATCTTTTTTTTTTTTTTTTTTTTTTTTTTTGCTTTATTAACTAACTGCTGCTCATACTGAACTTTTGCTATCCTTGCTGACAGAATCACTCTCCTTGCCTGGTGTAAGGTGTACAACACCTACCTACTGGGGTAAGGTGTTGTACCACCTTACCCCAGTCCTGAAGATACTTTCAGGTGCAAACTTTGTTTGCTCACACTTGGATAAAGGATTAAACTAATTTTATTATACTCTAACCAAGTGAAAAATAAACTTTCAACATCTTTCTCTAAATCCAGAGTAATTTATAAAAAAAAGGGTGGCACACCATTTGGCAACTCCGATAGGTGGAGATGACCTGCTAATGCTTCTGCCTGGTATCTCCACTTGGGCCTGGCTCCCACTGAAGAGACCTCAATAAAGGTTGAAACTAGTCTGGGTAGTGGCCCTTCCCTTAATGCATAACATTAGACATATCCGCAAGGAGATGTGTTTTGCATTATAGGAGATACTGAGATAGGAGTGTTGGTAGCTTGCTCCACCTTTACAACGAGTTGTCCTGGTGTTGTACCACCTTACCCCAGTCCTGAAGATACTTTCAGGCACAAACTTTGTTTGCTCACACTTGGATAAAGGATTAAACTAATTTTATTATACATTACCCTCGCCTAGTCCCCTATATGGGAATAAAAAGGCGTTAGCTGATTTTTTTTTTTTTTTATTACCAGGTCTATAGCAACATCCAACAAAATATTTCATTCTATTCACCTCTATCTCACACCATACTGCCTCAATACCACTATTTCCTCCTTGAATCCTCTACCTTGTATGGACATAGCTCTTTTTCTATAATCAGTAGGGCTCCACTTTCCTTTTTACCCTTTCTATTTTCACGAAATACATCATACCCTTCCATCTCTATTGCTGTCAGGATGTCATCCTCATCCATGTCTTACTTATTCAGACAATTTTTGGGTGAATGAACTCAGTCAATGCACTTATTTAATTTCCCTTGTTTCTTATATTTCTAGCATTTGTATACAAACATAACAGCTTATTCCTGGCAATGATACCACTTATTAGATGCGACTTTTCCATACATTCTCAAGCCCATTTCTTTTTCTCTTTACTCATCCCAGAACCTTCTACAATTCTGTTTTCCCTACATCCCAAGTCATCCCCTTCCCTTTTGCCTACACATGTATTCACATTTTCTTAGAGCATCATCTGTTCTCACTGTGATCACTTTTCCCTGTCCATGCTGAGGCTTTGGAAGGAAGTGAGACAAATGATTTTGAGAGCATATGGTGTGAGGTAGAGGTAGGCAAGACAGGATATTTAGTGGGGGGTGTTGCTACAGACCCAGGAGCACAGAGGATGGGGACCAGGAGATGCTTAGACAATTAAGTTTGGCAAGTTCAAGACGAATGATTGTTATGGGAGATTTTAACTAAAGTAGTATAAATTGGAGAGAGGAAGATGCATGTAGCAATAGGGGAATGGAATTTCTAGAATTCTTGAGGGACAAATGTCTTAGGCAACATGCAATAGAGGGAATAAGAGGTTCAAGAGTTTTGGATTTGGTTATAGTATCAGAAGAGTTGATAATAACTGAGATGACATCTCTCCCACCAGTTGGAGAGAGTGACCATATGGTTTTGACTTGGAAAATGAATAGACATGCAGCTGTATCAAAGAGACGGGAACTTATGTGGAATTAAGTTCCCGTCTCTTAGCAGGTGATTATAATAGTCTTAGACCTCAACTTTGGGAAGTTTCATGGAGGGAGGAATTGGAAGGCTGCGATATTATTAGTGCGTGGGAAATTGTGAAAAAATTTTTGTTAGCAGCAATGGTAAGTTGTATACCACGAGTGAACAAGAGGACACAATTTGGAGTAAAGTGGATGACAAACAATATTAAACAGGAATTGCATGCGAAAAAGAGGCTATGGAAGAGATATAAGGAGACAGGTGAAGAGAAGATGCATGAAGAATATAAGACACAGGCCAGAAGAGTGACTAATGTGGTAAGGAAAGCGAAACTGGAATATGAGAGGAGATTGGCCCTAAGATCCAAAGAAAATCCTTTGGATCTTAGGGAATCCAAAGAAAATCCTAAAAAAAAGGAAATTTTTTAGCTATGTGGCCAGTAGGAGGAGAAATGACTGTGGAAGAATGATATTGTGGGATAAAAATGGGAATAGAGTGACTGATGCAGAGGACATAGTGGAATTGTTCAATGAACACTTTATTGGAGTATTTCATCCTAGACGAGTCAGTTTTAATTCTAGAGGAAATGGGCTGGTTCGAGGTTTAGAGGTACAGGAGGAGAGTGTGTTTCAGATACTGAGTACTCTGGATGTCAGTAAAGCTTTGGGACTGGATGGTATTTCACCACAAGTTTTGAGAGAATGAATGTGCTAGGGAACTGACAGTGCCTTTAACCTGGCTTTTCAATGAAAGTATGGCTGCAGGAAAGGTGCCCAGGGAATGGAAGGAAGGTAAGATAGTGCCATTGCATAAGGGTGGTAACAGACTTCAAGTGTCTAATTATAGGCCAGTCTGTGTGTCATCAGTAGTTGTTAAGATCTTGGAGAAAGTAGTGAGGGACCGTATACAGCATTGGGCAGATGAGAGGGTAATGTTATCTGTGAGACTCAACATGGATTTGTGAAAGGTCGCTCTTGTTTTTAGCAATATGCTAGCCTTTTATAATAAAATTACAAGAACATTGGATGAGGGAAAAGCATATACTGCAGTTTTCTTAAACTTAGCGAAGGCATTTGACAGCGTGCCACATGATAAGCTGATATTTAAGTTGCAGCACATGGGTCTGGATGTCAGATTGGTCAACTGGATTTACGATTGGCTGTCCGATAGGTATCAGAGAGTTGTGTATGGTGGAGCAGTTTCAAGGAGGCAGAGGGTTACAAGTGGGGTCCCACAGGGCTCAGTACTGGGACCTATATTGTTTAACCTTTATATCAATGACATTGCCAGTGGATTGCAAGGGGATATCAGTTGTTTGCGGATGATGAGAAGCTAGGAAGGATTATTAGTAATAGTGCTGATGTTGTAGCCCTGCAAGAGGATTTGAATAAGCTTGATAGATGGGCAAATGAATGGGGGTGTCAGTTTAATGCAGCAAAATGTAAGGTCTTGAGGTTTGGAAACATCGATGGGATGCTGCATATTCTATGGGAGGAGTTATACTGGAGGAAGTAAGGGAGACAAGAGATCTGGGGTTGATGATTGATAGAAACCTGAAATTTAAAGGGCATATTTCAAAGGTGGTGAAGGTAACACAGAGGATTGCTGCGGTTATGAGGACACTGACCTGCAGAGATAAAAGGGTTATCATTCCGTTATATAAGTCTCTGATCAGACCACACTTAGACTATTGTTCTCATATTTGGTCCCCAGGATTTGAAGGGGATAAATTAACTGTTGAAAATATACAACGACGGATGACAAAGATGGTTTCAGGATTGTACAATTTTGGTTATGAGGATCGGCTGAGGGAATGTGGACTGCAGAGTTTGGTGGATAGAAGAAGGAGAGGTGATATGATTGAGACTTTTAAACTGTTGAGAGGTGGTTACAGTGTTGACACTGGGGAGTTCTTTCGCTTGGTTGAACAGCGGGAAGGAGTGATGACAAGAGGCCATCCCTGGAAGTTACGAAAGGAAACTGTTTGCAAGAGGATGTGGAGTGGTTTCTTTGCATGGAGGGTGTTTGAACCATGGATTGCATTGCCTGATGGAGTGGTGAGAGTGAGAATGGTCAATGAGTTTAAGGAGTGGTATGATAGACTTTGTGTTTCTTTGGGGGGTACCTCCTCTTGATGAGTCTTGAAAGACTTTATGTTCTTAGGAAGGACCTCTCACGAAGAGTCTTTTGACTCCATGGAGGCCTGAATAATAATAATAATTCATTGCAGTAAAGGGTTGAATAGCATTCTTCAAAAATGAGCAAAGAGAAAAATAAAGCTTACAAGCAAAAGTTTAGGAGGGAGTGGTTGCAAATGGGAATGTTTAGTAAATGGTTGTGTGAAGTTCCTGGTGACGCTACAAAAGGCCACTGTAAGTTTTGCAGATGTGATATAGCTGCTAAATATTGTCAGCTTGTAAAGCATAGCAAAACTAAGAATCGTTTTGCTGCAGTTCCATATAAGGCTGTTCCTATTACAAATATGCTTGTGAAAAAGTCTGATGAGACCGCGAACTTTGAAGGTAGATTAGCATTATTTCTTTGTTGTCACTCATCATTCAACAGTTGCGATCATCTAGTAGATCTTTGCAAAAATATCATCCAAGACAGTCAAATTATGCCAAAGGTAAAAATGCACCGAACTAAGTGCTCTGCAATTGTAAAGAATGTTTTAAGTGAGCATTTTGAAGAAGATCTAATTGTGGACATTTGAGATGAAAATTTCAGCTTGCTAATAGACGAATCGAATGTTATCACAGTGAATAAGATTTTAGGAATGGCCATCATTTATTATAGTGAAAAATTCAACAAAAATTATGCATACATTTCTGAGCATAGTGGTTCTAGAAAAGTGTGACGCTAGTGGTATTGTGGCTGCACTGAAAAAAGAGCTCTTGACCAAGAAACTAGACATTAAAAATCTCATTGCAATTGGTACAGACAATGCCAGTTGGTGTCAATAATGGTGTTTATGAGTAACTGAAGGCATATATTCCCTCCTTAATTTTAATTAGATGTGTATGCCATTCATTACTATTGGCAATGTCTCACACTTGTGCAGAATCTCTCCCAAGAAAATTAGAATTTTTAGTTGCCGAAACGTATAAGTAGTTTTCACATTCTTCTTCAAGACAAGCAGCATGCAAAGAGCTGTATCAAACTATCAACGAAAATGATTCCCCTTTGAAAATTGTAAGCAATTGTGCAACAAGGTGGCTCTCCATTGAACCTGCAGTAGACAGAATTCTCAGCTAGTGGTTGGAATTAAAAACTCACTTTGAAGTCGTGAGTGTGACTGAGAAATGTTACAAAGCTCAAATTTTGTGAGAGATGTACAAAGATGAAAGGAATCTGCTGTACCTTTTATTTTTGCATCCTGTTCAAGTTCAGCAAGTTAACAAAATATTCGCATCTAACAGTGCGGATAAGATGAGATTATTTGAAGACCTTTCTCGTTTGATTCACTCTATTGCTAATATGTTAGTGCTACCATCATCCACAGCCGACCCTCTAGAGTCAGATATTGATGACTATTTGGATCCTAATCCAAATCTTGGTTACAGATTTGAAAGAAAAATTTCAGAGTTGATGATACAAAAGAAAATAATGCAAAATGATGAGCAAAATCTTAGAAGTAGAGCAAGACAATTTCTTCTTGGTCTCTTCAAACAGCTTAAACAAAGGTTGCCTGAAAACTTGAATATTTTAAGAATGATGTCTTCTTTTTCTGTTGACAATACCCTAAAACATATAAAAGAGCCTGTTACTCCCATCTTAGAAATAACTGAAAACAGAAAAAAATGTTTGCTACTGCTGAATACCAGTACAATACTATCCACTTAAATAAATGGACAAATATAGAAAACACTGAACTATTCTGGACTGAAGTACGAGAATATAAAGATGCATCTGGAATGAATCCATTTAAAGAAATTGCTCAGTGTGCAATAAATTTATTAATACTGCCAAATTCTAATGCAGAAATTGAACGAATTTTTAGTTCCACGAATGTAGTTAAAATTAAATTAAGAAACAAGATGGAATTGCCAATACTGACATCTATTTTATCAGTCAAGTATGGCCTCAGGCATAACAACAAGTGCTGTATAGACTATCATTTACCAGCATATACACTGAGTAATATTGGAACGATGGTCACATATAATAAAGCTGAAAATCTAAGTGAATGGGTGAATTAAGTGCAGAAGACCACTTGGAAGATGTATTTAGCCACTTATATACCACTTATCACTTCAACTTGAATAAAGTAAGTAACTTAAAAGTATCAGCTACTACTTTTAAAATTTTAGCTTCAAATTTTTATTTTTAACTCCTTTTTAGCTCTTTTTTTTTTTTTTTTTAAGATTTAGCTGTTTTTAGTAATTTTCATTTGGCAACACTACTCTATTCATTTTACCTCCAGGAAAACAAACTTGTGCATCTTCTCGTTTACCACTCTTCTACTAAATGAATTGCCATACAATTCAACTTCTGGATCTTTCGTTACCTTATTCATATCGACATCATTTGTTTTCATCTTCTTCATATCTACTATTCCATACATATCTGCAATTCTCTTAATTTCCCTCTGCATCTGCCTCATTTCTTGCTTCATTTTCACCAACTCAGCTTTCAGATCGTGCATCTTTTTTCACTATCATTCACTCTTGCTATTTTATTGCCAGTCACACACACACACACCTGTTTGCTGTCAACCCTGCTCACCACCTTACCATTAATTGCACCCTGTTTTTCAGCATTGTTGTTGTCCACTTGATCATTAATTTCACGCTGTTTTTCAGCATCGTTGTTGTCCACTTGATCATTAATTTCACGCTGTTTTTCAACATCATTCAATTTTTTGCTTTATCCGTTTAACTTCTTTATCGTCATTTGAACTTTTTTCCTTGCTATCACTTCCATACACGCTTTGAACATTCACACAATCTTCAACTGGTGTGTTAGTTATAATACATGTTCCCTACTCATATTTAAGCAAGCCTCATGGTCCATCAGAATATCGCATTTCCTACACACACACACACACATTCGTTCTTTTCTCTTATTCAGCCTCTCTACGTAAATATCGGTGACATCTTCCCACATATACATGCTATATTCACAGTACCTTAGCATTTTTGAGAAATCCATGCCATTTATTTTATTTGTCTTCTGCTCAGACCTACACAGTGATTTGCCTTTCACTGCCATGTTGTATCAGTGTTCTAACAAAAACAATGAATTTATCATTGTTTTGTTAGAACAGGTACCTGTTTTGGTACCATTATTGTTTAACTTGTGTGCTTAATGATATATTGCAACATTCTTAACTGGCATATACAGTTGTTAGTAGATGATGCAAAGTGGGGAAGAACTATGAGGAGCTGAGCAGATGTTGTGCCCTTGTTGGAGGATTTCAGTAGACTATGAGTGGGCAAGTGAGTGAAGCTATCAGTTTAATGTTGCAGTCTTGAAATTTCATAAGCAATTTTGGAATGCTAATTAGACAGTTAATGGGGAAATTTTGAAGGAAGTGAAAGGGATGAGAGATCTGGAAGTGATGATTTATGAGACTTGAAGTTTAGGTGTAACATTGCTAAAATTGTAAGAACATCACAATGGATTTTGGCAGTGATGAGGAGGAGGACCTTGATGTACAAAAAGCAGAGAGGTCATGGTTCCATTGTATAAGTCCTTTGTCAGGCTGCATCTGGATTACTCTGTGCAGATTTGGTTGCTTGGTTTTCAAGGGGATGAGGATATCTTAGAGAGGATCCAGAGAAGGTTCATTAAATCAGTGTATGGTCTATGAAATGTTGTGGATAGATGATGAGGACAGATTGCGTGAATGCAATTTGCAGCATTGTTGGACTGAGACATATAAAATGGTAAGGAATTGTTACTGGATTAATATGGAGGAGAGTTTTCATAGAGTAGAGGAAGACAAGGGAAGAACAAGAGGCTATTTACTGGAAGCTATATATAAGGGGGGGGGTGAGGAACAGGGTTTTTACATGGAGAGTGGTTGGTGTGACCTGAAAGTGTGGTGAGTGCAAAATCTGTGAATTCGTTTAAGGCATGCTTCAGTGATTTTTTTTTGCATGAGAGTGTGGCTCTCCCATGATGAGTTTTTTGACTCCTGTTGCAAATAATAAAATAGAAATCAGTTTTTAACCTGGCGTTAGTAAGGTGGGGTGTCATAGCCCCAAAGATTTTAAATTGCCTATAACTTTTTAACAACACATGGCATTGAGTTATGAGTTATACTGAGGCATGTCTCAGTATAGTTTCCCCTCCCATAATCTTCTACTCAACACCATAGATGACAGTCTGTTGCGCACAAGCAGGCTTAGTGTGAAGAGGTGTAAAGAGTGCTGGGGTCCACCAGATCCCACCTTACCAAAAGTGTGACTATATTTACTTCCAAAATGTAAGTTGTTTTCATGTATATTCTACTAAAATATTATCGTTACTGCTGTGTCTTCTATATTTTTACATACTAACTATAAGCAAATACATTTTCGTAAATATTTAGAGGGTATTATGAGAATAATATCTTTTTTTTACCAGATGAGTTATGAGCAGGAAGAACAGAGGTTACATCAACTTATAGATGACGCTTTGACTGACGAGGAGCCATTTAGTGGAGATGATGATAGTGAAATTGATTTAGAATTAGTCAGTAACCATGAGTTAATTTTGTGGATCTGAGTTTTTATTCTGTAAAATTACAGGACACTTAAACAATACGTAATCTAATATTGATTAAAAAGATATGGATTTCTATAATACACTACATTATTTGGGTGGGGTCTGTGGGACCCCTTCTTACCACTTTTGTTACATTTTCCCACCTCACCAGCACTGGGTTAACCTGTTTCTGCAGAGAACAACAACAGATCATGTTGTTCTTCCCTGCAGAAATGGAGCAATGATATGATTGCAACATCTCATATATGTCCACTTCCTCTGGCGAAGGGCTTTTACCAGTTGGATGCAAGAGTGATTTTTCATAGGGTGGAGGAAGATACAAGAATCACAAGAGGTCATCCATAAGAGTATTATAAGGAAGTGTGAGCAAGAGAGAGTGAGGAGGATTTTTTGCGTGGAAAGTGGTTAGTCAGTAGAATGCATTGTTTGAGTGTGATAATTGCAGAAATAAGTCAAGTTTTTAAGAACATAGTTTGATGGTGCATTATGTTTGATCACGTGTCTCCCATATTGATTCTTGACTTCATCCATTGTGGTGTGATGATAATGTTATTATTGTGTGCTGTTGTTGAAATATATAAACATTGATGTGAAATATCTGCAGTCATTTTGTTTAGTCTTTGTTTTTAGAATTCGTCTTTATATTCTATTTTATTTTTTTTATCATATTATAATAAATAAATAAAGTAGAGCTGTTCTATATATCATATTAAGGTTGTTTCAATTTTACTGCATCATTAAACTCATAAACCCACAACATACACACTGCATTTCTACTCACCATTTTCCATATAAAAAAATCTTCATTCATCACAATCCAGGAATGCTCTTTTGTCTTCTTTTCTCTCAGTGTATAATCACCTCTATAGATTGATCTAGTACCCCCCCCCCATCAACTAAACTTTAGTCTGTCATTGATTATATCACACTTCTCCACCTGTCCATTAAACTTTGCAATTTACACTTTCTTAATCTCTTTCCATAACCAGACCAGTATTCCAGAATGCTGATATCATTTTAGTTACTCATCACTGAACCTTTCCAGAGTGTCTTCACCGTAATAAAATCTATTTGACTAAATTTTTGTACACTAATCCAAGTGTGATTTGTAATGTTCTTCTATATGGTGGTATAACCACATGCTTATCTTTGTCAGTGTCATTGTCATAGAATCTTTTCCTTTAGTGTTACAAGGTGATCAGCATTCATTTCAGACAAATTATGGAGCCTGTAACCATGTTAGAAATAATTACTTTAATTTCCCAATGTTTAGACCTTCATATCAAGGTCATCATGTGGAGTACACACACACACACAAGGTATGACTATTAAATGAGACTGGTTGCAAAAATGTGGTTTATTATTACAATTGTACAACTTAATTGCTATCCCCTTCAACATACTCCCCTCCTCTATCTATACACTGTTGCATATGAATTTTCCATTTAGAAGCAGTTCTGCAAATTATCAGTTGTGAATTGTGTGTGTGTGTGTGTGTGTTGTTTGTTTGTTTAGGTGGCTAAGGAAAATGTCTAATGTCTGGTGGCCATGGGACCTGATAGCAAAAACATCGTCAACATATCTAAGCCAGATTTTGGGTTTTAAAGTAAAGGAATCCAGTGCATGTTGCTCAAAAGCTTCCATATAAAAGTTAGTGATTAGGGAATAATAGTCAGCCCATGGCTGTGCCTTCTTTTTTTGTAGGTAGAAAGTGTGTTGCCACACAAAATAGCCGAATGTAGTACATGTGCAAAGAGCACTCTGATATTGGATGGGAATTTGTTCTGTAAAAGAAGAATTGTGTCGTTGATTGGAACATTTGCGAAAAGGACAGAAACATCAAACTGACTAATAAATCACTTTTTTTCAGTGCTGATATCTTTAATTTTTTTTTTTTTTTTACAAAGTGTTATGTGTTTTTAATATAGTAGGGGGAAACGACCTACCAACGCCTCGAGTGTTAATGCTAGTTTCACTAGATGATAATTGGGGCTGTCTATACCTTCAACTATCAGCTGGATTAATACATTCTGTTTGTGAATCTTGTGTAAACTGTAAATTCTCAGGGAACGAGCATAGTGCGGAAGTAGTTTTTTTAACTATATCCTTGCGCCAAGAAGTGGTTGATTTAAGTAATTTTTCTATTTTCTTTTTTATCTGATTAGTTGTGTTATAGTTAACAAGTTGATAGGTGCTCTTGCCTGAGACTAACTGATATTAATTTTTTCCAAATATGCTGTTCTGTTTAAAACAATAGTGGCACTGCCTTTATCAGTTCTAGTGATTGCGATGTCCTGATTTGATTTTAACAATTTCACATCTGCCAATTCAGATTTGATAGGTTGCAAGGTATTGTTTTCGTATTATTTAAAATGTTCAAGGTTTGCAATCATATTTTATCAGCTATGGTGGTTGGGAAAAATCTTAAAAATGTCTTTCAGTATGGTATGTAAAATCTAATTTGTTAATAGTCTTGCGTGCTACAGCAAAGTTTACCTTTACTTTGCTGTAGCACGAGAGTTCACCATTTTTCAGGGCATTGTTAGAAAGGTTGATCACATGACTGCTCATTGAAGGCAGTTGGTGGCTCCTGTTATAACTTAATTCTGGTTGGTTGTTGTTATCCTCTCTCTTGTTAGTAGTTGACTATTATTGTTATCACTGGCTTGTGGTTGGTTGCTGTTTTCATTCAATGAAGAGAAATTTTAAATTTGTCCATTGACTATCTGAATATTGTTATTATTATTATTATTATTATTATTATTAAACAAGACCTCATGGAGTCAAAGACTCATCTAGGAGGTCCTTTTATCTCACACACATCTCATCATACCGGGTCTTAAACACATTCAAACTCCTTGCAGACACCACACTCTCAGGCAAGGCATTCCAATCATTCACAACTCTGCACGAAAAAAACCTGCCTCTCACTCCCCTACTCGCACCCTCTTTATACAGTTTCCAGGGATGACCTCTGGTTCTCCCCTGATCTCCCACTATTCGCTGTAGAACTTCTCCACCATTGATCCTATAACAACCCCTTACCAACTTGTAGGTCTCTATCATATCTCCCCTCTTCCTTCTCTCCACTAGACTTTGCAAATTACATCTTTTCAATCTTTCCTCATACTCGACATTCCAGAGGTCAGAAACTACCTTAGTCAGTCGCCTTTGGACCCTTTCCAACATCTCTTCATCCTTCTGAAAACCAGGTGACCAAATCTGGGCACAATAGTCCATGTGTGGCCTAATCAAAGCCTTATACAATGGAACAAGAATCTCCCTACTTCTACACGTCAGTGTCCTCCTCATCATTCCCAGAAGTCTTTGTGTTGTCTTCACAATTTTGGCGATGTGTCCCCTAAATTTTAGATCCTTATCCACTATCACTCCCAGATCTCTTATTTCCTCTACTTCCAACAATATATTCTCACCAAGCATAAATTCTGCATCCCATCTTTGTTTTCCAAATTTTAAAACCTTACATTTTGCAACATTGAACTCACATCCCCATTTGCTTGCCCAATCACTCAATTTATTCAAGTCTTCTTGCAAGGCCACAACATCTTCACTACTCTTTATGGTTTGTCCCAACTTTGCATCATCTGCAAACAACTGAATATCTCCATCCAAATCTTCGCCAATATCATTAATATACAAGTTAAATAGTAATGGCCCTAAAACAGATCCCTGAGGCACTCCACTAGTGACTTTCCTTTTCCTGGATATTGTTGATACCTATCAGATAGCCAGTCTCCAATCCAATGCACTAATCTAATATCCAACCCCATCTGCTCTAGTTTGACTGTCAACTTATCATGAGGTACTCTATCAAAAGCTTTTGCGAAATCCAAGTATATTACTGTGTATCCTTCTCCTCTGTCCAAGGAAGCAGTCACTTTATTGTAATAAGTAAGTAGATTACTAAAACACGACCTCCCTTTAGCAAATCCATGCTGTCCATCAAAGATTATACCATTGTTGTCAACCCAACTCTGGATCCTAGTTTTCACAAGCTTCTCCAACAACTTAACCACAACACCTGACACACAGATAGGCCTATAGTTTGATGCTTGAGTTCGATCACCTCCTTTATGAAGTGGCACAATCTTGCCCTCCTTCCACTCTTTAGAGACTTGACCAAGTGCAAAACTCGTATTAAAAAAATATGTCAAGGCAGGTATCAACTCTCTGGCACATTCCTTCAGAATACGCGGTGATATATTATCAAGTCCCATAGCCTTATTTACATCTAGTTTACTCAACTCCCCAAACACCTCTTGCTCACTTACAGTCAGTCTCTCCTCCCCATCATCAACTGCTCTCAATCTCTCCATGAAGTCACATTCACAAGATTGAAAGATCTTTATGAACTGCTCATTAAGTATCTCCACCACACATTCTGCAACAGCTGTCTTTATACCATTTCCTCCAATCAATGTCATCCTTCCATAATCATTCTTTCTTTTGCTGGCTACATATCGAAAGAACTCCCTAGGATTCTTTTTAGCTTCATTGGCTAACTGCTGTTCATACCTCTCTTTAGCTACTCTCATCAACCAAGTCACTCTCCTTGCCTGGTCTTTGTAGAACTCATGAAATTGGTTACTTCCACTTCTCTTATGCTGCCTCCACAATGCCCTTTTTCTTTGTATTGCATGCTTAATCTCTTTATTCATCCATCTCACACCTAACTTATTTAACCTTCTCACCCGTGGTATACATTTAGACATTGCATCCACTAAATATTTTTTGAAAATCCCCCAAGCTGCATTGATCTCTTTTCCAGCTAACTCCTCATTCCATGCTACAGCTGCAAGCTGTCTCCTGAGCTCTTCATAATCACCCCCCTTGTAGTTCCACATATACTCTTTTTTCACAGGGGTCCTTGCACTGCTGGCAACCACCCAAGTAATCACCTCATGGTCACTTTCACCAATTGGTGGATGATTTGATACCTCATTGATAATTACATCCTCCGATGAGATGACCAAATCCAAGACCCTTAATCCTCTTGTGCCCTCTGTTACATACTGTCTGAGGTAGTTATCCCTCAAAAACTCAAGAAACTCATTTTCTTTACTTCCAGTTGCTATCTCTTCATTCCAGTCTATATTGCCATAATTAAAATCACCTATAATGATCACCCTTTTCTTATATGCGCTTATTTGACTATACATTTCACTATCACCACCATCCACATTACCAGGTCTATAACAACATCCCACCAAGTATTTGATTCTATTCACCTCTATCTCACACCATACTGCCTCAAAACCATTGGCTCTATTTCCCTCTTGCATCTCTACCTTGTATTGGACATAACTCTTTCTCTATCATCAATAGCACTCCCTCCTCCCTTTTTACCCCTTCTATCCTCATATCATATCATACCCTTCCATCTCTATTCCTGTCAGGATGTCATCCTCATCTAACCATGTCTCACTTATTCCGACAATCTCTGGGTGCACAGATGCAATTAATGCAACCATTTCATCCGCCTTGTCTATGAAATTTGGATGTTTCACTTTCTTTGTTTCAAGGATATGTTTATTGGAGTTGTCAATAACCTTCTGAAGGATATCCCAACTATCTGGATTTAAACAATTTAAAAGTTCCCATTTGAAATTTTGAACCTGATTTTGAGAAGATGCTAAGTTTTTACAAATAGTTTGAAACTGCTTTCTGAGTTGATTTCTACATACAGTTATATATTCTTAGTGCCTTTGCTGAGGTGAATTTCCTTGATGCAGTTGGGAATAAGATTGCTGTCTCTACAATGTTTTAAAAATGCCAGTCAATTTATCGAAACAGAAACATGCATCTTTAGGTTACCTCAGTGATTTCATCACTTGTGCCTCAAATCTCAATGAATTATCAGAATTCTTTCCTTTAGTGTTACATGGTGTGATCAGCATTCATTTCAGACAAATTATGGAAACAAACTACAACAGTGTTATTTCTTTTAGGCTTGCACGGTGATCCAAATGCATTTTTGGAAATTATGGAGACGACTACCGTGTTTGAATAAAAACTTTAGTTTAATATTACTAAAATTTTACAATTCGACGTTTCGACCTTTATGTCAAGGTCATCTTCTGGAGCGTATAAATATATACAAGAAACAAGCTATACTACAATCATACTGGTTCGTTAAAGACACTGACTAACCGCTACCACAATTGTTGGTCTGACCTCTGGTGAAAAAAACATGGTACGAAAGAAAATTTAAAAAAAAAAAATTTAAAGAATCCTGCGAAATCCTGATAAACCACCCAAATATCAACAATAAAGATGGTATGAAAATTCCAAGGATCTGGATGGCACACATTCAGCCAACCTAATATGAAAGATTCAATATAAGTCAGGACTCTAGCCAACCCGCTAGTATTAGAAACCATTCCACTCCAACTGGCTGGAATGATGTTAATATATGTATATAGTAGACTACACAAATAATAGGACTCTAGCATTGATGTATAAATTTTTTTTTTTTTTTTTTTTCACCAGAGATCAGGCCAACAATTGTGGTAGCAGTTAGTCAGTGTCTTTAACGAACCAGTATGATTGTAGTATAGCTTGTTTCTTGTGTATATTTGTACGCTCCAGAAGATGACCTTGACATAAAGGTCGAAACGTTGAATTGTAAAATTTTAGTAATATTAAACTAAAGTTTTTATTCAAACACGGTAGTTGTCTCCATAATTTCCAAAAATGCATACAACAGTGTTAGAAATAAATACTTTAATTTCCAGACATTTCAACTTTCATATTAAGGTCATCATCTGAATGAGTATACGCATATATATATATTAGGGTTACCAAGTAATTTTATAAACTTGGTTATTTTACTCCTAATCCCAAGTAAGCAAACGGTTAAGTTTGCGCCTGAACGTAGTTCAAGTCTAAAGATGGTGCAACACCAACTCATTGTAAGGGTGGGTAAAGCTCTGATCATTATTCTTAGTATTTTCCATAATGTAAAGCACATCTCACTAAGAAATGTATACTGCAATACATTATGGGTGGGGTCACTACCCAGACCGGTTTCAACCTTTTTTGAGGTCTCCTCAGTGAGTAGCTAGACCCTAAATACCAAGGTTTTAGTAATACAGAGCCTTATCAACTTTACCTATACAAGTTGCTACAAGGTGTTTTTATTTTGAATAAGAATCATTATTCCCAAGGTAAAAAAACTTATTTACATCTATATCTCCTCCAGAGATTCTTATTCAAAATAAAAACATCTTGTAGCAACTTGTATAGGTAAAGTTGATAAGGCTCTGTATTACTAAAACCTTGGTATTTAGGGTCTGGCTACTCACTGAGGAGACCTCGAAAAAGGTTGAAACCAGTCTGAGTAGTGACCCCACCCATAATGTATTGCAGTATATATCTCTTAGTGAGATGTGCTTTACATTATGGAAAATACTAAGAATAGTGATCAGAGCTTTACCCACCTTTACAATGAGTTGCCCTGGTGTTGCACCATATTTAGACTTGAACTACGTTCAGGTGCAAACTTAACTGTTTGCTTACTTGGGATTAGGAGTAAAATAACCAAGCTTATAAAATTACTTCGTAATTCCCAAGGTAAAAAAACTTATTTACATATATATACCAAGTTTATAAAATTATTTGGTAACCCTAATATACAGGGTGTTCGGGATAAATTTGACATATTTATAATTAATTATATTTTTCCGTAAGTTACATGTATTAACACACACTTCTCTTCATTTAAAAGGTTGGACCCTTCTTCATTCATATACAAGATGTCAGAAAGGATGGATAGCTGGAACCCACCTGAATCATGGAAGAGAATAACTTGTATCATGATGATTCGTGCCGGCCATCAAAATAAGGATATTTCGACTGCTGCCCAATGCTCCCTGAATACAGTAAAAACAATCAGGCATGAACTAGAGACTTGCAATGGTGACTACGAGGATGTAGCAAGAAGAAAGATCCCTAGCAGACGATCTGATTGCGTTCGTACAGCAGAATTCCTCGCAAATCTGCAGGAACAGGTGTTGAAGATCCCTGGCATTGGAATTCGGGCTTTGTCACGTGAAATGAATGTTGCAGCCTCTACTATGAAGCTTGCACTCAATGAAGACCTCCGCTACTACTCATACAAGAGCCGCAAAGGTCAGCTGCTTACAGAAAAGGCCCGTGAAAAACGTTTGATAAACGCGAAGAAACTTCTAAGCAAAGTGAAACATCCTGTGGAACCACAAACAATCTGGTTCTTTTCCGATGAGAAAAACTTTTGCCAGGATCAAAAACACAACACGCAGAATAACAGATGGCTTGCATACAGTACAAAGGACATTCCTCGTGTAATGCAGACTATATTTCCCCAAACTGTGATGGTTTTCGGATGTGTATCCTCTGAAGGCAATGTGATGCCTCCGCATTTTTTCCAAGAGGGCCTCAGGTTGACTTCAGATGGCTACATGGAGTTGCTAAACACTGTAGTCAAGCCCTGGATAACAAGGGTAGCCAATGGTAGGCCGTATGTATGGCAGCAGGATTCGGCCCCTTGCCACACCTCTGGGAAAAGTCAAAAATGGTTGTCTGAAAATTTCTACGACTTCACCAGTCCAAATGTTTGGCCTCCAAACTCCCCAGACCTTAACCCCATGGATTATTTTGTATGGGGCGCAGTTGAAAAAGACACCAATCGCACTTCCAGTAATACAAAAGCCCAGTTAATGGATAAAATTAAAACAGTTTTTGCGGCCCTTCCCAGGGAGACTGTAGCATCAGCTTGTTCGAGGTTCCGAAGCAGGATTGAAGCTGTGATCGATGCTAATGGTGGTTATTTTGAGTAAATCTTGTTGATAGTATTGTAATTAACTCTGCCTGTAATGTTTTTTGTCAATTCATTAAATTTAATAGATACAAAGAAGATTTTCTTTTTCCTTACGAAACTGTCAAATTTATCCCGAACACCCTGTACATTATTCCCAAGGTCAAAAAACTTATGGACAAGCTATATTACATTTCGAACAACATGCTAAAGAGCGATTCGATGAACCGTTTTTAACCATTAATAAACAGACTACTACAGAAATACAACCTTAATGCCACCTTTAAAACCTCCTGCAAAATTAAAGAACTTATTGAACTCATCCGCACGGTTAGCCTAGTGGCGCGCTTCGCAACCATATGCATGGGGAAGGAGCGTCCTAGGTTCGATTCCCGTCGGTGACGTGAGGAGCTGAAGGATCTTCCTCAGCCATAGCCAAGTTAGCCAGTCTTGGGCGTGGACAGCAGGGTTTTTCCCCCAGTTTATTCTGTGGTTTTTCATCCTGCAATGCAGGCAAACTGGCATTGAGAACTCAACACTACAGGCCATAGGATACACCGGGGCATAAGGCTGACCACCTTATCCTGTAAACGGAGTGAGGTCCGATGATCAATGGACCCTCGACACCAAGGTAAAAGAGGGTATAAG
Source organism: Typopeltis vanoorti (assembly GCF_054136105.1). Taxonomy (NCBI): domain Eukaryota; kingdom Metazoa; phylum Arthropoda; class Arachnida; order Uropygi; family Thelyphonidae; genus Typopeltis; species Typopeltis vanoorti. The sequence continues at coordinate 12,867,253 of NC_143560.1, forward strand.
GAAGATGATGATGATGATTGAACTCATCCAAGAATCCACTTCCTCCGCTGGCCCACCCTGGAGTATATTGTATTCATTGCACCTGCAATTTGCCCTATATATGTGAAACAGAATGCACAATTCCTATCTGGAAAAAAAAAAAAGGAACATAAACGGCACATTAAATTTAATAACTATGGTAATTCTGGTCTTTCTGATCATATCCTGAACACTCTGCATAGAATTGACTGGAAAGGCACCTTGTTTACATCATACCAAAACATGGTATGAGTGTAAATTTAAGGAGGCCTGTGAAATTCTTATCAACCACCATAATCTTAACAATAATGATGCTCTAAAAATCCCAAGAATATGGAAGGCATATATTCTATGCCTTCCATATTCCCTACATGACCTTTTCATTCAAGAGTTAATTATAAACGACCATAAGTAATCCAGGATCTTAACTCTAATTTAACAACTCTCATGCTAAATTAGGACACCACTTTTGCTGTAATAAAACTAGCTATATAAACTTGTTCTCTGATGATGTTATAAATAGAAAATAGCTTTGATGTAGGTTTTTTTTTTTTTTTTTTTTTCTCTCACCAAAGTTCAGGCTAATAGAATAATGGTTGATCAAATCATTGTCTCTTTGGCATACATACTGTTTGAAATTTGTGATATAGCTTGTCTCTGTATATGTATGTGTATACTCCAGATGATGACCTTAATATGACGGTCGAAACATCATGATATTAAAGTAATTATTTCTAACATAGTTCTAGTCTCCATAATTTGTCTGAGATGAATTGTAATAGTAGTCCAAATTTTTAGCCATTTATTGCTAATTCCTCTTAATTGAAGTCCAGAAACTTTCGTTACATAGTACATAATTAACAGAAGTCACGTTTGCTTGCACACTTGCATGTACACACACACAGAGAGAGTGTGAGATCACTTGATTATACACATGCTGCCACCTTTCTTGTTTAGATTAAAAATTCTAATTTTACTCTTCAGTTGTTTGATAGATATCAAGAGTTATATTGAGGATCATATCTAGAATTCAGCAGATGAAAAGTGGTGGCCTACAGGATTCAGTGCTTTGTCTGGTACTGCTGAAATTGGAAGAGGCCAGAGGTGCTTCCAAAAATTTTTTTCACTGTGAGGCAACTAAAAGGAAGTATACAGATGACTAAAAGGTGATAGAAGCAGAAAAATATAGTTGAATAACAGGGATCACACAGTCTAGCAGTCTGTGTTAGACACTTCCCAAAATATAGGAAACATTAATTTTTAGGGATTTTGTTTAGAAGCTAGACTTCTGACTGGTGCACATAGCAGGCTTTCTACCTAGTTAGGATTCTATACTTATGTCTACTGAGTTTCACTTTAATTTGTGTTGCTTATGTGTATGTTTTAGCTTTATACTGTACTCCCTCAAGAAGTCTCTGTGATAGATGAAAAATTGGAAGCATTCACTATTGGTTTTAATTCTTTCTAGTACTGTTTTCACTCCATTGTCTCTAAGACTTTCATCCATCACTTAAGCCTAAATGTGCAAAATGGCAAGAGAATTGGCAGGGTAAACATTGCTCTGACTGGTCTGTTTAATATAAGTGCCGACTGGTCTCAGCACTATCAGGTTTTGAAAGTGGGATGGGAGGAGTGTAAGATTGTAGGCAGCTCAGAGACATGGATTGTAAGTTATCGATCTGCAATTCATTATCTCTGGAGTTGGTGAAAGTATTGGAACAGTTGGTTAAATCCAGAATTCTGAATAGGTGGATAGAAATATAACATGCTAGCAATCTGTCTTACCTTAGTAATTTACTCACTTTATAATAAATTTGCATTTGAGTTGGATAAAGGAAATACATATGCCATGATACTACTAGACTTGTAAAGACATTTGATAGCATGAATTGGGAACGGATATGAGACTGATGATATGGATAAGAGGGTTGCTGAACAGAACATTGCTCTGATTAAGCGTCATATAGAATAAAGTATGCATTTCTACTCACATGGTTTTCAACAAGGAGAGGAAGTGAGCAAAAAACCTGCTCCTCATTCCCATCCTTATACAATCTCCAAGGATGGCCTTTTGTTCAGCAATGAGGAATAACTAAGGTAGTGTTGAATCTATGTGAATGTTGAATGTAAAGACAGATTGAGGGCAAGAGCAACTTAGTGTATAAGAAAGAGGAGGGATGATATGATTGAGACATAGACTATTGAGGGTTTGTACCAAATTAATGGTAATTTTTTCCTAGAGTAGAGGAGATGGGGGGACAGAACAAAACGCCATCCTTGGAGATTGTATAAGGATGGGAATGAGGAGTAGGTTTTTTGCTTTGTTGAGAATGTTGAGTGGAAAGTGTTTATTGAGTATGTGTGTGTGTGTTGCAGAAACAGTAAACTAGTTTTAGACATTGTTTGATAAAGCAGGTCATCCCTAATGGCTTTGATCCATGGAAGTCTGTGGTCATAATAACAAACTGAATAGTATTTTGATTGCCACTTCTTGATTTGAATGTTGCCCAATTTTATTGTCCATTGTGGTCTATGGCCATCCAACATAGCATATCTGATTTCAGATTGAATAGATTAAGGTGCCAGTGTATATGATTTATAAATAATGTTATATATATATATATTGAAAACATATATTGAATGAAAACAGAAAGATTACCAAAACAAGCCTTAAAGTACAAGCCATTAGGAAAAAGAAAACCAGGACGTCCTCTTAAACGATTCAACGATGACTTCTAAGGCCGGAACAGGCCATGCTAGGCCTAAATCCTTGATACGCATGATGATGATGATGATATATATATATATATTGAAGTTTTCAGTATTTTTTCTCAGTTATGTATCTTTATCTTATATTTATTTTCATTTCTGTTTATTTTCTGCAGATGGGTTGAACAAGATCCACTGGAAATACTTAATTCTGTCTATAATTGTATAGAAAAAACTGTGAATAACTTATGTAGTTTTGATATTGATCCTTCAGACATAAGAGGTAAGTTAGTTGTGGAATTTCTGGAAAATTTGCAAATTTATAATGTTGTTATTAAGTGTGTTTTGCCAAAAGCACATATGTTATTTTGCCTGTCAGTCTATATGCAACTTATTCCATGACTCATTCTGGATGCATTTTATTAACGTTTTGTATGTATTTGGAAACTGTTAACAGAAATTTGTCCAGTGATTCTAATATTTGTTTCATTTTGACTATTTGCAAGGGCACAAAGATTTGTGCAAAATTTGGAAATCTTTTGTGTATCCCAAATCCAAATTTGAAAATTTATATTTGGGATACACACAACTAGAAGATCACATGGTTCAGTTTTAGTTGTCTGTGTTCACTGGGCATCTACAGATGCTGTATGGTCACTCCGATGCTCGATGATGTTCCACACTAGGCCTCGCCATGTAGTCCTGTTGTTTGCCCTTCTGGCAGCCTCAACTCTCTGAAGATCAGTCACTCCAGACACGCCATCCATCCATCTCATTGATGGTCTATCCCTGCCTCTTTTTCCAGGAACTTTACCTTCTATTACTGTTCTGAGAAGTCCTCCTTCCATCCTTTCTATGTGTCCAAAATATTTTAACTTTCTTCTGTCAATATCCTTAAGGATCCTTAAAGTTCTACTAATCTTTTCTATCATCCATTCATTTGTAAGCCTTATACCTCAACAGCCTTCTGTAACACCACATCTCAAAGCAGATATCCGTTTCTTAGCTGACTTCTTTAGGTTCCAAGTCTCGCATCCATGTCGCTGTTGGAAAAACAACTGCATTTAAAATCCTCAACTTTGTTCCCATGGAGATAGATCCATCCTTCCAGATTTTAGACAGGTCTCTGACTGTTGTTTTAGCCATTCCTAACCTTTTTCTGACATCTTCTGAACAGCAATTATTCATATTAATAATGGATCCCAGGTACTCAAACTTGCTGACTTCCTCAATTCTTTCTCCATTAAGATACATTTGTTTCTCAAGAGCTTCTCTGTTTGTTTTTCCTTTGAGAACCATGATCTTTGTCTTGCTAGAATTGAGTTGATGTCCTCTGTTATTACTGATCTTGTTAACTTTGTCAAGAATTAGTCCTAGTTCTTCCATGTCATTACAAAGGAGTACTGTATCATCAGCGTATCTCAGATTACTGATCAATCTACCTCCTATCATAATTCCTATCCTGAGCTCATCCAATGCTTCACGCATGATGTCCTCTGCATATATACTAAACAAGTGAGGAGAAAGTAAACATCCTTGTCTAACTCCTTTTCCAACTTGAAGCCAGTCAGTCAATCCAACACCTGTTCTTACTGTGGCTTCTTGCTCCTTATACAAGTTGGCTATCAACCTGATAGTGTGTTGAGGAAAACCCATTCTTTTCATTACTTCCCACAGTTTCACATGCTCAACACAGTCAAAAGCTTTAGAGTAGTCTAAGAAACACATTACCAGAGGGAGTCTGAATTCTTTATATTTTTCTATGATCTGTCTAAGGCAAAGGATCTGATCTCTGGTGCCCCTACCTTTCCTAAAACCTGCTTGTTCCTCAGGCATCTCTGCCTCAACTTTGGCCTTAATTCTATTTAGCATGATCTTTAATAAAATTTTGCTTGCATGAGATATCAAACTAATAGTTCTATAATTCTTGCATGCCTTCATATCACCTTTCTTGTGTAGTGGTATGAAAATTGACTTCTTCCAGTCTCTAGGCCATGATCCTGTCTCCCATATCCTTGTAATCAATCTATGAAACACTCTTATCCCTCCATCCCCTGTGGCCTTAATTAACTCTGCTGGGATTTCATTTACACCTGGGGCCTTATTGCTGTTAAGCTGCTTAACTTTTCTTTCAACTTCATGCCTAAGTGGAGGAGGTTCCACATCAAAATTTTCTTTGTGGGAGGACTCCACATTTTCTTTATCCACTCTGCTGTACAGTTCCTCACAGTATTCTTTCCATCTGTTTTTGATTTCCAACTCTTCTGTTAGTAATGATCCATTTCTGTCTTTGATGACATTCAATTTAGGCTTGAACTTGTGCTTTAAGTCACGAACTAAATAAGACATCCTTTTATACTTATGTCTTCTCATCTGGAACTCTTATTTCTTCACATTTATTAGTATAGAACTTTTCCTTATCCTGCTTGATGGCTCTTCTGATTTCTCTATGTAATCTCTTGTATTCTTCGGTCCCTGTGTCTCTTTGTTTTTCCAACCGCCTTCTTTTGATTAGTTCCCATGTTGAATCTGATATCCGTGGGTCTCTTGGTTTTCTTATTGGGCTGAGATACGTCTTCGCTATATCCTGTATTATCATCTTGACTCCTTCCCAAAGCATTTCTGGTGAGATTTCCTCATTGGTCTCCAAAAAATCATCCAGCCGAGTTGATGTTTCTTCTGCGAATCCACTAGCAATTACTCTAACATCCAATCTAGTGGAATGTGCCTGACCTGGAAGTTTTTGGAGTCTTAGTCTTACTTTGGCTGTTACCAGCTGATGGTCTGTACCACAATCTGCTCCAGGACAAGTATGCACATCAGAGATGCTTGTCTTCCCTGTTGGAGAGCCAGGATGTAATCAATCTGGTGCCTTGACCTATCAGTGTTGGATGTCCAAGTATAGGTCCGTCGTGGATGTTTCTGGAAGCAGGTATTGGTAATAACTAATCTGTTAGCACTGACAAATTCCAAAAAGTTTTAGTTGGCACATTTTTAGTGGTAGAATGATTCAGACTGATATTAACAAGTTTATGTCAGGCAGTGTCTGCACATGCATTAACTGCTGGCAGGAACTAGCTTTAGCATATGTATGCTGCCTCTGCATCAAACGGTAACATTTTCACAAAGCTTATAAGGCATGTTAGTTGCAACTTTTTTGGTAGAATTTTGTTTGTGAAGTGTGTGGATGATAATGAATATCTCAAATGTAATTCAAACTGCTTTCAAATTATATCCATAGTCTTGTATTAAATACTGTTACAACTTACACATAGGCCTGTGCTGTCCACAGAATTGTATGAACCCAGTTCCACTAGTGGTACTGTGCACAGCCAACATTCTCATGTTTATCAGTAGAGAGAGAGTTATCTAGCTGTGCGAGTTAAAAGGTTGGAATGCAGTCACCTGTTATTTTCAACATAATAAAAACACTCGGGATCAGTAGGATGTTTGTGTATCGGACTAGTAACCATTATAACGATACAGAAGACATATCTGACCACCAAATAAGAACAGGTTGATCATGCTGTGTAAAATGCAACAGCTTGTAAGGGCTGTGAAGGTATGCCTCCATTGTAATTCTGTGAGAATGCAGAAAGTGATGTCACAGGAGATGAACATTTTGCAGAGAACAATGTCTTGTACTAATTTACGAGGGTAGTCTGGAAAGTTTTGATACACTCCTAGAACAAAAATGATATCAAAGCAACTGTTATAACCACAAGAAAGAACATACTAGTAGTAGAGTTACGAAGGTAACTATGTATGTTCTTATATTCTTACATCCTTGTATGATCATTCCTGTGGTTATATCAGATGCTTTAAGATCATTTTTGTTCTAGATGTTTATCAGAACTTTAGGGTTTTTTCCGCCAGTTTATCTGGCGTTTTTCATCCCGCAAAACAGGCAAACCGGCCCGTGAACATACACCTCTACAGTCAAAAATATATCCCCCCAGCGGCAGACCAGGCGATGGGTCGGTTGGGAGTAGTACTAACAAAGAAGTCGCATCTAAAGTAACACGCGGACCCTGCATGGGAAGCGGGAATAACGCGTAGAAGAAGAAGAGATGTTTATCAGAACTTTCCAGCCCCCCCCCCATATGACCTGGGAGTGAGAGCCTATCATCATTCTGCTGGACACTTCCTAACATCACAACTTATGTGGCAAAGGCTGATAAAATCAAAGGCATTTCTCTGGTGGTAGGCAAACAACAGACAAAGAGATCCTCTTCACAGATGAGAAGATTATCACTATTCAAGAGTTGTTTAACTAGCAAAATGAAACGAATATGCAGATGGTCACACAACACATGCCATATCACCCAGGATTCAGAGAGGTCTTCATCCCCATGTCAGTATTGGTTTGGTGTGTGTGTTGGGGGGGGGGGGATCCAAGTTGCATTTCTATCAAGACGCCATACTGGAACTTGTGGTATGACCCCTGAACAACACCTTATTTCATGGTAGTCAGTGGACCTTCAGACTCGGTCCCTGCATACAAGGTGAGGACCACACAACATTGGTTGGAGACAAATGTGCTCGACCACATATCACCATCTAATTGTCTGTCTGGAAGTCCTGATCTGAGAGTCAGAGAGTAGCATCGCCAACCTGAAGGTGAATTTGCAGCAAGCAGTGGCAGCATTTCTGTTGGATGTTGTGCATGCTGCCATCGATGTGTGGCCTCACACTTTCAGGTATGTGTGAAGACAAAAGAGGAACATTTTGAACATTGAGTGCTGTTATATGCATGTTATACATGTGGTTTGTATGTAGGTACAAATATGTACTGTAGATTTGCAAACAACCTTTTGAGAGCAACATAAAAATATAAATAAATAAATATGCATATATGTGAAAGGCTTGTATAGCTCAGTGGAAGTAGCGCTTCCATTCTTTGTGCTATAGGCTTAAGTTCAAGTCTAGTTGCTGACTGGAGGAACTTTTCCTAAGCCTTTCTTTGGCTGGTTCCTGAGTTATTGAGCTGGTTTTTCTTCTGGAAACTCAGGTTTTTCGTCCCGTAAACTCAAGAAAATCGACTGTAAAACCGACATTATTTCAGATAGTAACATGTCCTGTTTGGGTTACATACCAAGAGAATGGCAGCACTTGTTTGCCTGTGTTTTCATCGACAGCCGATAATTAGTGATAGTCATGGGCCAGCTATCTCTGATTGGCTACTGTTGGAGATTGAACTGCCCACTCAATCTCCAAAAGCTAGATAGGATTAAAAGGCCTTGCCTACTCCTTATAAGGGAATAAAAGGCATTTGTTGATTATTTTATACATATATCTATATATCAGGTGATCCCAAATAATGTCATTTTTAGCATTAAGTTTTGAAAGGATATAAAAGATAAATCACTTGCTAATTTAAGCAAATATATATTCTCCATTTGAGAATATATATTTGCTTAAAGCTTCATAATGCCATTTCTATAGAATTCAGGAAGTTTTGGAGGCAGAGAAGCATAGGTGCAATTTCAGTGCCTCTAATGTATCATATTGCTTTTCATTAATGAAATATTGCAAACTTTGAAATAAGTGGTAATCTGAAGGTGCAAGATTAGGAGAATACAGAGGATGTGGAAGCTTTTTCTAGTTGAGTTCCTCAATCTTGGTACAGGTGGTTCTTCACTATGAGGGTCTGAGTTATCATGGGGAAAAACAACACCCTTTCAATTTACTAGAGAACACCTCTTTTCTTTCATCTTTTCATTCAGTCGATCAAGTTGTTCGCAGTATACTTCAGCTGTGTTTGTTTGGTTTTGCAGCAAGAGTTCAAAGTATAGTACCAGCTATATCCCACCAGCTTAACAAAACGTTCTTAGGGTGAAGGTCTTGTTTTGGCAGAGGTTTAGCCTATTCCCCTCAATGAACCCACTGCGTTTGGCACTTAACGTTTTTGTTAAGTATCCATTTTTCATCACTGGTGATTGCATGACTCAAAAATGGAGATTGAAACCTCTCGAGAATGAAGAGCAGTGCAGATGTTGATGTGTTCTCTTCGATTGTTGTTCTTCAGTTCATAAGGAGCCCACTTGCTGAGCTTAGACACTATTCCAAGTTCTTACAAATAGTGATGGATGGTCGATGACGATGAATTAAGATCTTTTGCTAAATCTTCAACAATTGCAATATTGCAATAGTGGCTTCCAGCATATCATTATCGAGAGAGGCAGGGTGCCTAGGGCAAGGGGAGTCGTTTAAGCCAAAGTTCCCCTTGTCAAAATTGTTGGAACCATTGCTGGCACTTTCACACCAAAATATTATTGCCATACACTACTTGCACATTTTTTACAGTGTTAGCAGCATTGTTGCCTTTTGAATGTGTGAAAGTGCCAGCAATGGTTCCAACATTAGGCGCATCATAAAGCATGATGTGCTTAATGTGCTTTTCAGTTACCTCTATAGTAATAAAGGATTATTTAAACAGTAACTTATTTATAATGTTCTTGCAAGGTGGAATTCCTTAGAATGAGGCCGTCTCATCTTATTGGTACTTATAAAGCTTTAAAAATTCATGTTTAGACAAGCTGAGACATGTTTCATGTTTGAATAAGTGCGACATTACTTTTGGGATGACCTGATATATATATATATATATATATATATATAGTGTATAGATCAAAAAAGAACGTGTTAATTTTGGCATATAGTAATGACTGGAACGTTTTTTTTTTTTGTTTGTTTGTTTGGTGTCTCTAATTTTTCACAATTGTTCTGATGTTTTTCTGATGGAAGGCTACAGGAGGCATGTGATGCAGTGTTCCAGACAGGGAAGAAGGTGAATTGCTTTCATCATCTCTGTAGGAGTTGGATAAGAAGAATGATTTCAAGAGGTCAGCCTTATCTTTAGGTTATGTTTCAATGCTACCATTTGGATGAGAAATAGATGGAAGCACAGATGGAGAAAAGGTATGCCCAACAGTTTTTGTAAGGGACCATAAAGCATGACTGCCATTTGGACTGGGGTAGCTTCAATGATAGTTTAAGTACTGTGATCTTCAGTTTAGATTGGATATGAAACTTGGGATTTTTTTCTCGAGCCACTTATGATAAACTGTTTTTCTTTCTTGGACTGCTCTGGCACAATGTTTGGAAAACTATGGTTTTGATTAAGGGTATTAATTTTGAACAGAGGAAGGAAGGAAACCTTCATTCCAATAGTTGATGTTGTTGTGAATGGCTGAGAGGAGGATATTCCACAAGATATGAAACTTTGATTTGAATAACAAGAGGAACAGTTACCCCAGTAGCATGCCTTGAAGGAAAACTTGTTAGGAAAAAAAATCCAGGGTATTGATTTGCAGAGAGAATTGTCAGGAATTCTGGTTGGGAGGGGAATGATTTGTTTTAAGTCATCACTCAAAGCAGATATCTCTGCTTCTCTTCCATCTTGGTCAGTGGAATTTGAAAAAGGGATCCAGCTAGAAATATGAACTTTTTAGTTGTCAAGCAGAATTCAATATACGATCTGACAATACCTGATGGATAACAGACTGATTTGGAGGAAAATTTTCAATAAGAAGTTAGTAGTAATGTAAACTCTTCATGGGACTGTCATAGTATCCTGTATACCACTTGATGGTACATATCAGGAATTTGACGATGACAAAGTCTTAATTATTTCGTATACTCTATAATATTACTACACCAAATATTATTTATATATAATTGGGAAAAGCTTTTTTAGTATTGATATCATTATTGAATTATCTTTTTGTTGAATTTGATAATAATTCAACAAAAATTATAATGATCCAATTCCAAATTGGATCATTATTTGTCAGATCATTGATTTGATCAGCTTATATTTCGATTTTCTGAAACTCCATCATTCAGTCTATCCATATTTTGGTGTTTTTTTTTTTTTTTTTTTTTTTGCTTAAACGATTTGATTATGCTAGTAGTCCCTCGGCAGTAATGAATGATGGCAGATTCAGCTTCAGTCTTAAATGGCGTGTTGCCAAGTCCTCTGCCATTTAGGCACTCTATTATAAGCAATATAATAAGAGAGTTTGTGGCATGCAATATTTGCGGCATGTATATGTCTTGGGAATTGGATATCTGGCTTGTGAGAGAGGATGGAGTGCACATGTGTTTAAAGTTCAGGCAGTGGGAGGAAATAAATTCAGCAGATATCTCAATAACCAACCTTGTTGCTCCAGGAACAGGAAATGAATACAGGAAAACAAGTAGTGTGATAGGAGAGAATGAAGAAAAAAATGTGAATGAGAAAATAATAGTTGATAGTGTAGAAGGCATGAGTGACTGTGAAAGTTTAGGAGATGGTTTTGTTTGGGAGAGTGAATTTCGATTTAGAGTGACTGACCTGCAGAGGGAGATAGAGGAGCTGAAAGAGGAGGTGGAATGTCTTGAGTGAAGTATAATAAGTAGGAAAGATGAGATTAAGAGAATGGAAGAGATAAATGCAAGGCAAATTGGAGTAGGGGGGGAGAGAGAGAGTTTTGGGAATGATAGGAGAGGAGAGAAATTTGTGAATGATAAAAGAGGAGAGAATGGAATAGTTTATATGGAAATGGAGTGAATGGAAACAGGAGAGAGAGGTATGGGAGTGCTAGAAGAGGAGAAAATGGAAATAATTCGAGAGAGAGGTATGGGAGTGCTAGAAGAGGGAGAATGGAAACAGTAGAAGAGAGGGAATGAGAGAGAGATGGGAGTGCTAGAAGAGGAGAGAATGGAAACAGTAGGAGAGATGGAATGAGAGAGAGGCAGAGGAGTGCTAGAGGAGGAGAGAATGGAAACAGTAGGAGAGACGGAATGAGAGAGGGGTATGGCATTGCTAGAAGAGGAGAGAATGGAATGAGAGAGAGGTATGGGAATGCTAGAAGAGAAGAAAATGGAAACAGTAGGAGAGAAGGAATGAGAGAGAGGTATGGCAGTGCTAGAAGAGGAGAGAATAGAAATAGTAGGAGAGACGGAATGAGAGAGAGGTATGGGAATGCTAGAAGAGGAGAAAATGGAAACAGTAGGAGAGAGGGAATGAGAGAGAGGTATGGGAATGAAAGAAGAGGAGAAAATGGTAACAGTAGGAGAGAGGGAATGGTAAGAGGTATAATGTATGGGGACTCAATGATCCGTGGTGTTCAAGATAGGATGCTTCAGGAGTGTTTGCCAGGAGGAACAATAGAAAGGGTGGCTTTGGCAGTTAAGAGAGGTGAAAGGGTGGATGAGATGATTGTGATGGTGGGAACAAATGACTTGAGCGGTGGTGTAAATAGGGCAGCGAGAGATATGAGATTCTTGCTTGAGGTTGTACGAAAGAAGACACAGAGAGAAAAAATAGTGTGTGTGTTGCCTAGGTATGATAATGAAGAACTGAGCAGAAGAGTGGTAATATTGAATGACATAATAGCTAGAATGTGTGACAAGAGAGGACTGGAATATGTGGATGCTTGGAGTGCATTTGAGGACAGAGAGGAATTGTATGCAAGAGACCACTTACGTTTTGAATGAGGAAGGACGTGGGCATCTGGAGAGATTGCTGTTCTGAAAAAGTCAGTGGGTCGCAGGGAGGATGGTAGCAGAGGTGGCCTCTTGTGGGAATGGGTACTTGGGAGAAGGGGGACAACATCAGGTAACATTGAGCCCAGTGAAGTCTAGAGGGGATAATGCTGGGTATAGAAACAATGGCATTTATATGCTATATACTAATGTCAGGAGTATCCGGAATAAGGGAGAGGAATTGGTGGAGCAGATAGCATCAACCTGGCCAAAAATTATTGGGATCACTGAGACGTGGTTGACAAAAGAGGATATAATAACAGGTATACAAATCTCTGGGTACAGCATTTTTCGGCAGGATAGGAAGGGAAAGTGTGGTGGTGGAGTACTGTTTATGATAAGCGACGACCTATGTCCTCTAACAGTGGAGATTTTGAAAGCATATGGTGTGAGGTAGAGGTGGGCAAGACAGGATATTTAGTGGGGTGTTGCTATACAGACCCAGGAGTACAGAGGGTGGGGACTTGGAAATGTTTAGACAGTTGAGTTTGGCAAGTGCAAGAAGAATGATTGTTATGGGAGATTTTAACTACAGTATTATAAACTGGGGAGAGGAAGATGCATGTAGCAATAAGGGAATGGAATTTCTAGAATTCTTGAGGGACAAATGTCTTAGGCAACATGTAATAGAGGGAACAAGAGGTTCAAGAGTTTTGGATTTGGTTATAGTATCAGAAGAGTTGATAATAACTGAGATGACATCTCTCCCACCAGTTGGAGAGAGTGACCATATGGTTTTGACTTAGAAAATGAATAGACATGCAGGAGTATCAAAGAGATGGGAACATATGTGGAATTATAAGGCAGGTGATTATAATAGTCTGAGATGTTAACTTGGGGAAGTTTCATGGAAGGAGGAATTGGAAGGCCAGGATATCATTAGTGCGTGGGAAATTATGAAAGAATATTTGTTAGCAGCAATGGTAAGTTGTATACCACGAGTGAACAAGAGGACACAATTTGGAGTAAAGTGGATGACAAACAATATTAAACAGGAATTGCATGCAAAAAAGAGCTGTGGAAGAGATATAAGGAGACAGGTGAAGAGAAGATGCATGAAGAGTATAAGACACAGGCCAGAAGAGTGACTAGTATGGTAAGGAAGACAAAACTGGAATATGAGAGTAGATTAGCCCTAAGATCCAAAGAAAATCCTAGGGAATTTTTTAGCTATGTGGCCAGTAGGAGGAGAAATGACTGTGAAAGAATGATATTGTGGGATAAAAATGGGAATAGAGTGACTGATGCAGAGGATGTAGTAGAATTGTTCATTGAACACTTTATTGGAGTATTTCATCCTGGAGTAGTCAGTTTTAATGCTAGAGGGATATGGCAGGTTCGAGGTTTAGAGGTACAGGAGGAGAGTGTGTTTCAGATACTGAGTACTCTGGATGTCAGTAAAGCTTTGGGACTGGATGGTATTTCACCATGAGTTTTGAGAGAATGTGCTAGGGAACTGACAGTGCCTTTAACCTGGCTTTTCAATGAAAGTCTGGCTGCAGGAAAGGTGCCCAGGGAATGGAAGGAATGTAAGATAGTGGCATTGCATAAGGGTGGTAACAGACCGGAAGTGTCTAATTATAGGCCAGTCTGTGTGTCATTAGTAGTTGTTAAGATCTTGGAGAAAGTAGTGAGGGACCATATACATCATTGGGCAGATGAGGGTAATGTTATCTGTGAGAGTCAACATGGATTTGTGAAAGGACGCTCTTGTTTTAGCAATATACTAGCCTTCTATGATAAAGTTACAAGAGCATTAGATGAGGAAAAGTCATATACTGCCATTTTCTTAGACTTTTGCGAAAGCATTTGACAGGGTGCTACATGATAAGCTGATATTTAAGTTGCAGCACATGGGTCTGGATGTCAGATTGGTCAACTGGATTCAGGATTGGCTGTCCGATAGGTATCAGAGAGTGTATGGTGGGGCAGTTTCAAGGAGGCAGAGGGTTACAAGTGGGGTCAGGGCTTGGTACTGGGACATATTGTTTAACCTTTATATCAATGACATTTTCAGTGGATTCCAAGGGTGTATTCAGTTGTTTGCAGATGATGCGAAGCTGGGAAGGATTATTAGTAATAGTGCTGATGTTGTAGCCCGGCAAGAGGATTTGAATAAGCTAGATGGATGGGCAGATGAATGGGGGTGTAAGTTTAATGCAGCAAAATGTAAGGTCTTGAGGTTTGGGAAACATCGATGGGACACTGCATACTCTATGATAGGAGTTATACTGGAGGAAGTAGGGAGACAAGAGATCTGTGGTTGATGATTGATAGAAACCTGAAATTTAGGGGTCATATTGCAAAGGTGGTGAAAGTAACACAGAGGACTGCTGCAATAATGAGAAGGACACTGACCTGCAGAGATAAAACAGTTATCATTCCGTTGTATAAGACCCTGATCAGACCCACACTTGGACTATTGTTCTCAGATTTGGTCCCCAGGATTTGAAGGGGATAAATTAACTGTGGAAAGGGTACAAAGGCAGATAACAAAGATGGTTTCAGGACTGTACAATGATAGTTATGAGGATCGGCTGAGGGAATGTGGATTGCAGAGTTTGGTGGATAGAAGAAGGAGAGGTGATATGATTGAGACTTTTATCCTGTTGAGAGGTGGTTACAGGGTTGACACTGGGGAGTTCTTTCGCTTGGTTGAACAGCGGGAAGAAGTGATGACAAGAGGTCATCCCTGGAAATTATTACAAAAGGAAACTGTGAGCAAGAGGGTGAGGAGTGGTTTCTTTGCAAGGAGTGTGGTTGAACCATGGAATGCATTGCCTGATGGAGTGGTGAGAGGGAGAACGGTTAATGAGTTCATGTCGTGGTATGATAAACTTTGTGTTTCTTAGGGGGGGGGACCTCCCCTCGATGAGTCTTGATAGACTTTGTGTTTCTTAGGAAGGACCTCCCACGATGAGTCTTTTGACTCCATTGAGGCCTGAATAATAATAATAATAATAATAATAAACACTCATCTTGTTGATCTTTCATCTCTCATTCTGTTTGTGTGACCGTACCATCATGGATTAGTTTTGCTTACTCTTGAATATCTCTCAGGTTGTTGTACTGCATTTGTAATATGCTTTTAATATGGTTTAATATTTTTCTTATGGTGACATCTTTGCTTCCATAATTTTTCTGAAATCATGTGCTTATGGTCTCCAGGCCTGTCAACTGTTTTTTTTTCAGATTCATGTTTTAAAATTTGTTTGAACAGTATTCATTCTTCCTCATTATGTCTATATCTGGAACATCCCAACTTGTGAGAAGATCTTATCTTTCATGTTATGTCATTGCTATCATGTTTTCCTGTTATGTTCTGTTGACCGTATGTGATGTATAGTATACAAGTTGAACTGTGATAGTCCGAGAAAGAGTTTTATTACTCATTGTTGGCCTGGTTGGACAAATGAAAAGCTTTCTAATCTTCATCCTCTTCTGTCTGTACTTCTTGAAAATACAATACATAACTTCTTGAAAATACAATACGTTTACACTATTCTTATTACTGTATCTTCCTTCATCGATGAAATCTCTCTCTCTCTCTAATACCTGTAAATTTTAGCCAAGTTGATCTAGCCAATGCCAGAAACTCTTCATCCTTCTTTTTTGATGTTATTAGTATTAGTTTATAGGAACTGCAGTATCCCCTTGGGCCTATAAGTACTTTAGCAGTTTTTAATTTATTGTCTCCCTTCAGATTTTAAATCTGAAAAATTGCAGTCAGATTTCTTTGAAACATTTTCATACTCCCTCACTTCTTGCATGCATGTTCATTTGTTTCCACCATAATAGTCCTAGTTTCCTTAATTCTGCATATTAGTTCTTGCTCTGATCAATTCTATCTTTCGAAATCAAACTCCATATCTATTTAAGTGTACTCCGTCATTTACATACAAATCCTTTTGTCCATCAAATTAGCTTCTGTAAATGCAGTTAGAATCCTAACTGCATTTACAAAAGGTCACACCATTCTGCTTACACAATTTATGTATTTGCTATTTTGACCCTTCCCAATTTATTCTTACTGCATAATTCTTACTGTATAATGTACAAATGTCTCTTTCCTCTATGCTTTTTTTTTTCACTTCTTTCAGCAGTCCTTTCATGCTACACCCCTCCCCTCTCATTCTATATTTAGCACCTTTGAAATCATTCACATTTTCCAAAACTTAATTTATTTCTTTATTTCTTTCATTTTTTACACTTTTCATTTTAATAGCATCACTCCTGATCTTTAATCTTCACTTCAGTAATACATGATTTGTCATATTTTCATCAAATACGATCCTTTTCATGGAGACACTGCACACTGCTTATCTCACTCCCTGTCTCTCTCTTACTCTAATTTGCTTGCTCTTTTTTACACTTTCTCTTTCTTAACATGGCTAAATATTTTCATTACTTCCTGAAAATGCCAATGTAGGAAGTAAAAAATCAGACTTACTTTTTAAAATATTCACGAGGTGATAATGAAAATATTGACATCTCTACCTTCAGAAGCTGATTTTTCTTCATCTTTTTCAGAATTTAACCTAAGTATTTATATGTTAAAATGTGTTTTCTGAAAATGGACTCTGGTAGATGCTGTTGACTGCTTTCCTTAATAACTTAAGATTAAGTGATGCAAATATAGGTTAACAGTAATCAGATTTTGTGTAAATGGTTGCTTAGGATAAACCAGAATTGTATCCTTGATGATGCATTAAATTCAAAATCCATATATCGGAATTTGAAAGAAAATTACTCAACACCATTAAACAAAAGTAAAGAAAAAGTATTTTATAATAGCTTTCTTTATATAGTGGCACTGTTTATCATTATAACGATCCATACAAAATATTTTAATAATGTTCCTAAGTGTCAGATTTTGTTCAATTCTACCAAGACATGGGAGCACTATTAGGATAATTTCAGAATTATTTTCCTAATAAAAACAGTCCAATTAAAAAAAAAAAAAAACATTGAATTATAGCTTCCTTTATAAGGAAAAGAAATAAAATCATATCAAGCAATCTTGAACCTAGTTTTATTTTTAGTAATTTTAATTGACTATGAAAATTACTGCATTATGTACACATATGAACAAATAAACACTTGACTTGCAGGCCCTAATAATTTTTTACAGTACAATTTGAAATTGTTGAAAGTTGAATATTTGATTATTGGTGTTTTCATTTTCATGAGAACTATCATAATGTCAGTGGCAGATTGTTATTCAAAGAATTATTGAGTGATGCGATGTATATTAAAAATCTGAGTGTGACATTTGTGATGCTGTGTTTATGAGTAGTTTTAGCTTATGTACTAAAGACATAAATTTGTTTTGCTTAATTTTGTCACTGCTAGTGACCAATTGAAACCTAAGTTAAAATGATCTGACAAATTTTAATACAAATCATAAATAACAAATTTCATTGCATTCCATTTAGCCAGTGCAGAATTATAATTTACACAATTTTTTTTTTTTTTCAATAAGAATGATTTGACAGAATTCAAAATTTGAGCTATACGGGTATGTATATTCTAAATTCCTAACTTTTTTCAATTTCATCTAGATGGAATGGAGCCATTTTTTATACATTGCAGTGAAATTATTGGGGTGTATAATTTTAGTGCTTTTTGAGTGTTCCTCCATGTCTCTGCAAATGTTCTGATCAAAACTAGATGAGTATCTCAACAAATTTTTGTATGAAATGTAAATAAGAAAAGTTTTCTTTTAATCTATTCAGCTGCAGTCCTGTAATAACATGTTCATTTTAAAGATACCAAGAAATTATGTACTTGGTTTAATCCTTTATCCAAGTGTAAGCAAACAAAGTTTGCGCCTAAACTATTTTCAGGACCGAGGCAACTTGTATATTGAAGCTAATGACTTCACATCACTTGCCTTAGTATCCCATAATGCAAAGCACATATCCTTACGGGTATGTATAATGCTATGCATTATGGGAAGGGTCACTACCCAGACCAGTTTCGATCTTTATTGAGGTCTTATCAGTGTGAGCAGACCCAGAGGTGATACTAAGGTTGAAGTAATGCAGAAGTCATATTTTCATATAAAGTAGCTAAAGGGTGTCACACCTTATTATTAAAATACTCACTTTCACATATTGCATGTACTGAATACAAAATTAACATCTTATTGTTCTGTCACCTGCATTTGCTTCGGAAAGAATCTTATGCTGAACACACACATGCATGTTACATGATGTGCTATCATTATACTTGTGCATGTTCTAGGTCAGTGTTTCTCAAAGTGTGGTACGCGAACCCCTGGGGGTACGCGAAAGGTCATTAGGGGGGTATGTGGCAATTTTCGGCTATGCATAATTAAAGAAGTCATTATATTTTTCAACAAACAGTGCAATTAGAGACAACTAGGATAAAATGGCACTAACTAATGAATCACATTCCCTCTCCAGCAGAAACTGCTATATAGACCAAGCAAAACCATATGTTGCTGGTGGAACATATGGTTTTGCTTGATACCA
This sequence comes from Typopeltis vanoorti, assembly GCF_054136105.1. Classification (NCBI taxonomy): domain Eukaryota; kingdom Metazoa; phylum Arthropoda; class Arachnida; order Uropygi; family Thelyphonidae; genus Typopeltis; species Typopeltis vanoorti. The sequence goes on from NC_143560.1 coordinate 12,886,008, forward strand.
CCCTTCGTTAACATGTTAAAACTAAGAAATATATATTGAATGTGTTTCAGATATTATGTAATTCGGTTGAAGGGAATCAGCATTTCAACTCAACTGTTAAAATGCTAATTTGTCTTTGGTTCGTGCGATCTTTTGTTAATACCACACCAATCATATGCAGTTCTTCGCTGCTCTACATATCTCAAGTCTTGTAAATTACTGGTAATTTTTGCTTGAAATAATGGGAAAGAAGTTGACGCTATTTGGGTAGATGACTTTGACGATGCACACAAAGAAACTGGTCTCGATGCCAAAAGTAGTGATAGCGAGTAGGAGCTTCTTGGTAAGTTGCATCATTTTCAGTTTTTTTCTGAAAACTTTAGTTTCCAAAAATTCTTGCACATATCTCGCAACACGATTTTTTAGCTTTAATTTTGGGAAAAATGTTAGAGTTATATTCGAGTAAATACAGTATTTTTTTTAGCTTTCAAATTCTTACGTATGGATCATTGGTTAAAGATTGGATTTATAAAACCCCCAAAAGAGAGCAATATAGCAAATACAAGTAGCTGTAAACAACAAGAAAACATTGATATTACATCTGGATCAAATGAAATTGATGAGTGTGTCTGCCATATCTAGAGAACCAAAATTTAAAAATAAATCATATTTTTTGTTTACATGAACATATAAATGCAAATAAAATATATATTTAATTTTAATTAATATTTTAAATTAATTAATTAATATTAATAAATTAATTTTTAAATTAATGAATTTATTTTTTTTTAATTAATTAATTAGGGGTACTTGGTAATAATGAAAATTTAAGAAAGGGTATGCAAATATCTGAAGTTTGAGAAACACTGTTCTAGGTAATGAAATCATGTGTTATGATCTGGCTCTGTGGTTGGTTTTGCATTCATGTGATTTAGCATTTATGTTCTCTAACTAATTGATGCATCGAAAGTGACTTTGCAAAGTACATTTTGGTGTAGTTGCTCATTCATTGTTATTCAGAGTGTAGACTGCATCATTTTGATTATCATCAAAATGATTTGTACAGTTGTACAATGATTTATAAATGTATGAACAGTGCAGGAGAATTTGTTATGTATGTGTGGTAAACGGACATTGAAATCTATGAAATGAGCAGTCACTTCTCTGATCAAAAAAAAAAGTGTGTCAGCTGTCCACTGAACATGAAGAAGAATATCAGGACTGAATGTGCTCTCTCTCCACATATATTGAGTCCCGATTTTCTTCCCATTCATCAGGGCTTTTGACTACTAGTGGTATGGAGGGAGCCTAGAGATGCATGTAATTGAGACTTCTATTTAAAAAGCAAGCTTTTTTTTTTTTTTTTTTTCAAAACACGTAATCAAATGTCTGCACTTGTCATCAGTCTTGAGATCAGCATTTCATGACAGTTTGTTGCCAGTTCCTAAACTACCAGAGATGTGGAATATGGGTGAAGACAGACAGAGGACCTGAACATGTAGCATTGTCTTCTTGTGAACCAGATCCAGCTTTTCATTCTCGACTTATGTTAGCACCTAATTTCATAATCTAAGCAGAGTTGAATAATCTTACCAAAGCATTAGCTGACACTTAAGGATTTAGATTACAAAGCGGAAACCACTTAAAAAAAAAAGGGTGGGGGACAATAGATCTATGGATATCACTTTGTTTCAAAATTCATTTATCATTATTTTTATTTTTATTTTTTTTTTCCTGAGTGGTAACCTTCTAGTTTGCAGTGATGTAACAGATTAATGGATGTGCCAAGGAGAAAACATCCTGTGAATGGCATTTATTTATAGATGCATTCTTGTTTTAGTTTGAATGTTGTACTTCTACACATATCAGAAATCTGATGATAATCTGGCCTGGTTGACTGAGTGGTTAACATATCCGCTCTCCAGCCAAAAGGCTGTAAGTTGGAATTCCGCCATGGGCATGTATGTTTGTGATTGTCTTTGAAAATACTACTGATGGTGGTAGATGGTATGTGGCATTGGTGTAGTTGCGGTTCATTGTAGTAGGTGGATTGAGTGGTGGAGACAGAGTTGTAAAGCAGGTACTCTCCCTCGTTGAGTCTTTGGACTCCCTGGAGGTGTCTCATAATAATAATCATATTCCCTTCAGGGCAGTTGCAGTGTATAGGATTTATGATAGTACTGCATGACAAGTTTAAATCATTGCTAGCTTCCTACTGACAATTGCATTTAAATTAATTTGTTATCTGTCAGGACCCAAATATTGTGAGTCCTTATATTTCAGTAAGGCATTTTTTACTGTATACGCTTAGATCTAGGTCTTCTTTTAGATATTTTTTCCTGCAATTCTGCAAACCTTTCCTCTCTCACTTGTGTAAGTGACTATACTTTCTTAGATTAGCTTCTACATACTAGAAATTATTATTATTTTGGTAACCACCATGGAGTCAACAGACTCATTGTGGGAGGTCCACTCAACCAGCAACATGTCTGTCATAATGAGAATTGAAGTTATTTACACCACCTGCATTTACTATGCACTCTGGCAATGATGCAGTCCACTCACTAACAACTCTCCTTGTAAAAAATCTACTTCTCACACCCTTCTTCACCACATCTTTATACAACTTGCAGGGATGGCCTCTTGTTCTTCCCATCTTAAGGTCTCTATCATATCTCCTTTATTCCTCCTATCCACCAGCCTCTGTAATCCACATTCCCTCCAACACTCTTCATAACCGACACTCCAGAATCCTGATATCACTTTGGTCATTCTTTGGATCCTCTCTAGTATTTCCACATCACAGTGAAAATTAGGTGACCAAATCCGATCACAATACTTCATATGTTGTCTGACCAATGCCTTATATAGAAGTGCCACCACCTCCTTATCGCTACATATCACTTCAGTCCACTGTCTACCATCACTCTAAGATCCCGAATCTCATCCACTTCCTGAAGTACAGCTCCACCAATACAGTACATAGCCTTGTATCTGTATCTCAAAGTATAACACCTCCTTGTCATCTGAACAATTTAGGTATAGGCTTTTTATGTCTTGTTCTTGCTCTGCAGGTGAGGTTGATGTTTCCATTTTAATATTGGATGTCCATGGTCTCTTTTTTCTGTAGGTTTATATTCTAGTGCTAGTTTAGGAATCCTATAGTTATTCATTCTTTTCATGTGGTGTTTTGCTGGTATTCTTCTATTTCTTGTATGATGTTTTTTGTATGTATTTTTTGTATCTCTTATTTCTGTGTTTTTCTTTTTATCTAATCTTGTGAGTCCCAGGAGAGGTCTTAGAAACTTCATCGGTGCTGCTTCCAATCTTTGTCTGTTTCTTTGTTTTAGGATCCAAGTTTCACTTCCAAATTTGAGAGATTTGTAGAAGTCATATTATGTAATCTTAATTGAGTTTCTTTAGTCATGAATTTTTCAAAATTTCTTTTAATTATGCCATTCATTCTATTGTAAATTTGTAGTCTTGCTTCCAATTGTGAATTAGTATTGTATTGTTAGATTATATTTCCTAGGTAATTGAATTCCGTAACTTGTTCTGTTATTTTATTGTTAAGCATAATTTTGACTTTTTGAATGGATGTTTCCACACATTGCCATAGCTTTTGTTTTTGTTTCAGAGATTTTCATTTTACAACTTTTTGCTGTTTCATTTAGGTGGTTATTTGCAGTTTGAAGTTTATCTTCTGAAATTATTTGAAATTAGTACTTGATCACCTGCATAAAGTATTGTATTTAGCTGTATATCATTTGTTAGTTTAATTCCATCTTTGACAGTTGTTTTCCATTATTTTGGGATTCTGTTTATATAAATGTTGAATAGAATTGGGGATAAGCCACAGCGTTGTCTCACTCCTTTATTTAATATTCATTAAATTAAATATTCATAAATAAATTTGATGCAAATTTTTGTTTCTCTGTATAGACTTCTTATTGCTTTAATTAGTTGAGTAAGTATTTTATCATCTTGTAATATTTTCCACAGTGGATTTCTGTTCAAGTTATCATACATTTTTTCATAGTCAATAAATAGAAGGAAAGTGGGCAGGTTAAATTCTTTTCTTTTTTCTATGATCTATTGAGTATAACCCCTTTCATTTATTAATATTAAAACTGCAACCCCACCCATTTGTCCAAGGTAAAAGTCTGTTCAATTCTTCCTGTGGAGAATTTACATCATCAGGTAGAATCATTAGGTAGAATCTGGTAATTCTACCTAACTTTGCATTGTTGGCAAACATTTTAAGATCCCCAGTCAATCCACATGAAATATCATTAACAAATAATTTAAAGAGTAGGAGTCCAAGAACAGAACCCTGAAGCATGCCACTCATCACCTTCCTTTTCTGAGATATTACTTCGTCATACACAACTTGCTGGTATCTTTCAGAAAAAAAGAAAGCAAATCTTCAATCCATCTAACAATCTGTTATCTAATCCCATCTTCTGCAGCTTGTACAACAACTTATCATGTGGCAATCTATGAGGTGCCTTTTCAGAGTCTAAGAATATCACTGTATATGATTCTCCCTTATCCAACACATTCATCACCTTGTCAAAAAACGTAAGCAGATTGCTAAAACAAGACCTTCTCTTCACAAACCCATGCTGACCATCATAGAGAATCTTATATCGATCAACCCAATCCCTTATTCTATTTCTAACCAGTTTTTCCAACACTTTGATCACAACTGGAGATATACAGACCAGTCTACAATTGGAAACTTTTGTTTTTGAATCATGCTTATGGAAAGGTATTATTTTGCCTTCTTTCCACTCCTTAGGAACCTTCACCATTGGATTTAAATTTCAGTTCATTAAATAACTAGCACTGCTAAACTCTTTTGAGCCTTCTTTAAAAATATGTAGTGATATGTCATCAATTCCTACAGCTTTGTTAACATCTAACCTAAGCAACACTTGATACACCTCTAATTCTTGCCTCCCTTCTACATGTTGTACAGCATCATTCACATTACTATGATACACACCGTTGAAGTGTTCATTAAATAATTCCACTATATCATTTGCTATGGTTATTCTGCTATCATAGCTATCCACCAGCATCAACCTGTCATAATTATTTTTCTTCTTGCTTGCCACATAGACAAATTGCCTTGGATTAGCTTTGACTACTGACTGGCCAATCTCCTCTTATATTCTACTTTTTCTTTTTTAATCATGCTTATCACTTTTCAGGCCTGCATTTCATATTCTTCATGCATCTGTTCATTGCAAATTGTCTTGTACTTTCTCCATAACTTCTTTTGTAACTCTGCTTGCTTGATTTCAGCTTTCATCCATCTAACTCCTAGTCTATTTATTCACTTAACTCATGGTATGCAGTTATTCATTGCTTGTGTTAGATACTGCCTTGTCATTTCCCATGCCCTGTCAACATCTTTACTACATAATTCATCAACCCATCTAACAGATAAGCTTAGATGTTGATGGTTATTCATGACTTATTTCAAATGGTATTTAACAACACAAAACAATTTTATCAAAAAATGTTTTATTAACTGTTTATATTTAGCTGAATTTCAAATCTGCATCCTCAGAGCACAACACGGCTAGTATACGTGACAGTGAGTAAGGGAAACAATACAATTGTAGTGGAACAAAAGATCCAAAGTCCTATTTTGGTGCTCTCTAATGTTGTAAAAATAATTACAGCTATGTGGAAGTAGCTCTTACAATAGCAGTCTCCCAAATTTTTGGAAAATTAATGCAACCATATTTGTTTAGGTTAGGAGAATTCTTCAAAGCCATGGCTGACTCAAAAAATAATCTCTCAGATCTATAACTGGTTCTAAACAGCACATTCATTTTCTTCCATCTAATTCTGTGTGAAGGGGTATCCAATGCATGGTCTGCTAGTCCTGACTTGCCATAATAATAGTAGCGAATATGTTTTTTATGTTCTTCCAGGTGGATGTTAATTGATCTTCCTGTTTGCCCATAGTAGACCAAGTCACAGTCACAGGAAACTTCATACACTCCAGGGTGAAGTCTATTCTTAGGTGCAAAGTTTATCCTTAGGTGAGCAGATCAGAGTTGCTAGTTTAACATGAAATTTGAATGTGGTGCGAAGGCCATGTTTCATCAGTACTTTGGCTATCTTTTCTGATGTACCTCTGACATAGGGAATAGAAATGATAATGTTGTGTTCCTGTGTATTAGAGGAGTGAGGGATAATGGGGCTATGGAGTATTTTATCTATTTTGTAGGGATTGTAGCCATTGGCCAAGAACATATGCTGCAGATATTTAAGTTCTCTGGACAGAGCTATATCGTTAGAACAAATGGCTCTGGCTCTGCATGTAAGTGTTTTTAAAATGCCATACTGTTGAAATAGACGATGATGTGATTGTTTATGTAGTTATCTTCCTGTGTGTGTGTTGGCTTTCTGTAAATGGAAAAAGATAGTGATCCATCTGAAAAGGCAGGTGGCTAATGTGTCATGAAATGGTAAACAGCTATTTGGTTCTTTTTCTACTGTGAAGTGGATTTTGGGGTGTTGGCTGTTTAGGTAGGTGACAAACTCATCCAAAGTGTCTTGTCCATGGGGCCAAATGGCAAACACATCATCTACATAGCATAACCACAATAGCGGCTTGTATGTAGCTGTGGTAAGTACTTTGTTTTCAAAGTGTACCATGTAAAACGGTGACATCAAAACTAACCATTATGTCTGAATTTTTAAGGAAAAATGCAAGATCTCCTATGTGATGGTTCTACGTACCAAATTATAGATCATAATCCCACTATGTCATAAAGGAAAAAGTCCAAAAATTACTGAAAAAAAATGACTTTCTGGCCAAAAGAAATCATCAAAAAAATAAAACCAGTTCATGTTAAACCACCCCGTATGTATGGATTACCAAAAATCCACAAACCTAACATCCTCCTATACACCATACTCGATAGCATAGATAGTCCCACGTATAAACTGGGCCAATAGTCAGCCAAGTCGCTTGCTCCCCTTACTGGCAACTCCCCTATTTTTGTAAAAAATTCAGTCCATTTCAAAACTCTAGTTGAAAATCACATCCTTAAAAATTCAGACATAATGATTATTTTTGATGTCACCTCTTTATTTACCAATGTACCACTGATAGATACCCTTGATTAGAATCAAGTCCAAATTTCTCCCAGATATCTCTAAATTATTCAAATTTACTATGTATGCAGGTTACTTTACATGGGGAGGAAAAATCTACAAACAGATTAATGGTACTGCTATGGGTACCCCCCTCTCTCCCCTTTAGCAAACTTTTACATGGAATACTTTGAAAAACTAAGTACTTACTACTGCTACATACAAGCCACTAGTGAAATTCAGCAAAATATAAGCAGTTAATAAAACATCTTTTGATGAAATTGTTTGGTGTTGTTAATACCATTAAAAATAAGTCATGAATTCATCAATCCAGTGTATTGATGCTAGTTGAGTATGGAGCTTCTGATAATCACCTACCTTATAGTTCCACATAGTCCTTCTTGATAACAGCTGTTTTCTGTTTGACTACCTTCCAAACTGTTATTTCATGATCACTTTTACCAGCAGGTGGCAGCATTGATACCTCATACATAACCACATCCTAATCTTATTTATAATCACATTTAAGGAAATTAATTTGTTGTAAATGATGTTTTACCAATTACTTACTGCTGTATCACTTGTGTTTGGATACGAAATAAATAAATCATGAGATCTAACACTGATAAACCTTGTGTTACTCCCATTATGTGCCATTTTAGATAGTTATTAGTTATTTTATTATTATATGACACCTCCAGGGAGTCCAAAGACTCATCGAGGGAGGACACCTACTCTACAACTCTCTGTCTCCACCACTCAATCTACCAACTACAATGAACTGCAACTACACCAGCAGCATCTACCACCCACCACCACCACTAGTATTTTCACAGACAATTACAAACATCCATGCCCACGGTGGGATTCAAACCCGTGGCCTTTTGGCTAGCGAGCAGATACGCTAACCACTCGGCCAACTAGACTGGCACCAAAGACTCATCGAGGGAGGGTGCTTGTTCTACGACTCTGTCTCCACCACTCAATCCACCAACTGACTGCAACTACACCAATGCGATCAACCACCGACCACTACCATTTCCACAGACAATCACTAACATTCATGCCCACGGCGGGATTCGAGCCCACAGCCCTTTGGCTGGAGAGCGGATCCGCTACCACTCGGCCAGCCAGGCTGGCATCAATACAATACACTGTCTCTTCTTTCCAATCCACATTCCTGTAATTAAAATCTCCTATTAGGATCATCTTCCTTTTACTTGTGCAACTAATTTGTCTAAACATTTCGCAACCAGTAATCTACACATTTCCTGGCCTAGCATCCTATTAATTATACTATTTTATTGAACTCAACTTCACACCAAACATCTTCACAATTGTTATATATATTACTGTCTTCCACTTCTACTCTTGAAAGATGTAATTCCTCTGCTATCATTAACAATTTTATAGAATGTGGAATGGTAGGATATAGAATTTTCCTTTCAGAAAATTCTATATCCTACCATTTCAAGTCCTGACAGTATATAATTGGCAGTCAACCAAGTTTCACTTATGTCAATTATCTTTGGGTGTACTGATTCAATCAATGCTACAGCCCCTTTATTTCTGATACTCAGTATATTAATATAGAAGCATAATGTTTTCTCCACTCTTTGAGGCCATGCTATCAACACAATCACTCTGTACTCTCTCTGCTATAGTACACTTCTCTCTTCCTACTGACCATCTCTGTTTCCCTGATCCTGACTCTGATTTTCATTCATATTCTTATCATCCCCACCATTTTGCACTGCATTTTTATTCCCTGCTATAATCACTTCCTCACCTTTGTATCCATCCACTTCTTCTCGTTCTACAACTTGCTTCTCAACCTCTCTCTCTGACTCTTAACAGTACTATTTTTGTACGAACACTGTGAAGTGAACAACAATCACTTCAAATGACCAACACCAAATCCATTTCTGTATTCCCTTCGAATTTATTCCATACATTCACAAATTGAACACTCTCTGCCTGACAACATTGAATGACAATTCAGTCATCTTGTCATTCAGTGTTATTGCTCTCCATCTCAGTTCACTACTGTCATATCTGGGTAACAAACTAACTACTTTCCCAATGACACCATTATCCTTCACTTCCTGCAACAACTTCTTCAAATCACTTTCCACATTCATTGTCTCACTATCCAAATCATTTGTGCCCACCACTACCCAATTCTGAAATCCATTCCTTCCTTCTACACAAAGCATCTGATATTCATTTTATTGTACTGCCTGTAAAATATGTCTTGTGCACTTGATCCTTTACTACACTTTTAATGATTGAATCAACATATAAAGCAACCCTAATATCCGTAGATATTTGCTTCTTTTTATTAACTTCCTTGTCATTCACACCAGTTATGCTCTTCTTTAAATTCAATTTCCTCCTTTAAATCCAATTTCCATACATTTAATTTGACTCTTCATTTTCATTAACTCTTGCCTAAGCTCTTCCATGTCACTTCTATTATTACTGTCTCAAGTACTTCCATTTTCTGATTATTCCTGGTAATGCTGTTCTCATTTTTGGAAAGTACTTACCTTTCATTGCACTTCTCACTTTCTATAATATGTCTCTTTTTATCATTTAATCTAACACTCCATAAATATTTAACATTTTTAGGTGCATACATAAAACAATTGTCACATTGTATCCACTGTGAAAAGTCCAGGAAAAACTCAGTTGGAGTTGAGACCTTCAGTATTGCTCATGTATGCTTCTTTACCACCACTACTGCTATAACCTTGTATACAACCTACTAGAATAAATCTTTTATTTTAGCAGCATAAGAAAATATCCTGTAAGTATGTAGCTTTGTGAACCTCCGTAGCTCAGTCATTATAGATGAAGCCCTTTGGTCGGAAAGACCTGGATTCAATTCCCGTTCATGATGTGAGGAAAATCTTTACCTGATCTCTGTTGACAAAAGGCGAGTTAGCCAATCTCATTCAGAGGTATGGGGTTTTTGCATATGAATTGTCCTCTTTAAGATAGTTTGAGATCTTTATCTTTAGCATCTTCATATCTTCACTTAATATAATTTTTGCAGATCTTCATTTCATTCATCTTTAGTAAATTCACCTTTCGACAAACTTATGTAAGGGGATAAGAAAGCTTGTTATTATGGACCAAATGTAGCACAGCAACATTTCCAACGTCAGGGACCATGACTCGTGTTTTTTGTCCCCCCAGAACAGGCAAACTGGCCCCATGAACACACACACACACACACATATCAGACATAGGACATACCGGAAGGCATAGGGCCAACCACCTTATCCACAAGATGGTTGTGGTTGCAAGAATAAAAAAAAAACAAACCTCGACACCGTAAAAGGTAAAACAGGAGGATTAAGAAAGAAAGAAATCTAGCTTTGCTTATTAAATACATTAATATCCATGAATACAGATGATACATTTGCTTTGATCTCAAATTGATAGCATTTTTAATGGTGTTGCAGCTGGGCTTCAGAAAATACTGTTGCTTTTTTATGCAGCAGTCAGGCCAGAGATTATGAGGTTAAAAATATCCAGTTTGACAGCATTTTAGTGCCAAGAAGAAAAACATTCACATCCTTCCTGTAGCCAAAATATTCTCATTGTCACCACTCTATGCTAAATTGCTGTTGGCTTACAAATTCATACACTTATTTAGGCCAAATTTTTTTTTTTGTTGAGAGAGCATCTATAGCTCAGTCAGTATTTATTATGCCTATTTAGGACAGGAAGAATCTTATAAGGATTTTTTAATCAAAATGATTTTTCCCAATCTCATAATGAAGCAGCAGGGATTTTCCTTTTAGAAACTTGGATTTTTCATCATGTGAAACAGGCAAACTGGGCTGAAGAATATACATAATCAACAGACATAATACACTAGCCTCCTAGCCTTAGTTGCTCTAACCATAATTTTAAACATCCTTGGATGACATCTTAAATTGCATTAAAAGTATACCATGCACTTCTAGAGTTCTTGCTACCAATTTTTTAGGATTTCTTAAAAGTGACAATTACAGAGTTATTATATCTTCAGAATGTTTCTTGTATGGAATAGTATCCAGGAACCCAATAAAGTGAAACTCCAGTCTGCTTTTTCTTCATCAGAATAACCACTGATGAAAACTGTACTGAACACAATACTTCAAGGAAAAACTTTTAAAATAAGTTAATTTACTTGTATGAATATGCCATAGGTTTATATGTCAACACTCAATTTTGAATTCTCAGAACCATTGTTATAATCTTTTCTTATCGCCCTTCCAAATTTTAGTTATTAGCAACAAACAGAATAGCTTCTTTCAAACCTTAACTTATATGGTTTTAACATACAAAAAACTGAATAATAGTAGTCCTTCCAAAATTGCTGGTCATGCTCATGGTTACCTGTATATATGGAGAGATGGTCTTACCGACTATCTCTCCGTATACCATTTTGTGATATCTATTGACAAATCAAGAGGTACTAGAAATTTGTTTATCCATACCACTAATTTATTTTCCATCTCCACCTGCTCTAATTTACAGTAACTTTCCATGAGGTGTTTGTTCTGTCAAATACCTTGCAAAGTCCACTAACTTTATCCACTTCTCTTGCCAATGCAGTAGTAATTTTCTAGCTTTATCATAAAATGTCAAATGTGAGCACATTACTAAGAAGATGAGACCTTCTGCTAAACAAGGCTTGTTTCAGTATTGAAAGAAAACTTTCCAAAAATAAAATGCAAAAGTAAGGAAAGCATTTTCATTGGGACAGAAATTAGATTGTTAATGAATGATTCCATTTGAACAAGTTCTAAACCAAAATGAAGTTAATGCATGGACATGGCATTTTAAGTTAGTTGCAGTAAACTTTTTGGGCAACACAAATATTCAGATTACAAAGAAATTGCTTCTTCTATACTCAAAGCATATCATGGCATGAGAGACAAGATGTCTCTCAAAATACACTTTCTGGACTCACATTTAGGACTCACATGCAGCTCACGCCCTTGAACTAAAACACATCCTCCAAATCGACAAAAACCATAATCATAGACAAACAAGACAACAAAACAATGCTTAGAATATATCCGAAACTATTGCCATAAAATGCGATGAAAATTCTATCAACGTCCACTGCCCCCACCTAATTTCCGAACGTTGGACGTTCCAAAACTTACAAATTAAGCCACACCTCCGGCCATTTAGTGACAACAAATGCCCAAATTTGGTAGATGCAACTTGCAGCCTTGACATAGCCCTACAGTCATTCCCACAAAGTTCCGACGATGGTCAGACGATGACCGAAACGGTCCACACCCCGTTAACCCTTGTCCCAGTTTCCACATAAGGTTACCCTCCCCTTCGTTCTCCCCCTCTCTCCACAACAAAATAATATATATATCATCATCATCATCATCAAATTCCTGCCATGTACCCTCAAGGGGTGTACAGGATATGATAGTACTACATGAAAAAAATTACATCATTATTAATTTCCTATCTTCAATTTTCCTCCAAATCAGTCTGTTACTTGTCAAGACTCCAACATTATCAGATCTTATATTTCTATCGTCTAAAGCACTTTGTACTGTATCAATCCACCTATATCTTGGTCTTCCTCTGGGTCGTTTTGCTGCCAACCTGACAGAGAACACTTGTTTTGCTAATCTTTCCTCGTCCATTCTGTTTAAGTGACCATACTGTTAAATTGTGAATGAAACTATGTTGTGTAATTTATTTTTTTCATTCACATTTAACATTGCTTATTATATATTAATCATGATTTGTATAAAAATTATTTATTGTTCCTTAATTAAGGATTACTATTTAAATATTTATTCTAAACTTAACCTACTATTAATTTATTAAATAATAATATGTGTAGAAATTTATGATAACTAAAATATATATATAAAGTAACGAAAAGTGTTATTATAAATAATTGTATACGTAATGAAAAAACTGATTAAGTAGCTCAAATATTCTGTTTATTCTTATTTGTAAAAATTTAACGTTATGTAATCACTTATGTAGTAGTAGAGAGTTGTATTACATTAGCGAAATGTTTGCATTCATTGGTTGTCATGGAGACGCATGAAATAAACAAGCACGAGTCGAAGAGTGCGTGACCTTGGAACGAAAAGGAGAAAGGAAGTCAATAAGAATTTTAATGAAAGAAAAGGAGAAAGTTTTTGCTGAGCCTGAAGGAAGGTAGGATACAAGCAAAGGAGTAAAAGAAAATTATAAATTCTTTAGGGCAGAAATTCATGAGAATAGTGTTTTGAAGTGAGCAAAAACGTAGTGAATCATATACTCAGCTGCAAGTGAAATCAGCTGTTGTTGTAGAGGAAAATTGATGTCGTAATCGGATAAATAAAGAACTGGACATTCAATGGGAAATTCTGATTAGTTCCAGTTAGTCTAGGATTACGTCTTAATTCTATGTTGCCCTGAGAAGAATTATAATGAATTTAACTAGATGGAGAAAAGTAAACAAGGAAAGATATCACTACCTTATTGCTGTTGTTTAGAGTAGTGAAGCGCAATTAACAGTAGTTCAGTTAAAGCGTTGGAGAATTTTATTTAATGTGTTCCGCTAGCTTAAATAAGTTAATTCATAAGTTTGCTCACAATAAATTGATGTATTGAAGATTGTATCTGGTAAGAGTAGTCATACATGTTTGTTTATTCTAACATTAACTATAACGTATCTTCGAAGTTCAAGGTCCGAAATAAGATTGCTTGGAATATTGTCTACCTTGATTAGTGCCTGCTGTGAATTTAAACATTAAGTACAACTGATAGATATGTGCAGACTGATCAAAATGAGAAGTTTTGTTTTATTAACTTCAGTTAAGAAAACTTGTAATTTTGAAGCTGTGAATTGTATGTTAAAGCTTAGAACATTGAATTCGAATGAGTGACTTAGCAAGATGTATTAAGTTATTTCTATTGTTTCATTTAAAAGTAGAATTCTTGTATTTGTTATATATCATATATTAAATGTTTTATTTTGTTAATCTAAATATTGTGTTTGCCTGAATTCCCTTTTATTGCACCATTCATAAAAAATTCGAATCTTGCGGGTGCCCCAAGTAGAATAGTAAATAATTCGGCCTAAATGAGAAGACTGCTGACTTAATTAAGAATTGATCCTACTGTTTTATATAGACTAATCTAAAAATAGGGTGGCGCAGTATAATTATAAATTTCCCTACTTTTGGATCGGTGATCAATTTGCAATTAGTTGTTTTGTTAATAAGAGTGACTTGAAACAAGATGGCAGATTAGAACACAACATGAAAATAGAACGTTACGACAATACCACCTGAGATTGGCTCTGCTAACGCATTCCTGGATGCTGACAATGTCAAGTTCTTTCCTAATATCCTCGTTTTTAATATGATATTGCCATTGATGCCATCTGTTCACGCCTATAATCTTTCTCAGGACTCTCATATCTGTGGTCTCTAGTCTTTGGTCAAGTGTTTTACTTCTGACCCAGCTCTCAGATCCATAAGTTAAAACTGGTTTGAACACTGTCTTTTATACAGCTAATTTAGTGTTCCGACTAATTTCTCTCTTATTCCATATGAATTTATTCAGTTGACTTCCCACCATACCAGCTTTGCTGATTCTGTTGTCTATTTCTATATTTAATTTACCGTCTTCAGTAAAAATCGTGCCTAAATAGCTGAAATGTTTTACTTGTTCCACAGGTTCTCCATTCACAACACAGTTGACATTTTCAATGATTCTGCCTATTTTCATTGTCTTTGTCTTTTTATTGCTGACCTTCATACCATATCTATTACAACAGCTATTCAATTTAGTCAGAGAATCTTGCAGACTTGTAGCAGATTTATTTACCGCATAAAGCAAAGAGCTGACATTAACATCTCCAATTCTGATATCATGTTTAATACCACTTTCTTTCATAATGTGATCCATATAGATAATGAATAACAGAGGGGATAATGTACATCCTTGTCTCACACCAGATTTAACATTAAACCATCTTCCTGTACTTCAATTCTAACTGCTGACTTACAACTCAAATAAAGACTAAGTATTGCTTGATATAATGCCCCATTGACACCATATAACTGCAGCGCATTGAATAGCTTCTCTCTTGGCACCTTGTCATATGCCTTTTCCAAATCGACAAAACTTAAATACAGATCTTTGTTATATTCCCATGCTTTCTCGACTATTTGTCGTAAAATGAAGATCTGATCCCGACAGCGTCTATTTGGCCTGAATCCAGCTTATTCTTCACCAAGCTTTTCTTCCACAATTCTTCTCAACCGTTTCTCAAGTATACTTGCATAGATCTTGCCAGGAACACTCAGTAGGGAAATACCTCTGTAATTCTCACATGCAGTTTTATTTCGCTTTTTTATATATGGGTACTATGAGAGCTCTACTCCAATCATCGGGAATTCGTCCCTCTGTCCAGGCTTTCTGAACTATGCATTGCAGCCAATGTAAGACTCTTATACTACCATACTTCAGCATTTCTGGTCGAATATCATCTACTCCTGCTGCCTTTCCACATTTCAAGCCTTTGATGGCTTTTTCTACTTCTAGTATGGATATGTATTCCTGACTGCATGCCTGGTCGGTGTTTTTTACCACTGTACTGTCATCACTGCTTGTTTCATTTAGCAGTTTTTCAAAGTAATTACTCCATACTTCAAGGATATCTTTTTCTCCCGTTTTCATGTCACCTTTATCATCTCTAATTCCTTTTACAGCACTCTTTCCTCCATTCTTAAGCTTCTTCAACAACCTCCAGAATATTTTGCCACCTTCTTGATATTTATTTTCTATATTCTTGCCAAAGTCTTCCCATGACTTTTGTTTAGCTAGTTTTACACAAGTGTTTAGCATTCTTGCATTTGTCTCTATATTCTCTAAGAGCACAAGCTGACTTATTTGCTAGGAACTTTTGGTATGCTTTCTTCTTTTCCTTCACTGCCTCTTTAACTTCCTGTGTCCACCAGGGAGATCTGATTTTTTTATCCTTACAGATAATCTCACCACATGCCTCTCTGGCAGAATCAATCAATGTTTTCTTCAGAGTTTGCCACTGAATCTCCAAGGTTTGATTCCTGTTCTCAAACTCTTTCATTTTTTCTTCAATAATCTTTGTGTATTTTAGCCTACAGTTCACATCTGAGAGCTGCTCAACTTTTATTCGCTTTAAAACTTTCTTACATGTTATTCTTTTTAATATGAAATTCAATTTTATCCTGCTCAAGACTAAATAGTGATCACTTCCAATTTCAAATCCTCTGTACACTCTGGTGTCCTGCACCAGGGAGAAAACATCACTATCAACAATAACATAGTCAATGAGACTTTTCTTATTTCTAGCCTCTTCTCTCCATGTGAATTTGTGCACATTTTTATGTTGGAACATGGTGTTAGTAATAACCAGTCCATGTCCTGAGCAGAAATCCAACAGATATTTGCCATTATTATTAGCTTTGCTCTTTTCTCCAAATTTTCCCAAAATATTTTTGTATGTCTCACAATCATTTCCTACTCTGCTATTTAGATCCCCAACAAGGACCAACTTTTCATTTTTCATTGTGTCAGTTGCTTTTTCTAAAGCCTCAAAAAATTCCTCCACTTCTACCTTAGTAGAACCTTCTGTGGGACCATAGGCACAAATAAGTCTCATTGTGCAGTTCCCCATTCTCATATTTGCCCACATTACTCTACTTGAGACTGACTGCCATTCAAGAAGATTAGCCTTGTATTTTGTGTTGAATACTATGGCTACTCCTTCTTTTCCTTGATTATCATTGCCTGAATATAACATTTTGTATTTATTTCTCAGAAAGATCTCACCAGTTTTGGTCTTTTTTGTTTCAGTCACCCCTATTATGTCGATCTGGTACTTATCTAATTCCTCAGCTAGCTCCATTTCTTTGCCATTCAGGCTTCTTACGTTGATAGTACCGATCTTTAACTCTGGTGATGTTGAGTTGGGGTTTATTTTCAGATTTGTTCCAGTAGCTGACTTTTCGTTGTTCGCCCTGGTTCCCTGGCGAAAACAACAGGGGCCTTATTTAACCGGGCGACGTCCCAGCCGGCATGAAATTTTGTCATGTTGTACCATCATTCTATATTTTGGTTTAACCAATAAGAATACAATTTGGTCGGCTAAATCCCAAATTGCCAGCCCATCCTCGTCTGTTCAGTATCCAAGTAGATACCCAACAGGGTGCACCACGAGAAGGTGAGGATTGGACATTAGGTCAGAAGCCCTGGTCGGTTCTCCGCATTCCTTTAAAGGCTATGTGGAGGTCTCCTCTCAGTTATACAGCTTTGACCCTTAAGCACCCCTAATATATATATTTATATATATATTATTAAGAGTAACCTGGGTTTCCTAACTTATTTCCTGCGTCTAAAGCACACCTCATGTTCTCCTCCCCCCATCTATAAACAACCTTCAGCAGGAGCTTGGATTTAGAAGGCATCATTAAACCATAAAGAAGGTATGTACAAAATTTTTCCACATTTTTTATTCTGCCATAATTGCCTTCTATACTCGCCCATAATGCCCTAAAATATATATATATATATATATATATATATATATATATATATACCCCTTTTTTGAGTTATGTTAGCCAATGTATTAATATAAGGGACACTCCTAAACAAAAACAGGCTACAATAGCGGTTAATTATATTAATAGTGTTTAAGAGAGTAACATGGGAATTTCCCAGAAACTATACTTAACTCACATTTAGACTTTTTCCTAGAAAATCTTGGGTCCATAAATGATGAACACAGCAAGAGGGTTTTATCAGCAGATTATGAGGATGGAAGGTATAAGGGGAAGTGGAGTTGTTCTATGTTAGCTGAATACTGTGGGGGTTCTGAAACAGAAACACCAAGTTCATCTTATAAACGGATGAGTCAATTGTGTTTATATCATAAAAATATACAGACCTTGTTTCTCAGAAACTATGTGTCGTAAGAAAAAAATTAAAAACATATTTGAAATCAGCATGAGAAATTAAGTAAAAATCACACACATCTGGAAAGGAATCGAATCCACAAAAAAAAGTTAACATTTGTTTGACAGTTATTGTATTAATCAGATAAACTAAATTTATTTAGTTGTAAAATCATTAGACTGACAGGATCGTTATCTAATATTTGTTTTTGTACCATCCTTGTGCAGTGGCATTTTCCTGTTTAAATTCTTTCAAGATCCGTTCTGTGTCAAGACTTAAACAACCAGATTAAAGACATTTACAGTCTCATTCCCTTAACATGTTCCAAAACTTCATATATCTAAACCTCCTGTCATGATTACAGTATATCTACTACATTCAGTTTATGCTTTTACTTCCTCTTCTTTCATCTGGTTGCTCTGATGATTCAAGTGTTGTGTTGTTATGTTTTTATGAACTTGCATGTGTGGACTTTTTCAGCTGGAATTGCTTAATGGTCAAAAGCTAGATAACTGGGAGCAGATTTCCACATAATTTTTCTGGTATGCAGAGAACTGACTGGAGCTTTTAAGTTAACGATTCTCACCTTCTCATAGTGCACCCCCTTACTAGCCATTGATCTAGGCTGACAATTTGGAATTTAACAGGGGTAAACATTTGAAAATCAGCTGCTGGAGTATACTTTATCTAAAGGTTGTTGTGAGTGATTAAAAAAAAACAGCAACAACTAAATGGTATATGTTGTCAAAACAAAGTAATGATTTTCTCGTTATACATTACACATAATTATACAGAAATATGCTTTCCTTTAATTTGGGTTTAAAATGCATGCCATACTCAGTTTTGTTATTATTATTATTATTATGATAATGATTCAGGCCTCCATGATGTCAAAAAACTCATCGTGGGAGGCCCATCCTAGAAAATACAAGTCTATCATTATCGCTCCTTGAACTTATTGACCGTTCGTGCTCTCACCACTTTATCAGGCAATCCTTCCATGGTTCAACCACCCTCCTTGCAAAGAAACCACTCCTCACCCTCTTGCTCATAGCTTCCTTTCGTAACTTCCAGGGATAGCCCCTTGTCTTCGCTCCTTCCCCATGTTTCACCAAGCGAAAGAACTCTCAACCCTGTAACTACCTCTCAACAGTTTAAAAATCCCAATCATATCATCTCTCCTCCTTCTATCTGCCAAACTCTGCAGTCCACATTCTCTCAGCCTGATACCATTTTTATTTTCTGCCCTTGCACTGTTTCCACAGTTAATTTATTCCCTTCAAATCCCGAGGACCAAATTTGAGAAAAATACTCCAAGTGTGGTGTGATGATCAGGGCTTTATACAATGGAATGGCAACCCTTTTATCTCTTCAGGTCAGCATCCTTCTCAGTATTGCAGCAGTCCTCTGGGTTACCTTCACCACTTTTGCAATATGTTCCCTGAATTTCAGGTTTCTATCGATCATCACTTCCAGATTCCTTGCCTCCCATACTTCCTCCAACAGAGTATGCAGTCTCCTATCGATGTATCCCAAACTTCAAGACTTTACATTTTTCTGCATTAAATTGACATCTCCATTCATTTGCCAATCATTCCAGTTTATTCAAATTCTCTTGCAGAGTTACCACATCTGCTATCACTAATATCCCTTCCCAGCTTTTTATCATTTGCAAAAAACTGAATATCTACTTGCAATTCACTGACAGTATCATTGATATAAAGGTTAAACAATACAGGTCCCACTACTGAGCCCTGTAGAACCCCACTTGTAACCTTCTGCCTCGATATTGCCTCTCCCCAACAGACAACTCTCTAATACCTGTCAGATAGCCAATCATAAATTCAGTTCACTAACATGACATCTGAACCCATGTGCCACAACTTAAATATCAGCTTATCATGTGGTACCTAGCCAATCCTGAATTCAGTTCACTAACATGACATCTAAATAAACCCATGTGCCGAAACTTAAATATCAGCTTATCATGTGGTACCTGTAAAATTCCTTTGTAAAATCCAAAAAAATGGCAGAATATGCCTTTCCCTCGTTAACTGCTCTTGTCACTTTATTGTAAAAGGCCACATTACTGAAGCAAGAGCTCTCCTTAACAAATCCATGTTGATTCTCACAGATAACATTACCCTCATCTGCCCAATGCTGCATATAGTTCCTCACTAATTTTTCCAAGATTTTAACAACTACTGATAACACAAACTGTTCTATAATTTGATGCTTCCAGTCTGCTGCCACCTTTATTCAATGGCACTATCACACTCTCCTTCCATTCCGTGGGTGCCTTTCCCATGACTTTCATTGAAAATCCAGGGTCAACAGAGCTCTCAGTTCTTTAGTAGTTTTCTTTCATTTACTGTTCAAAATGAAGGGTGAATTTATATAATCTATCCATACATAATAATTTAATAGAAAAGAAATAATAAAATTAACGAGAACAAGAAAGTAAGTCTGGCTCCACTCAATGTTGAGCCAGACTCCCTCTTTAAGGTGCACTCAGTCACATGACTTGGTCTTAGACAAATCAAAGACTGTCAGATGTCTTGTACCATATATGAAATATATGAATTAGTTTTTATTATATATATATGAGGATATCTATGTAATCTTGAGGAAGTGGAATACTTTAGAGGCTTCTGTCTGAACATGTTGGAAGTTTGTCTTATACATATGTCATGTATAAGACATATTTTTAAGTTTTAATCTCTATTAATTTCGTGTGTATGTGTGTTTTAGTACACTTTTTCAGGAGACTGGGGGAAAAAAACTATTTTAATGACTGTTTTTTCCTCAACATGCAAGCTGATGATAATCAGTAATACAGAATGTTTGAAATAGACTGAGTGCTGTGCTTCTACAATTTACATTGTACTGTATGATGACTGGCATTGTGATCTGTGGAATGTCTGTGTGCCAGGTTTTTGATGTATGTTGACGAAACCTGATGTAAGATGATGCTTTGTTTCTTGTTATATTGATTAGAGCAATTCTTTGAAGGCTCTGACAAGATCAATTGTAAACAGTGTAGGTCATTTCTGCATGCTGCCATCATTCTTGATGATTTGTTTCTGTTATATATGTTACTAGTCCTGATTGAAGTTTTATCCCCCCCCCCCTCATTCTTGATGTGCTCTGATGCGAGTGTCTCTCAGTTAGCCTGCTTGTACCACAGAACAAACTTCTCATGAACAATTGATTTGTATACTTTCAGTTTTTTGAATGGTGAATAGAGAAATTTTGGAGGACAAAGGAGACTTTAGAGCTTGTTTACTGGGATGAAGTCACTTTTATTACTTGTTGATGAAAAATCTTTGAGATTTTATCTGTGACAAGTTGTTTATCTGATGTTTTTGTTCATTTGTCTAGGGTACTCCTTTAGGTCATTCTTTACTATTCTTTTATTACAACCATTTTTTGGAAGGATACAACTAAAGGGATTAAGTTCTTGGCTTTGTTTCTTTGTACTGGTAGAAAGTCGTGTGCCCTATCTTGTAGGGTTTTTATAACACCAGTGTTTTGTGACAGATAGTTGAGAATTTCATGGAGGTATCTTCCTGTGTGTGTATATATGTGTGTGCGTGTGCATGAGCACACACACACTCACATTGTTTTTCTCTAGACTAAATACTTAAATTTATTCAGTTCACAGATCTTCAAGAGAGTGTTAAAAAGATAAGAAATGTGTTGTTTTCTAATTTGACAATGAACTTTACATGAGGATGGAAGTTGTCAAGATGATTGGCAAAGTCTTGTAGCTGTTTTGTTGGGCTGGGCCATAATTGTAATTCCTAGTCCTTCAAATGATTTTACAAACAGTTTGGCTAAAAGAGGAGAAAGTGATGAGTCCATTGCTAGTGTTGTGACGTTCTATTTTCATGTTATGTTCTAAGTCCGCCATCTTGGTTCAAGTCACTCTTATCAATATAACAACTAATTGCAAATTGATCACCGATCCAAAAGTAGGGAAATTTATAATTATACTGTGCCACCCTATTTTTAGATTAGTCTATATAAAATAGTAGGATCAATTCTTAATTAAGTTAGCAGTCTCCTCATTTATTTAGGCCGAATTATTTACTATTCCACTTGGGGTTCCTGCAAGATTCGAATATTTATGAACGGTGCAATAAAAAGGAATTCAGGCAAACACAATATTTAGATTAACAAAATAAAACATTTAATATATGATATATATAACAAATACAAGAATTCTGCTTTAAAATGAAACAATACAATTAACTTAATACATCTTGCTAAGTCACTCATGCCAATTCAATGTTCTAAACTTTCACATACAATTCACAGCTTCAAAATCACAAGCTTTCTTAACTCAAGTTAATAAAACGAAACTTCTTATTTAATCAGTCTCCACATATCCATCAGCTGTACTTAATGTTTAAATTCACAGGAAGCACTAATCAAGGTAGACAATATTCCAAGCAATCTTATTTCGGACTTTGAACTTCGAAGATATGTTAATGTTAGAATAAACAAACAAATATGACTACTCTTACCAGATACAATCTTCAATATATCAATTAATTGTGAGCACACTTATGAATTAACTTATTTACGTTAGTGGAACACATTAATAAAAATTCTCCAACGATTTAACTGAACTACTGTTAATTGCGCTTCACTACTCAAAAAAAACACATCAATAAGGCACTGATATCTTTCCTTGTTTACTTTTCTCAAACTAAGTTAATTTCAATATAATTCTTCTCAGGGCATCATAGAATTAAGACGTAATCCTAGACTAACTGGAACTAATCAGAATTTTTCATTGAATGTCCAGTTCTTTATTTATCCGGATACGGCATTAATTTTCCTATACAACACAGCTGACTTCTCTTGCAGCTAAGTATATGATTCACTATGTTTTGGCTCACTTCTAAACACTCTTCTCATGAATTTCTGCCGTAGAGAACTTATAATTTTCTTCCACTTCCTTTGCTTGTATCCTACCTTCCTTCCCGCTCCGCAAAAACTTCCTCTCTTCTCTCTAATTAAAAATCTTCTCCATATCTTTTCCTTTCCTTTCAGTCCGAAGGTCACGCTCTATTCGACTCGTGCTTGTTTATTTCATGCGTCTCCATGACAACAAATGAACGCAAACATTTCGCTAATGTAATACAATGCTCTACTACTACATGAGTGATTACATAACGTTACATTTTCACAAATAAGAATAAACAGAATATTTAAGCTACTTAATCAGCTTTTTCATTACGTATAGAATTAATTATAATAATACTTTTCGTTACATCATATATATATTTTAGTTATTATAAATTCTGCACATATTATTACTTAACAAATTAATAGTAGGTTAAGTTTAGAATAAATATTTAAATAGTAATCCTAAATTAAGGAATAATAATTAATTTTTATACAAATCATGATTAATACATAATAAGCAATGTTAAATGTGAATGAAAAAAAATAAATTACACAACATAGTTTCATTCACAATTTAACATAATCAATTCATTTTTTGTCACTTTTTTGTGCACATTGTTGCATTGATTACCACATTTGTGAAGAGAAATTGTAACTCTCCTTTCACTCTTTTGGACTGTTGTAAAACTTCTTAAACAGATCCACTAAGGCTGTTGTTAATTCTTTGATATGTTCCCTTGAGACATGATGATATGCGAAGCGCTCATTTCTTATTGACATCAAGTTTATGTAAATCATCAGTTCCTCTTGCCTGCCCACCAGCAGTCCATCCTCTACCATTCAGTTTGCATTCATACTTCTAATGATGTAATGTTGTTGAGACTTGAAATACCTCGATGAATTGTTCACAGAATACCTTTAGGAATTGCTCGCAGAATACCTTGACTATGTCTTGTGCAACTACCAATCTACCATTTTCATCCATTAACATCATCTTACCAAGACATGTTATAATAGATTTCACGGTATGATATGAACACAGATGGATAAGAAAATAACTATTTATTAACTTAGAAGCTAATATTTCGCTGGTATTATATCCGGCATCTTCAGAGCACACAACACAAAGTTTGTTACAAAAGCAAGACAACCACAATCCGGTATAACAGTGGCACTGTCGTGACGTGTTCTCTTTCTCTTTTGACGTTCGAATCCGCCATCTTGCTATAAGTCACTTTTATCAAATAAAGGGAAACTAATTGCAAATTAATCACTGATCTAAGGGTAGAGAAATTTCTATTATACTGCGCCACTCTATCCTTAGATAAGTCTATATGAATTAGTAAGTTTAATTCAAAATTAGTTAGCAGTCTTTTCATTCAATCAGGCCGATGGTATTTATTTTCTTTCTTTCTGGGATTCCCGCTAGATTCGAGTTTTTGTGAACGGTGCAGTAAAAAGAAATTCAGGCAAACACAATATTTAAATTAACAAACAAAATATTTAATATATGGTTATTTGACAAATACATAAATTCCACTTCTAAATATGACAAACCAGTCAAGTTAGCACATCAAGTCAAGTCATTCATATTAATCCAATCTTTCAAACTTTCTCAAACAAATTCACAGTTTCAGAATCACAAAGTTTCTTTACTCAAATTATTACAATAGAATTTCTTATTTATTCAGTTTCCATGTATCTCTCAGCTACACTCTACGATTAACTCATAACAGGCACTAACCACGGTAGATATCACTTCAATGTCTATATTTTCAACTCTCAGCCTCGATGGTAAGCTACAGTTAATGTTAGAAACAGCGCAACGGAACTAATACTTAAATCTGCATACACTGAAATAAACTAATATGACTGTCCTTACCAGAAATAATCTTCAGTACTTCCAATATTTTGTGAGCACACTTTCAAATTGTATTTATCACACTTGCGAAACACTAAATAACTAAAACATTATTAATCGCGCTTCAAAAATCCAGATAACAACTATAAGGTACATTAATTATTCTTATTTATCATTCATCAACTAGTTTATCTCCGTACAATTCCCTTTCATGGTAGTACAGAAATAAGTCGTAATTGTAGACTGACTGGATTTATTCAGTATTCTTCTTTGAATGTCCAGTTCTCTAATTATCCGATTACGGCAATAATTTCTTTTTATTACTACGGCTGGTTTTGCTTTCAGCCAACTATAAGATTCACTTATATAAAAAAATATCTACTCAACTCCTATCCTTAGGAATCTTTTAATTACTTCTACTTCTTTAGTTTACTTCCTTGCTACCTTATAGTTCCAAAGTTCCGTTCCGACTCCCTACTTACTACTACGTATCTATTTTCTCTTCTCCTCCACAAACGCTCCCTTCACATGCGCTCGTTTATTTCCACGCGTCTCTATGACAACCGATAGACGTAAACATTCTCGCGAATGTTACATTAGGTTATATAACTACATTCAGTTATTACATAACGTTAAACTTTCACAAAAAAGAATAAATAGAATATTTGCATTTCAATAAGTGCGTAGTTAAATTACAAGTATAAGTTCTTACAATATTGACAAAATAATAAATAAAACAGCTTAATAATATTTAATACAGAATCTATTTACCATTAAAACATTTCTTTGATTAAGCAATTAAATATTTGACATAATTAAGGTAGTTATATGATATCAATTATAATTTATGTTATTTACATCAAATAATATTTACAAATATAGTTCTTGTGACGGAAAGTCATGTTGGATTCTGAATCAAACAACATTTATTCTATTTTGTACATAATTAGAATCCAACAAAGGCTTACTCTTCCTTTGAAAAATTTTTCCTTAAAGAAAAATTTTTCACTCTAAACCTTTAGGTGGTGGAATCAGATTTCTACTACTCCTTTTTTTTTTTTTTTTTTTTGGTCTTAGGTTATACCTTGTTTGGATGAAACTCCGTCCTGTGTTTTCTACAACGCATGTACTATCTTCTACAACTTCTCGGTCTTTACTTAGATTCTTACTGTCATTACATTTGACTGTAGTATATCTTCTACTTTGGTGATTGATTCTTCTGGTTTTCCTTCTGTAATTATTTAAGTCCTTATAATTGTCTCCTCTTCTCATATTCTTAGTTCTGATATGCAAAGCTGATACCTCAGTAAAATTAATCTCAGCTGGTAATTGATTCTCAGTACAAATTTCTTGCTCAGAATCAGATACTTGAAGTTTTGATGTCAAGTCAGTGTCAAGTTGAATAACAGGCTGATCAAGTATAGTAGGGCTTAAATCAGTATTTTTTACAGCTTGTTTGTCTATAGATGATTGCATCTTATCAGGTTGTTCTTCTTGATTAGGCACACAAAATCTTCTTGTTAGTTGCCTTGTTCCTGTGCACTCAGAGTTATTGTTTCTTTTAACACGTATTCTTCTATTCAATATGGATATTTGACCTGTGGAAAAGTCACAAGAGAAGTGATGCTTCTCCATAAAATTTGTTCCTAATATTATGTGAGCATTTAAGCTAGGAGAGAAAGGGACTATCAATAGATCTTGATATACACAGAGGTTGATGTCAGGTATATAAATTTGTGCACGAACTTTTTCATATGCTGTAGATCTCGAATTAGAAAGAGTGGAAATTCTTACAGGTCTCCTTAAATTGGTGACATCCTTCCATAATCTATCTCTTAACTTTAGGAAATAATGCTTACTGATTGAGGCATTACAACCTGTGTCAAATAGAATGTTACAATTATGACCTTTGACACATCCTGTAACCTTCATCATTAACTCTCTTGATCTAGGGAAATTTTGAGCTTTATTATATGTTCTATGAGAAATATGTCCAAAATTAGAGTTTCTTCTGCTGTTAGAGTAGTTTCTTTTATTAAAGTAGCAATTCCTAGCGATGTGACCAATCTTGTTGCAATTAAAACATTTGGGAGGATCTCCATCATCTCTGAGAAATTTTCTCCTTGTCTGAGCTTGAGGATCAATGTGAATTTGCTGTCGAACATTCTCCAGGGCTTCCACTACTCTATCCAATTTAGCCAATATTGGTTTATTTTGCTTCTCAACCTCCAGTTTGACAACTTTACTAATATGTTCTGCTGTGGGATTGAAATTTTCTTGAAATCCTACAGTCATTTCTGTCAGTTTTTTTATTACTTCATCTAATTTATTCTTCATTGGCTGTTGCAATTTTTCTACTTCCTGGTGAACAATGTCTTTTACTTCCTTAAATAATTTCTTGTTGGTTTGTTCTTTTGTGTCGGACATACAGTTTTGATCAATAGGATTCTCTCTAATGATTTTCCTTTCATCTTCTTTCTTTCTGTTCTCTTTTGAGGATTTATTTACTCCTATGGAACAATCAGTTGTTTCTACTATGTTTACATGGCCAATATTGGATGAAAGGCAAAGGTCTCCAATCATCTGTTCCTTTTCCTTGACAGCTATAAGACATTCCTCTAGTGAGGTTATCTTCTTATAGGCTGTCTCCCTCAGTTCTTGTCTGACACCTTGTCTAAATTGTTGATAAACTGCCCAATCCAAATGAGGTTTGTCTTCATTGGATACATTTAAACTTTCAGAGAGAGTTAGTAACCGATTGTAGAAGTCACAACACATTCTTTGTCCTTTTGTATAATCCTCTGTAGCTTCCACAAATTCGGTCCAACACTCCTCCGTTTACAAAACTGAGATAGCAAGACTTCCTTAAATTTCTTGTATTCAAATGTTTCCTTAAGTACAGGAGATGAAAAAAAATATGTCTTAGCTTTACCAATTAGTTTGTTTCTAAGTAATACCAACAACTGAAAGTCTGTCCAACCTGCTGTTTCTCTGAGTTTCTCAACATAAGTAAAAAAAGATAATACATCATCAGAGTCTTCTCCTGAAAATTGAGAAATTACTTGTTGGGGGTTCATACTTCTAAAAAATTCACTGTTTTCCATCTCTGAATTGCAAGTAACAGCCATTGTGATAATTGGAGTATCAATTCAAATAATATAATCCTTTAATTTCACAAAAAAAACTTTATCTTTGCCTGATTTCTGATTACAACCAGTTCATTGTGATCTATTCAATTTTTACTTTCTAAATTTTCAGGGAGCAATTCCACAATTATTATTACCAAGTTAAATTAAATCTGTTAATCTACAGCTGTTAAATTACTTTCTATCAATTAAATCACATCCTGCCGACTGCGCCATTTTGTCGTGACGTGTTCTCTTGACGTTCGAATCCGCCATCTTGCTAAAAGTCACTTTCATAAAATAAAGGAAAACTAATTGCAAATTAATCACTGATCTAAGGGTAGAGAAATTTCTATTATACTGCGCCACTCTATCCTTAGCTAAGTCTATATGAATTAGTAAGTTTAATTCAAAATTAGTTAGCAGTCTTTTCATTCAATCAGGCCGATGGTATTTATTTTCTTTCTTTCTGGGATTCCCGCTAGATTCGAGTTTTTGTGAACGGTGCAGTAAAAAGAAATTCAGGCAAACACAATATTTAAATTAACAAACAAAATATTTAATATATGGTTATTTGACAAATACATAAATTCCACTTCTAAATATGACAAACCAGTCAAGTTAGCACATCAAGTCAAGTCATTCATATTAATCCAATCTTTCAAACTTTCTCAAACAAATTCACAGTTTCAGAATCACAAAGTTTCTTTACTCAAATTATTACAATAGAATTTCTTATTTATTCAGTTTCCATGTATCTCTCAGCTACACTCTACGATTAACTCATAACAGGGCACTAACCACGGTAGATATCACTTCAATGTCTATATTTTCAACTCTCAGCCTCGATGGTATGCTACAGTTAATGTTAGAAACAGCGCAACGGAACTAATACTTAAATCTTCATATACTGAAATAAACTAATATGACTGTCCTTACCAGAAATAATCTTCAGTACTTCCAATATTTTGTGAGCACACTTTCAAATTGTATTTATCACACTTGCGAAACACTAAATAACTAAAACATTGCTAATCGCGCTTCAAAAACTCCAGATAACTATAAGGTACATAAATTATTCTTATTTTTCATTCATCAACTAGTTTAACTCCGTACAATTCCTTTTTTCGTAGTATAGAAATAAGTCGTAATTGTAGACTGACTGGATTTATTCAGAATTCTTCGTTGAATGTCCAGTTCTCTAATTATCCGATTACGGCAATAATTTCCTTTTATTACTACGGCTGGTTTTGCT
Source organism: Typopeltis vanoorti (assembly GCF_054136105.1). Lineage (NCBI taxonomy): Eukaryota > Metazoa > Arthropoda > Arachnida > Uropygi > Thelyphonidae > Typopeltis > Typopeltis vanoorti. The sequence goes on from NC_143560.1 coordinate 12,915,235, forward strand.
TTCAGCCAACTATAAGATTCACTTATATAAAAAAATATCTACTCAACTCCTATCCTTAGGAATCTTTTAATTACTTCTACTTCTTTAGTTTACTTCCTTGCTACCTTATAGTTCCAAAGTTCCGTTCCGACTCCCTACTTACTACTACGTATCTCTTTTTTTTTCTCCTCTACAAACGCTCCCCTCACACGCGCTCGTTTATTTCCACGCGTCTCTATGACAACCGATAGACGTAAACATTCTCGCGAATGTTACATTAGGTTATATAACTACATTCAGTTATTACATAACGTTAAACTTTCATAAAAAGAATAAATAGAATATTTGCATTCCAATAAATGCGTAGTTAAATTACAAATATAAGTTCTTACAATATTGACAAAATAATAAATAAAACAGCTTAATAATATTTAATACAGAATCTATTTACCATTAAAACATTTCTTTGATTAAGCAATTAAATATTTGACATAATTAAGGTAGTTATATGATATCAATTATAATTTATGTTATTTACATCAAATAATATTTACAAATATAGTTCTTGTGACGGAAAGTCATGTTGGATTCTGAATCAAACAACATTTATTCTATTTTCTACATAATTAGAATCCAACAACTTCCAGTCTGTTACCACCCTTATGCAATGGCACTATCTTATCCCTGGACACCTTTGCCAAAGCCAGACTTTCATTGAAAAGCCACGTTAAAGGCACTGTCAATTCCCTAGCACATTCTCTAGGGAAATAATGCCTCAGTGTCCAGTCCTTCCAGGATGAGTTTTTGGATTCCATGGAGGTCTGATGATAAAAAAAAAAAAGTTCTTGTAATATTCTTATGGTTTCTGTTTGAGGTAAATTGGTTGAACAAGTTTATGTTCAGGCTTGCTTGAAGAATACCGTAATAGAGCCCTTCTGAGGGTTCTATTATATGGTATCCTGCTATAACTGTCTTCATAATTTGTATAACATGTACTTATTTCCTGTTAAAAGGATAAATGATAATTTTCACAGATATATGCATTTATAAGTGATTGTCTTATTGCACTGCAAATAAATCTGAAAAGAGAACAAATAAAGCACATTTACAAGCTGTTTGATTATTCTAGATTTTCATTTCTCTTGAAGAAAAATTAGAAAGAAAAGTTGCCATTCTAATTGGTTGAGTGGCTATCACTCTCCAGCTAACAGGCAGAAGGTTCAGACTCCACTTCAGGCAATGGATGTTTGTGATTGTTTTAGGTGAAAGATGAAGTTCATTGCTTAATGCAAGACTACTGTTCTTCACTTGAAGAGTCCATGTTTTGTCTCTGGAGCAGGTTTTCTGAATTATGTAGAAAAATAAATAAAATAATGTCTTTGCTCTCTCTCACAGTACTAATATATGTTTCCAATTTTTATAGCAGGAGTTGCATGAAAATGAAAAAAATAAAAAAATTTAGAGCGCACACACAGTTTTCCACAGTACAGTAATAGTAGTATGAAAAAATTCTGATGCTATCCTGTTATTAAAAAGATATTAATCTTTGAAAAAGTACAAAAATTACTTTTTTTACATTATTTTTAAATAAAGAAGAATTGCTTTTATAAAACAAAAACAGAAAAAACTTTCCTCAGAAAAAAGCAACTTATGTAATGAATAGGAATATAACATGGATTTCTTTATTATAAAATGAATTTTTTATGAGAGTCAATCTCATATAATTATTACACTTTGTGAAATAGTGAAAATTGTTCTTATGCTATTAAACCGGTTCTTATGTTCTTATGCCAAGTGTGAAGCTGTTCTCACTTGGCATGAAGATTTTCATCTGCTTTCCACGCCCTAGTTCAACCAAAAGTGTACCAAAGCAGTCAAAGAAAAAAATACAGCTTACTGCAAGTGGCTCACTTCAAGAACTCCAGCATCATACTCCGCCTATGCAAAACTACACAACATAAGCAAATCAATCATCAGCAGATCCAAATCTGATTTCATAAAGGCCAGAAGAAAAAAAATTGCCTCCTGTCCAAATGGAAGCCATGCATTTTGGTCCATCACGGCCATTGGACAAAACTTCTTCTCTTCTGTACTTGCACCCCTCTCTCTCATCCTGATGGCACCACTGTTACTTCACCCAAAGATAAAGCTGGCCTCAAGGCATCACTCTTTATCTCAAACTCCTGCATTAATGACCAACAAAAATCATCCCTTGCCATACTGGAATTCAAGCACTGCATACCTCCTTTAGTTTTTTGACAAAAAAAAGCAGGAAACTACTAAAATAACTTGGATACTAAAAAGTCTTCTGGTCCTAATATCATCTTTCCTATTGTTCTCAAACATTGTGCTCCAGAATTAACACTTGTCCAGGATCATCTCTACAATCTACTATACATGTCTGGTAGTTATTCCAATGCATGGAAGCAATCTCATATCCATCCTATTCGAAAAAAAAACTTGATAGAAGTCAAAACTACTGACCAAATAATGGAGGAAGTCATAAATAGCAAGAGTCCCACTAATTAATCAGAAATCACCAGTATGGATTCTGCCATTCAAGATCCACAACTGACCTTGTAGCATACATCACCTACCACTGGACATGCCATGGAAAGGTTCAGAAAAACTTGTGCTGTTGCCCTTGACATTTCCAAAGCCTTCAACCGTGTGTGGCATCATGGTCACCTTTCTCTCTGGTCATTCTCTGCAAGTCATGGAAGATGGCTCCGTCTCTTTGAGCTTTACCATCAATGTTGGAGTGCCTCAAGGCTCTATCCTATCACCTACTTTCTTTCTCTTGTTCATAAACAACCTACTTGCAATTACAACTAATCCTATCCACAGCTTTACTGACGATAATATTCTACACTCATCATACTCATTCAATAAACTATGCAGTACTCTTGACATCACAGGCTACAAGGGCATCTACAACCAGTGCACTGAACATTGATCTTCATACTATCCTTCAGTGTGGCAAGGACAACCTTGTCATGTTCAATACCACCAAGACACAGTCTTCGTTTCTCTTGCAAAAAAGGTCTCAGTTCACCTACCTTACCCTCATTAACCCACAAATCACCAAACAAGATCAGATCTCTTTTCTTGGACTAATGTTTACCTCCACTCTTTCCTGTCATAAACACATCACATCACTAGCCTCCTCAGCATCCAAGAAACTAGGTATTCTCTTTCATTCAAAAGGATATTTTACACTCAACCAACTCCTAACTATATACAAATCCCAAATCTGCCCATGCCTAGAATACTGCTCACATGTTTCGAATGGGGCACCTAAAACTTACCTTAAAATCCTTGGTGCTGTCCAGAGGCAAGCAATTAGGTTCATTGATGATCCCTCTCTCTCTTACAGAGTCACTTCAACCTCTATCTCACAGATGCAGTGTTTCAGCATTGTTTCTCTTTTACAGGTACTCCCATGTTTCCAGCTTCAGTGAATTGGCAACCATCATTCCTCTACTTTCTGTTGTTGCACCTGTTAATACAAGGGTAGCAACTGCTCAGCATCTGTTTACTGTACAACTGAAAATGCACTGAACCCTTCTCCTCTTTTATTCCATTCACCTCTGTCCTCTGGAGCAACCTTCCTCTTGAAGTATTCCCAAACAATTACAACTTGCAGCTCTTAAAAAAAAAAATCAATAAACTTCTATCTCAGAGTCCTTCTCTGCACCCTGCACATGGCACTGATCTGTTTATAGGTTTCTTGACTTCTTGTGTATGGGATCAATATATATATACATATATAAACACGATCATAAGGGACACATTCTCTTCTTCTTCCTTTTACGTATTAGGCCTATTACAATTCGAAACTGGAACTGTCTTGAGGATAAGGTGGTTGGCCCTATGCCTCCCAGTGTGTCCTGTGTCTGTAGATGCATGTATTTATGGGGTCAGTTTGCCTGTTCTGGGGGACAAAAAACCTGAGTTTCCATGTGAAAAAATCCTCTATAGTACACCCACAGATTCTAGACCTTTTGCGCATGTCAACAGAAGGAGAATCCATTCCAATAATAGGGTAATCAATCCGTATTGTGGGATGAATTGTTTATTATTATTATTATTATTATTATTACCACGGGCTACTCCAGGAGTCCTTAGACTCATCGAGGGAGGCCCTAAACATCATGTTCACGCAGCTGTTCAACATTCTCACAGTATCTATCATACCTTGCCTTGAACTCGCTCACTGTCATAGCACCCACAACAGACTCTGGCAGCTTATTCCACTCATTTACCACTCTAAAAGTAAAGAACCCAGCTCTAACACCCCTGCTAACCACGCTCTTGCCCAGCTTCCATGGGTGTCCCCTAGTTCTCCCACCACCACCAGTCCTGATCTCAAAAATATCATCTGAATTAATCCTATAGAATCCTTTTAGCAATTTGAATGTCTCAATCATGTCTCCCCTTTTCCGCCTATCAACTAGTTTCTGCAACCCACAAATCTTCAACCTGTTCTCATATGGTTCATTCCATAGACCTGCTATCATCTTAGTCACTCGCCTCTGGATCCTCTCAACCTCCTCCCCATCAAGAAGGAACCGAGGTGACCAAATCTGGGCACAGTAGTCGAGATGAGGTCTTATCAGGGCTCGGTACAGAGGTACAATAACTTGTTTTTCTCTGCTCGTCAAGGTATTTTTCAACAACCAAGTGAGTTGATGAGCTGATTTAGCTACTTTCGCAATGTGCCCCCTAAACTTCATCTCCCTATCCACCAACACTCCCAAGTCCCTGGCCTCATCAATCTCTTGGAGTACAGTTCCACCAATGTGGTATACTGCTGCTAATCTTTTCACTCCGAAATGCATAACCTTACATTTTGTCACATTAAATTGACATCCATTCTCCTTAGTCCAGAACTCCAATCTATCTAAGTCATCTTGCAAGACTTTGACATCTTCTGCATTCACTATCGCCCTACCCAACTTTGCATCATCAGCGAACAAATGAACTGTCCCACTTAGACCCTTCCCTATATCGTTAATGAACAGATTAAACAGCAGTGGTCCAAGAACAGAACCCTGTGGCACACCACTAGTCACAGGCCGTTTTTTGGACTCTACTCCTGAATAAACTACTCTTTGATATCTTTCCATCAACCACCCAGCTATCCATCTCACCAACCCTATATCCATTCCCATATGTTGCAGTTTACGGATTAGAATTCCATGTGGTATTCTGTCAAACGCCTTTGCCAGGTCCAGCAGTATCACTGTAAACCCATTTCCCTTATCCAGTTCAGCCATCACCTTGTTATAAAACTTGAGCAAGTTACTGAGGCATGATCTACCCTTCACAAAGCCATGCTGTCCTCTGTACAGTATCTCATTTTCATCAATCCATTCCTGTATTTTTCCCTTGACTACTTTCTCGAAGACCTTGACAACGACTCCTGATATGCTGATCGGTCGGTAATTTGCAACCATAGTCTTGGATCCTCCTTTATGCAGTGAAACTATTTTCCCCTCTTTCCACGCCTTCGGGACTAAGCCAGACCTGAGACTCAGATTAAACAACATGGTCAAGGGCACTGATAATTCATTAGCCGCTTCATGCAAGACCCGTGCCGGTATACCATCCAATCCCACAGATGTATTCACATTAAGGTTCTGTAATAGACTATTCACCTCCACTTCATTCATCACAATTCCCATATAAACTAATGGTTCCTTCATTTTTTCAACGTCACCACCTGGATGATATACTTTTGCAAAGTGCGCGCTCAGTAACTCCACTATATCGACTGGTTCAGTGAACTCTTTACCATCATCATTCCTTAAAATCATTTTGCCATGTACAGTTTTTTTCTTGCTTGCTAGCATATTGAAAGAACTGTTTGGGATTCTCTTTTGCTTGCATAGCTAGTTTCCTTTCATAATCGGCTTTTGCTGTTTTTACCACACTCGTTACCCTTCTGGCCTGTACTTTATACCATTCGTGTGCCTGCAGGTCACCCCTTTCTTTAAATTCCCTCCATAGTTGTTTCTTTTTTTGCAGCTCAAGCTTAATGGTGTTATTCATCCATTTAACCCCTCCTTGTTTCACTATTCGGACCTTAGGTATACAATCAGCCATAACCTCCTGTAAATGCTCTTTGATCATTTCCCATGCTCTATCGACGTCCAGCCCTTGCAGTTGTACATGCCATGGCACTGATCCAAGCAATCTCCTAAGCTTGTCATACTTGCCAGCACGGTAATTTCACATATACCCTGTCTTAATCACAAATTTCACACCTTTAGCCACCTCCCAGGTCTAGACCTTATGATCACTCTCACCAATAGGTGACAACATGGTCATATTCATTACAGTCAAATTCTCAGATACTATTACCAGTTCAAGCACTCTCACACCCCTAGTATTTTCAATTACTTGCTGTTTCAGATAGTTATCCCTTAATAATTGAATAAAATCCATTTCCTTCCTCACATGTGTCCTCTCCTCCTTCCAATCAATGTTACCATAGTTGAAATCCCCCATAATAATTACCCTCCTTCCACTCATTTCATCAATTTGTTTATGCATACCATCTCCACCATCTATTCCATCACCTGGTCTATAGCAGCACCCAACTGTATATTTTATTCTGCCAGTATCAATCTCACACCAAATAGCCTCAAATGAGCTCCTTTCACTATCCTGCAATACTTCAATTCTCCTTGGCTGCAGTTCATCAGCTATCATCAATAACACCCCTCCCCCAATTTTATTCTCTCTGTCCCTCCTAAACATACTATAACCTACACATTCTATCCCACTAACTATATCATCTTCCGTCAGCCATGTTTCACTAATGCCAATAACCTGTGGCCAGGAAGAGCCAATCAAGGCCAAAAATTCTTCCTTCTTGTTCCTAATACTCCTGGCATTAGTATACATGAATTGCAGTGTTCCCTTTGTCCCACCCCTATCTTGATGCGTTATTCTAAATATCCCATTCCCATTTTTTGTCCTTTTTGCTGGCTCAGATACATTATATACATTTTTACACTCAACTGTCTCACTGATGTCTGGATATCCACTTCCCCCCCCCCCTCCTTGGTAGTTCTAGTTTCCCTGGTTCTGCACATCCATTTTCACTTCATTCAGCAACACTTTTTCCAGTCTCCGCACACCAAGTCCATTCAAATGCAGGCCATCCATCCTGTATAAATCCTTTCACCCATCAAACTCATTCCACACGTCCACAAATTCCACACCACACCGTCCGCATAACCTGCGCATAATATCATTTGCGATTATGGCCCTCCTTCTAAACTCCTCTCTGTCATACCGCGGTAACAGACTCACCATTCTAACTCTGTCACTCTTTTCTTTCGCTACCTTTAACAATACTTTCAAGTCCTCTCTCATAAAAAATTTATCACCTTTCAATTCATTCGTACCAGCCACAATTGTTATTTCTTTCACCCTCTGTTTTTGCACTCTAATGCTCTCACTTACATCCTTAAATTTCGCACCCGGTAAGTACGATTTATTATTACACATCGGAAAATTAACTTGTCTTTTATGATCATTGTAGTTAACTATTTTGCTTGTATAACAGTTGGAAAATTTTACCTATAAAGCACGTGATTTCGCGTGTTGGTGACCAATTCATACGTCCTTCATTTCTTTCTCCCCTTCAGCATGAATTGACTATTCTTGGCAAGTCTCCAAGCAAAGATCTCTAAAGCATGGGCATACTGTACCTCCGTACGAAACATACTACTCACCTTCAGTCGAAAGGTTCCTCGTGTCATGGACGGGAATCGAACCAGGTCTTTCCGACCAAAGGGCTTCATCTATACTGACTCAGCTATGGAGGCTCATAAAAATGAATATGATTACCAGCTCACAATATGAGGGTGGGCCGAAAAGTTCTCAGCATAACAACGAAAAAACAAATTTATAATTTCAGAATTATTTTTATTTTTCAACATAATCTCCCTTAGGACTGATACATTTATTCCAGTGCCATTATCCCGTCCCTGTAGTGGATCTCCATAAGATCTGCAAAATACCCCTCTACAGCTGCAATCACCTCTTGATTTGAAGAAAAATGCTGACCAGCAAGGAAGAGTTTTGGGAAGAGATAGAAGTCAGAAGGAGCCAGAAGCTGGGGAATAGGATGGATGTTCCAACAATTCATATTGCAGAACCCTTAATTTCCCATTGCCAAAACACATTTGTGGGCAGGTGCATTGTCCTGACATAAAAATATTTTTTCCTTCCGCAAACTGGGTCTTTTTTCACGAATTTTTTCATCTGGTCTGGTTAAAAGATCAGAATAATATTCCCTGGTTATTGTTTTACCCTTTTCAAGATAATTAATAAACAGAATGCTTTTAGCATCCCAAAACACCGAAGCATGACCTTTCCTGCTGATAGAAGACTTTGTCTTCTTTGGCACTGAACAACCAGCTTCTGTCCACTGTTTGGATTCTTGTGTGTAATGGTGAATCCAAGTCTCATCCATAGTAATAAATCAACGCACAAAATCAGTTTTATTCTTGTTAAAACGCTCTAAGCACTATTCAGAGATTTTCATGCGAGTGCGTTTTTGATCTGCTGTGAGTAAGCGTGCACTCATCTTGCACAAAGCTTTTTCATTTGCAATTCTTCATGCAAAATATATCCCACACTTTCTTTTGAAATGCCTATAGCCTCAGCAATTTCACGCACTCTGACTCGCCGGTCATTCAATACCATATCGTGCACTTGAGCGATGATTTCTGGTATTGTTACACTCTTTGGACATCCTTCATGTAGCATCTTCAAGGCTGGTATGGCCATGTTTAAACTCATCAGCCATTTCTTAATTGTCAAAAACGAAAGAGAAGAGTGCCCATAAACTTTTATGTACTTCGAATGAATTTCTTTTGGAGTTAAACCTTCTTTTACAAAGGATTTTATAACTGCACGATACTCAATTTTATCTATTTCAAGAGCTACAGACAACACTTTTGTTCAAGTAGTTTATATAAAACAAACTACTTGATAGAATGACTTGTAATTTCACATGGATGCTTATGACATGTACAAACTTAGAAAAAAAAATTGTGCCGATAGTGTTGCCATCTGTGGTCGAGGTTGAAAACTTCTCAGACCACCCTTGTATGTATATGCATTTTATATATTGTTTGGTGTTTTAAGTTTTTTTTTTTTCTGCTTTTGATGAAATCGCTCACTCTCTTTGTTAATGTGTTTCAGCAATTGGCATAAGCAATCAACGAGAAACAACAATTGTATGGGATAAAATAACAGGAAAGCCTTTGTATAATGCAATCGGTGAGTTTTAATATTGCTTATGTCTGTTATAGTATTTATTAAGATTGAGTTAAGCTACAGTGGATTCTTATTATAGCAAACACCATTACTACACTTGTTCATTATAACAAACTGTTGAAGGTCTCAAAAGAAGGATTCATTATATCAGTTCCTCATTTATTGGTCCCCTTATCAGTTGCTATATAAAACAAAGAGAGAGAGAGACGTATGGTAGACTGTATAAAAGATGAATTTGATGAGTTAAATATTATAAATTGGAAATGTAAAGTGGTGCAAATTTATTACTGCCTTTCCTCACATTTCCCCCCCCCCCAACCTGGAGACTGGCTGTTCTGTTAGTAGAATAGCTGCTGCTTTAAAGTGTTAAAACCACTAAATATTTGTGTTGCCTTTTGGCCCATCAGAAAAATCTCTACATTCCTCATGTCTCTAAAGGACAAGCTCCCACATCTCAGCTATCCAGGTGTCTACCAGATTCCCTGCTCTTGTGGGTTATCATATTTTGGACAAACAGGAAGATCTGCTCTGATCTGGTTAGAAGAACACGAGTTGTATATTCAGTACCTTGAACCTGAATAGTCTGGACTTGCAGAGATGCCATCAACACTAGACATAGAGTTCAGTGGAACAAGACAAAGTCATTCACAAAAGTCGGTTCCTCATGGAATGGCTTTACAAAGAAACATGCGAAATGTTACTTCACTCCCCTAACCTAAACAGATCTGATGGTCTGTCTTTCCCCCTTGTAGGAGATAGCACTCTATAAATCAGCAAATCTTTCCTAACTTTTGTAATTGTATACACACCTATATATAAATTTTATTTATTTATTTATTTATTTATTATTTTTTAAAAATAAATTTAAGAAATTTAACCTTAGCCACTTAGGTGGTGCTTTGTGAATATATCAGTTATTGTTTAATTAGCCTTTGTACTTGTACTGATGATGTCTGTGATGCTCAGGTGAAAATTCTACTAATAAAGAATATTTTATGAGAGTTAATTCCGTTATTATAATAGTAAGTAAAGAGATTGCTTACTCTACTAACATTTGCTTCATTCTCACCACCCAATTGGCACTCACTCTTGAAACACTTAATACAGAGTCGCTCACCTTCCATATATCTTGAACTTTTATGATGAGTATATCTCACACACACACATAAAATACAAGGCTTACTTACAAAAAAAACTCAGCCAATCACACATCTACACAAAACAAAAATGACAATGAGTTAACCTAATATTAATAACTAAAATATGAAAAATTAACTTATCCTTCAGAAGTGCTAATAATGATACTTGTTTTTCTCATCTTTGACTTCGCTCAACGAGATCTCATCTTCAGAAATGTTCAAAGTGGGTATTACACTATATGTAATATTTTTCACCTGTTGTGACCTTGTATCTGCCTTTACATTCAAGCTTTCATCAAAATATTCCCTCCACCTTGTTTCAATTTTAGAGTGACAAACATCAATAACTATCCTTGTTTGTCTCTAATGCAGGAAGGAGTTGCTTTTTTGTTATCATTCATTTGTTTTATAATCTGATAAAGTTGTGTAATTTGTCCATTTTCTGCAGCATGTTGCACTTCTTTTGCTAATTCATCAATATATTTTCTCTTGTTGGCTCTTTCAGCTCACTTTATGTTTTTATTTAGTTCATTATATCGTTTGCTATATACCGTGAATCATCATCAAATTCCTGATGTGTATCCTCAAGGGATGTACAGGATATGACAATACTACATGAAACTTACATCAATCCTAACTTGCTATCTACAATTTTCCTCCAAATCAATCTACCTGTCAAAACTCCAACATTATCAGATCTTATATTTCTATCTTCTAAGGCACTTTTTTACTGCATCAATCTACCTATATCTTGGTCTTCCTCTAGGTTTTTTTCCTGCCAACCTGGCAGAGAATACTTGTTTTACTAATCTTTCCTCTCCCATTCTGTTTAAGTGATCATACCACCTGAGATTAGTTCTGCTAACACATTCCTGGATGCCAACAATGTCAAGTTCTTTCCTAATATCCTCATTTTTAATATGATATTGCCATTGATGCACATCTTTTCATGCCCCTAATCTTTTTCCAGACTCTCATATCTGTGGTCTCTAGTCTTTGGTCAAGTGTTTTATTTCTAACTTAGCTCTCAGATCCATTCTCTCTTATTCCATATAAATTTATTCAGTTGACTTCTTACCATACCAGCTGTGTTGATTCTTTAATCTATTTCCATATTTAATTTACCATCTTCATTAAAAATTGTGCCTAAGTAGCTGAAAGTTTTCGTTATTGTATAGGTTCTCCATTCACAATGCAGTTGATATTTTGAATGCCTCTGCCTATTTTCATTGTCTTTGGCTTGTTATTGTTGACCTTCATACCATATCTATCACAACAGTTATTCAGTTTAGTCAAGAAATCTTTCAGACTGCTAGTGGAAGTATTTAGAAGTATAACATCATCTGCATAAAGCAAAGAGCTGACATTAACATGTGAAATTTTGATATCGGGTTTTGATATCAGTTTAATACCACTTTCCTTCATAATGTGATCCATATAGATAATGAATAACAGAGGGGATAATATACATCCTTGTCTGACAGCAGATTTAACATTAAACCATCTTCCTGTACTTCCTTCAATTCTAACTGCTGACTTATAACTCAAATAAAGGCTAAGTATTTTCTTGATATAACCTACTGACACCATACAACCATAGCATTTTGAATAGCTTTTCTCTTGGCACCTTGTCATAGGCCTTTTCGAGATCTACAAAATTAAATTGAAAATCATAAATCAAAAGTTGTAAATTGAAAATACAAGCCATTAAGAAAAAGAAAACCAGGACGTCCTCTTAAACGATTCAACTATGACTTCTAAGGCTAGGACAGGCCATGCTAGGCCTAAATCCTTGATATGCATGATGATGTAAATTGAAAATCTGATCCTGTTGGCCTGAATCCAGCTTGTTCTTCACCAAGCTTCCCTTCCACAATCTTTCTCAAGTATACTTGCATAAATCTTACCAGAACACTCTGTAGAGAAATACCTCTATAATTCTCAAATTCAATTTTATTTCCCCTTTTATATATAGGTACTATGAGAGCGCTACTCCGATCATCTGGAATTTGCCCCTCTGTCCAGGCCTTCTGAACTATGCAGTGCAGCCACTGTAAGACTTTTATATCCCCATACTTGAGCATGTCTGGTTCTTGAGCATCAGCCTTTCCACATTTCAAGCTTTTGATGGCTTTTTCTACTTCTAGTATGGATATGTATTCCTGATTGCATGCCTGGTCAGTGTTTTTTACCACTGTGCTGTCATTGATTGTTTCAATTAGAAATTTTTCAAAGTAATTACTCCTTACATCAAGGATATCATTTTCTCCAGTTTTCATGTCACTTTTATCATCTCTAATTCCTTTCACAGCACTCTTTCCTCCATTTCTGAGCATCTTCAACAACTCCAGAATATCTTGCCAAATTCTTGATATTTATTTTCTATGTTCTTACCAAAGTCTTCCTATGACTTTTGTTTAGCTAGTTTTATACAGTGTTTAGCTTCTTACATTTGTCTCTGTATTCTCTAAGAGCAAAAGCTGACTTATTTGCCAGGAACTTTTGATATGCTCTCTTCTTTTCCTTCACTGCCTCTTTAACTTCGTGTATCCACCATGGTGTTCTGGTTTTTCTATCCTTGCAGACAACCTCACCACAAGCCTCTCTAGCTGAATCAATCAATGTTTTCTTCAGGGCTTGCCACTGAATCTCCAAGGTTTGATTCCTGTTCTCAAACTCTTTCATTTCTTCTTCAATAATGTTTGTGTATATTTAGTCTACAGTTCACATCTGAGAGTGGCTCAACTTTAATTAGCTTTAAAATTTTCTTACATTGAATAATTGTTCTGAATTTGTATTATTATTAATAATTGAATCTTTTTTCTCTCTTCAATGATCTAAGTTTTTGCACTTAACCATTTTTTTTTCCCCGTTTACCAATTACATCTTCAGCAAATTCATTGTAGGTGTTCCTGAAGTTTTCAATATTCTTCTACTTTTTCATTTTCTTCTGTTTCATCTTGATTTTCCTTTATTTCTAATAGAATCTGTTCTTTATCTCCAAAGCAAACTTTTCTCTTGTTTCTTTAATTTTTAATTTTTCAGTATCAAATGCAGTTCTTGAACTTCTTTTCTTTCTTAATACATGTTAAAGTTTTAATTTCAACTTTGTTACTAACAAGAAGTGGTCTGAACCAACATCTGCACCATGTTTGACTCTCACATCAAGCTTTAATCATATAAATTTACTATTTATGGCAGCATGATTAATTTGGTTTCTTGTGTTGCCGTCTGGCAAGGTAAAAGTCAGTCTATGTATTTCTTTATGCTTAAATTTACTTCCTCCTATGACAAAGTTGTTCATTTCACAGAAAGATACAAACATCATGCCGTTTTCATTTCGGTCTCCACAAGCCTCAAAACCTAATTCTTCTACACATGACTTTTTACCTACTTTTGCATTAAGATCACCAATGAGTATAATAATATCGTCTGTTTTGGAATAGAATTTATTACTTTTTGGAGTTGTTCATAAACGAATTCTTTTATTTCCTCATCTGCATCATTAGTAGGTGTGTAAACCTGCACAACAGAAAGTTCGATAAATTTATGATAGAACCTGACTTTTATAATTGTATCATTTATTGGTTCCCATTCCATCAAGCTTTTGATTATTTTTATGTTCAATATTAGTACAACTCCTTTTTCATGCTTCTCCTCTGATCTGGAGTATAATATTGTCTTGTCTCTAGTTATGAGTCTACCAAAACCAGTTCATCTGAGTTTGCTGATACCTAAGATGTCTAACTTGTAATTGTCCATTTCATTTGTTACCTGTCTAGTTTTTCCTACCTGGTACAGTGTTCTGACATTCCATGATTCAATCTTGAAAATATTTTGTGGCTTCATAAATGACTCTTTGTGGCACCCTGTCAAACGCTTTTGCAAAGGCGTTTGACAGGGTGCCACATGATAAGCTGATATTTAAGTTGGAGCACATGGGTTTAAATGTCAGGTTAGTCACATGGATTCAGGATTGGCTAATAGATATGTATCAGAGAGTTGTGTATGATGGGGCAATATCAAGGAATCAGAAGGTTACAAGTGGGGGTTCCACAGAGCTCAGTACTGGGATCTATATTGTTCAATCTTTATATCAATGATATTGTCAATGGATTGCAAGGGGATATTCAGTTGTTTGCTGATGATGTGAAGTTGGGAAGGGGTTATCAGTAATAGTGCAGATGTGGCAGCCCTGCAAGAGGATTTGAATAAACTAGACAGATGGGTAAATAAATGGGGTTGTCAGTTCCGTGCAGCAAAATGTAAAGTCTTGAGGTTTGGGAAACATCGATGTGACACTGCATACTCTATGGGAGGAGTTATACTGGAGGAAGTAGGGGAGACAAGAGATCTGTGGTTGATGATTGATAGAAACCTGAAATTTAGGGGACGTATTACAAAGGTGGTGAGGGTAACTCAGAGGATTGCTGCAATACTGAGAAGGATGCTGACCTGCAGAGATAAAAGTTATCATTCCATTGTATAAGGCCCTGATCAGACCACACTTAGACTATTGTTCTCAGATTTGGTCCCCAGGATTTGAAGGGGATAAATTGACTGTGGAAAGGGTACAGAGGCTGATAACAAAGATGGTTTCAGGACTGTACAATGTGAGTTATGAGAATCGACTGAGGGCATGTGGACTGCAGAGTTTGGTGGATAGAAGAAGGAGAGAGGTGATAGGATTGAGACTTTTAAACTGTTGAGAGGCAGTTAGAGGGTAGACATTGGAGAGTTCTTTCACTTGGTGGAACAGCGGGAAGGAGGGAAGGAGTGATGACAAGGGGCCATCCCTGGAAGTTATGAAAAGAGGCTGTGCTCAAGAGGGTGAGGAGTGGTTTCTTTGTGTGGAGGGTGGTTGAACCTTGGAGGGCTTTGCCTGAGAGAGTGGTTGGAGTGGGGATGGTTAATGGGTTCAAGGAGTGGTATGATAGACTTTGTGTTTCCTAAAAACGACCTCCCGTGATGAGTCTTTTGACTCCATGGAGGCCTGGATAATAATAATAATATGTACATTATCCACATCAGACCAGGCTAGATAATAGTCTTCTGGGGTCTCACAAGTCACGGTCTGTTGCCTTTAGCATTTGTTCATCCAGATTTGCAGCTTCCATAATCAAATAGTTTTTTTACAGTGAGGAATGATTAGTCCTTTGCCTAACTCCCGAAGGGACCTGGCTATACCCCCGGACACTGGGTCTCCATTTATCGCCTCTTATGATACACAGGAGTGTGGTTGGGGTATTCTACTCCCCCCCCCCTCCCCCAACACAGGTAGCTTATATATATATTTATATATAAACAATGTAGACTTTGCTGGTTCATGAATATGCAAGTAAGAGTTTATAAGGCAGAAACTGAAATAAGATGGTAATAGTTATTTTAATTAACAACACGACATTTCTTAACAAGCACCAGCATTTTCCTAATTTGTTTTGAAGGGGGGGGCGATGAAGAAACACATTCATTTCTGTTGAAGTTCTGATGATGTGATAGTGCTTTAGCACTCTTTCGGAATAAGTTCAAATATAAAACAGCTGTAAGCTCAAATATAAAGTCAGCTCTTCAACTGGAAGATTCTACTATCTAAATATCATTCTACTATCTAAATATAATATCAACATGAAGTTGACAGGTATTCTACTATACCTGTCAATTTCATGTTGTACTAAACCAGACTTTTATGTTTTTTTAAATAGAAGATATGAGATTGATGATCATGTAGTGTCTTCTCAGTATAGGACAAATATACCATTTGTCCTCATGCCCAGGAAACACGCTTTCATTGATTGCTTATCTAGTACCTCTGATCATGAAATCATCCTATAACACCATATCCTTTTCTTTTTTTTTTAATCTTTTTTTTTATTTTTATTTTTTAAGGATCTTTCCTTTTCTTCATGTTTCATCTCCTTTCCTGATATTTGCTAATAATTTTTCTGGTCTCTCCAACTATTTCAAGTAGTATTGTGCGGCTCTAATTGAAGTCTGGAAATTTCAAATATGCTTAACTTGTCTTTCAAATCTGTTTTCTTTTCTCTCTCTCTCTCTCTCTCTTTCGCTCACCTCTTTCACACCATTTGTGACCTTGTATTCTAATACATCTATTCTTGCTTCCATTCTGCTGAGCACACATCACTACATCCCATGTCATTCATCTAATTTGTCCCACCTCATTTGAATATCTGCTCACCGTCAACATTACGTGCTTCTCAGTGTGCCTCATTATTTCACATTTCTGGCAGATTCTAGCACTATTGTCTCCTTTTTTTCCATAAAGTATTCACATTTACCAACATCTACATGCTGCACTCATAACATTGAAGGAAATTTTTTAATCAAAGAACTCACTGCCTCCATTTTTATCTCTTACAGACACTTTATCAATAACTATGTAATAAATAATCTTCTATGCATGCAGTTAATTAAAACATTCAGATTACTTAGCAATTAATAAAAAAACACTCATACAATGCTAAACAAATAAAACTTATTTTGACCATCAAAAACTGACATTTGACACAAACAGTGCTGTCCCCCACTTTATTGTATTATATTGCATGTGATTCTCTGAATATTAACCTAATATCTAAATCTAAAGTAATCTAAACTAACCAGGCAATTTATAAATCAATATGATTATTGCTTTGGGGGGGGGGGAGCATATCTTTGCAGGGCATTCTTGGTGATGATCTTCCTTGTATGCCACCTAGTGGCCAATTATCTACTCTCTTAATTAAGTATGCATTTTTTTACTAGCTTGTTATCAATAGTTTTCATCCTAATCATGTTATTTCTCAGATCTTCAATATTTTTAAATCTTATAATTTATCTTATAAATTATAAAATATTATAAAAATTATAAAATATTAATCTTATAATTTTTCTAAGGTGCTACTAACTGCATTAATCCATTTAGAGATCTTGGTTCCTCTGAGTCTTGTTCCTGCTGTTCTGCTCTTTTACTCACATATGCACACACAAATAAATGCAACATATCTGTTTAAGTGTTCATACTATCTTAGATAGTGTGATCACTTTAACAGATGAACATTCATGAATACTACAGCAGATGTTCACTATAGTGAATTCCTAGGGACTGGATATAGTGCAAGGTTTGCCATAGTGAATTTAGGAAAACAAAACAGATTGATCCCACCCCCTCCCCAGTTCCATCCCCATGCAACAAAGGAAATGGTGGGAAATGGAACAGACGTGAAAAGCACAACATAAGAAATTGCAGGAAGCAAAAACAAAGGGAAATGTCTGGAAACAGAACAGCAGTAGCCTGTAATTGTGCATTTAAATACACAAAACACCTGCCACTTTTAACTGCACTAAGTAGATGTAGCCAAAATATGTGAATGCTTGCTGTATTCTATGTTCTTATTCAAATTACTTTGTTTCCCATGTTATTTTTATCCATGACATTGCCTTAAGTATTGTTATATGAAATATTGGATTAAAATATTCCAATTTTTTTACTTCTGTGTTCTGTAAAAAATCATTCAAGTTCTTTATTAACAAAACAGAACAAAGGAAATTGTATATTGACAAAGGGTTGGCAAGAACTAAAGGTAAAGATCAAGTAACAACAAAAACATGAAATCCGTGGAAGTTGTGTAAGAGTGTGTAAGTTAGTAGGAGTGTGTGTGGACCAGATTTTTTGCTTGGAGAATAGTGAGTGAGTGGAATGGATCAGAATTTTTTGTGAGTTTCCTGACAGTGAATGGATTCAAGGAGAGGTATGATAGGATTTGTGTGTATGATGGTTGATTTGGGTCTCCCGCAATGAGTCTCTGGACTGCATGGAAATGCCATAAAATAATAATAATAATATATAATATAAACTGCCACCGACAACATGGCTTTTATCAAAACCATGCTCTCCTGTATCTAGTTGCTGTATTTGTGTCAGTCTCTTGTAAGAGCTATAGTACTTCTCTCTTTTAATCAGATGTATACCATACCCTTTCATCCAGACAATAAATTCGCCTGCCTGAAATGTACTTTACTGAAGGTATGTGTGTGTGTGTTCCAGGTATTATTCCATCCTCTGTCCAAAAAGAAACTGACCTTTTGATAGAAAATAAAACACAGGCCAATTATAATTATTCAAATCATTTATTTCAATCAATATACTCTCCCTCAGCTTCGCTACAGCTTTTGGCACTGTCAATTAATTCGTTAAATGATTTTTTTTTATATTGGTTTTTGGGATACTGTTGAGGGTCGTGGTTACTGCCGCTTGAACGTTTTCAATGGTGTCATATTGCTTTCCTTTCATTGACAAATGAAGTTGGGAGAAGAGAAAGAAGTCACAGGATGCTAAATAAGGTGAATATGGTGAGTGATCCAACACATAAACTTGGTTTTTGCTCAAAAACTGTCTCACAATGTTCAAATGATGAGATGGTGCAAATCGTGAATTCAATTTACGAAGGCCCAAACTCTCGATCAAAATATTGTGCAGTTGATTTTGGAATCTCCAATTCATCTTCAATCAATCTCATGAATGATTTTGGGTTTTCTTTGATGAAATCATGCACACTTTTTTGGGTGTTAACTTCGTTCAGTCCAGTTTTTGGACGGCCCGGCTTTTTGTCATCCACAAGCATATCACGACCACTTTGAAATCGCTTAAACCACTCTTAAACTCGAGTACGGGATAAGCCATGTGCTTTTTGAAGCATTTGATGCATTTTGCTAAAACTTTTACCAAGTTTGACACAAAAGTCAATCGCAGCTCTCGGTTTGAAACTCATTTCCCGACCGTTCGTCAGTTCGTCTGTCACTCTTGGCACTATAACTTGGCTTCTAATGAAACAAATGTCATAAACAGTTGACACAACACTAATGAAGGTTGCCGCTTTCGACAACAAAAAGATACAACATGTGGTGCCACTAGTTTCTTCTATTTTCAAAAAGTTCGGTTTCTTTTTGGACAGAGGGTGTATATGGGCACCTCAATGAAGTTCAAAGACACATTGCAGGAGACTCCAATCTATCCACACAGTCTGTCATACCTCTCCTTGAACCCACTCTCCAAGCAAAAAATCTGGTCCTCACACCCCTAATAACCACACCTTTATTCAACTTCCAAGGATGACCCCTCTTTTTCTCCTATCAGGCAACTTCTACAATCCACACACCTTCAATCTGTCCTCACAGGAATTATTCACAGGCCATTCATCTTGGTCACCCACCTCTGAATCTCTCCACTGCTTCCTCATTCCCCAGAAACTCAAGGGACCAAACTTGAGCACAGTAATCCAGATGCAGGCATATCAAGGCCTTATAAAGAGAAATAACTTCCTTATCTCTATTTGTTAATGTGTTCTTCAATAGTCAAGTAATCTTATAGGCTACCGTAGTATGTCCTCTGAACTTCAACTCTCTGTCTACCACCACTCCTAAATCTCTAGCTTCACCTATTTCCCGAAGTACATTGCCATTAATGTGATACACGCCTTGTAATCTATTTATTCCAAAATGCATAACTTTTCATTTCTCGACATTAAACTGACACCAATTAACTTTTGTCCATACTAACTGTCTATTTAAATTGTCCTGCAAGCTCTTCACATCGTCTTGACTATTTATTACTCTACCTAATTTGGTATCATCAGCAAGTAACTGCATATTTCCTTTCAGGTTATTTCCTATATCGCTTATGTACAAATTAAACAGTAGTGGTCCCAGCACTGAACCTTGAGGCACACCACTAGTCACCTGTTTGCACCTTGATTCTGCCCCTCCATATACTACTTTTTGATATCTGCCCAGCAGCCATCCCCTTAGCCACATAGCCAGTGTCATATCCATCCCCATTTGTTCTAATTTGCATAACAGAGTTCCATGTGGTATGCTGTCAAATGCCTTTGCAAAATCATTGTGTGGCCATTTCCTTTATCCAACTCAGCTGTTACTCTATTATAAAAAGTTAGTAAATTACTAAGGCCTGACCCAACCCTTCACAAAGCCATATTGACCATCATACAGTATCATATTTTTATCTATTCATTCTTGAATTCTCTTTTTTGCCCAATTTTTCTAGTACCTTTACCACTATCCATGAGATACTGATTGGTTTATAATTTTCTATTGTAGTCTTAGAACCTCCCTTATGCAAAGAAATTATTTTGCCCTCTTTCTACTCCCTTGGAACTCTACCAGAGTTGAGACTTAAATTAAACAGTATAGTCAAAGGCATTGGCAGTTTTCTTATTGCCTGTTCTTGCAAAACCTAGTGATATCCCATCTAATCCCACAGCTGTATTTATATTGAGATTCTGCAATATCCTAAGAATCTCCAATTACTGCTTTTACCTCAGAATACTGCTTTTACCTCTATTTTCACATTAGTGTCTGTCACATAGGTTACTGCTTTAACCTTGCAAAGTGGTCACTAGAACTGTTCATGACCTGTTCACTAGAACAGGTCACGAAAGAACTGTTTGGGATTTCCTTTAGCCTACTCAGCCAGATTCTTCTCATAATCTGATTTTGCCTTCCTTATCATGCTGGTCACTGTTCTCTTTATATACCGTGCACACCATTTTGTTCTTCTGCAGTTCGTGCTTAATGATATGACTCATCCATCTAACTTCTACCTGATTAACCCTCCTTACCTGAGGTATACAATTTAATACTTATTCCTCTAGATGACCCTTAACTATATCCATTGCAATACTAACATCCTTACCATACAGTGTTTTATGCCATGGTACAGCTAAGCATGTCATAATCACCTGACTTGTAGTTCTACAAATACCCCTTCTTAATAGAATATTCCCCATGTTTAACAATCTCCGAAGTGAAGAACTGCATGGTCACTTTCACCAATTGGAGGCAATGTTGTCAAATTGCTTATGGATAGCTCCTCTAATCCTACAACCAGGTGCACTACACCCCATCCCTATTCCTCACCACCATCATATGCTGCCTTAAGTAATTATCTCATCAGGTGTAAAATTCTGTTTCCTTCCTGCATTGTGATCTTTCATCCTTCCAGTCTATATCTGCATAGTTGAAGTCCCCCTCACAATAATCACTTGACCTGTTCTCATTGTACTAATTTGGCAATGCATTCTTCGAGATTACTCCCTGGCCTATAGCAACAGCCAACTGTATATTTTGTCTTACTGGTCTTAATCTCACAACAGATTGCTTCAAATGAATAGCCAAACAGCCCCCCCCCCCCGTCTCCTATTCTTTTTGGTTGCAATTCATCTGCTATCATCAGCAGTACTCCTCCCACCATCATATCTTCTCTTCAAATACTAAACCCTTCACATTTAATCCCTGTAACTGCATCATCTGCTGTTAGCCAAGTCTCACTAATACATATAACATTTAGTGAGGTTGCACTAACCAATGCCAAAAACTCCTCTCTCTTGTTCCTGATACTTCTGGCATTAGTATATAGAAACTGCAGCATCCTTTTAGTTTCCCACCCACCTTTACTTTCTGAATTGACTATCCTATTCAGTATTTTTGCTCAAGAGACTAGATTCCTCACTTGGTCATTCTCTAACTCACTCGCTTCATGGGTGCCTTCACACAAACTCACTTGCTTCCATCCTAATTGCATGTTTTCCTGAATTAGCATTTCAGTATGCTCGGTGAACAAAGTTCTCTCCAGACACCTAACACCAAAATCATTCAGATGCAGTCCATCAGCATTGTACAGATCCTTCTTTCTGTCAAACAGAGACCACAGATCCACAATTTCATCAATCATTTTGTAGATCTGAAGTCCTAAATAGTGCCCTCTAGTTTGTTAAATTGGGCATCTTTCGCTGTTGGTCTGAAGTGCAGAGCATGAGAGCTTCCCAAATTTGGAGTAGTTTCATGCAACAAAATTTGTTGAGGTTAGGATATTTTCGTAAGGCAGAAGCGGATTCAAGGAAAAGTCTTTTGTATTTATATTTGCTGCAATGGAGTAGAGTGGTTTTTTATCCAGCATATTCTATGTTGGGTGTCTAAAGCATAGTCAGCAAGTCCTGAGTGTCTGTAATGATGAAAATGGATATAGTCCTTATGTTCAGCAATTCTGTTAACTATCCTTCCTGTCTGGCCATAGTAGGATAGTTTACAACTACAAGGAACCCAGTAAACACAAGTAGGGCTAAAGACTGTGGCTGGTCCTTGGTGGAGTGGATAGGGGATGCTAATTTTTTATATGGTGGTTGAAAGGTTGTATTTTTTAAATATTTTTGTTAGTTTTCTAGATGTGCCTTGGAGATATGGAATGGTGACAGCTTTGGTGTAGTCTCTTTTATTAATTGAAATACTGGTTTATATCATCAAAGGCTCTCTGCATATACAGATGCATTAGCTTCGCCCTTTTATGTGAACAGATTGGCACTACTTGCATTCTAATTGCTGACACTAATGAAGCTATTTGTGCACTAGAAGAGGCTGTCAAAGAATTTCTAAAAATAAAAAGTCAGTGCATCAACAAATTTGCTCAACTTCTGAAAACTCTGCTGTCAAGCTTTCACAAGGTCAAGTAAATACTGTAATAATCTTATCTTCCTTCGCCCTCAACCAGTATCAATTATTACACTATCTCTTGGCCACAACTATGCTCTTGTGCTTATAAAAATTCCTACTGAAGAAATTATGATTCAGATTAAATGTGAGATTCTCAGCCTTCCTACCTGTATTGCTAACAGTGTCAGACTGGATGTTGCCAATGTACTAATTCAAGCAAAACCTCCAAAAAGTAACCTTTCCTCTAAAGAATATGAAGCACTATTGGAAATCAAGAAGAATAATAGCTACGACCCTACAATACACAAATCAGATCACTTGACTGACTCCTTAAAGAGAGTCAGTTACTAATATCCCCCCCCCCCCCCCCGTATATGTGGACTACCTAAAATTCATAAACAGAATGTGCCATTGCCATTACACTCAATTGTATAGATGCCATTGATTCACCCGCATACAAATTAGCCAGATATTTAGCAAAAGTGCTTTTCCAATATCATGGCTATACCCCTTCCCCCCCCCCCACATAACAAAACAGAGTCGCTTTCTGTCCCCCCCCAGCTAATTAATTTTTTCATGGAAATGGAAACACTTGAAACTCTATCCCATATAGACCTATAGATGCTCTCAATATATTTTTAACATACCTAAACATTCAACATCCCAGGATCCACTTCACATTAGAAAAAAAAATGGAAAAAAATTAATTACACACCATCCTGTTGGACCCCCTGGCATTCTCTGTTTACAGAAAACCAACACACACACACACACACACACACTGGCAGGTACAGTCACAAATGGTGGTACCACCCCCTCCCAACAGTATGGAATTATTAAAACTTTATATATTAGGACTAAATTAATTCAGATAACATTGGCCTCTCCACTGAACTTGGCTGTCTTTCACAAAACCTTCTTATCCAATGGCTACAATTCCTATCATATCCAAAAAATTTAAAACCGCAAACTCACACCCTCTCTCTCTCTCTCTCTCTCTCTCCAGAACTGAGACTACACCAAAGCTATCACTATTCATTATCTCCAAGGCACATCTGGAAAACTAACAAAAATCTTAAAAAAATATGGCCTTTCAAGCACCTACAGACCATATAAAAAATTAGCATCCATTATTTACTTCACTAAATGTACTTGAGACTGTACTAAAACGTACTTGAGACTGTACGGAAGAAGACAGAGAGAGGAAAAATAGTGTGCGTGTTGCCTAGGTATGATAATGATGAGCTGAGCAGAAGAGCGGTGATATTGAATGGCATAATAGCGAGAATGTGTGACAAGAGAGGACTGGTATATGTGGATGCTTGGAGTGCGTTTGAGGAAAGAGAGGAGTTGTTTGCCTGCTATCATCCTCCCTGGGACACACTGAACGAGTCAGTGTGTCCCAGGGAGGATGATAGCAGGGGTGGCCTCTTGTGGGAATGGATACTTGGGAGAAGGGAGACAATGTCAGGTAAGACTGAGCCCAGTGGAGTCTAGAAGGGATAATGCTGGGTATAGAAACAATGGCATTTATATGCTGTATACTAATGCCAGTAGTATCCGGAATAAGGGAGAGGAATTGGTGGCGCAGATAGCATCAGCCTGGCCAAAAATTATTGCGATCACTGAGACGTGGTTGACAGAAGGGGGATATAAAAACAGGAATAGAAGTCGCTGGGTATAGCATTTTTCGTCAGGATAGGAGGGGAAAGCGTGGTGGTGGGGTGCTGCTTATGATAAGTAATGACCTATGTCCTCTAAGAGTGGAGAATTTGGAAGGTAGTAAGGTAGAGACAAATGATTTTGAGAGCGTATGGTGTGAGGTAGAGGTAGGCAGGACAGGATATTTAGTGGGGTGTTGCTTCAGACCCAGGAGCACAGAGGATGGGGACCAGGAGATGTTTAGACAGCTAAGTTTGGCAAGTGCAAGAAGAATGATTGTTATGGGAGATTTTAACTTCAGTAGTATAAATTGGAGAGAGGAAGATACATGTAACAATAGGGGAATGGAATTTCTAGAATTCTTGAGGGACAAATGTCTTAGGCAACATGTAACAGAGGGAACAAGAGGTTCAAAAATTTTGGATTTGGTTATAGCATCAGAAGAGTTGATAATAACTGAGTTGACGTCTCTCCCACCAGTTGGAGAGAGTGACCATATGGTTTTGACTTGGAAAATGAATAGACATGCAGGAGTATCAAAGAGACGGGAACTTATGTGGAATTATAAGGCAGGTGATTATAATAGTCTTAGACGTCAACTTCGGGAAGTTTCATGGAGGGAGGAATTGGAAGGCAGGGATATCACCAGTGCGTGGGAAATTGTGAAAGAATATTTGTTATCAGCAATGGTAAGTTGTATACCACGAGTGAAGAAGAGGGCGCAATTTGGAGTAAAGTGGATGACAAACAATATTAAACAGGAATTGCATGCGAAAAAGAGGCTATGGAAGAGATATAAGGAGACAGGTGAAGAGATGCATGAGGAATATAAGACACAGGCCAGAAGAGTGACTCGTGTGGTAAGGAAAGCGAAACTGGAATATGAGAGGAGATTGGCCCTAAGATCCAAAGAAAATCCTAGGGAATTTTTTAGCTATGTGGCCAGTAGGAGGAGAAATGACTGTGGAAGAATGATATTGTGGGATAAAAATGGGAATAGAGTGACTGATGCAGAGGACATAGTGGAATTGTTTAATGAACACTTTATTGGAGTATTTCATCCTAGAGGAGTCAGTTTTAATGCTAGAGGGATAGGACTGGTACGAGGTCTGGAGGTACAGGAGGAGAGTGTGTTTCAGATACTGAGTACTCTGGATGTCAGTAAAGCTGTGGGACTGGATGGTATTTCGCCACGAGTTTTGAGAGAATGTGCTAGGGAATTGACAGTACCTTTAACGTGGCTTTTCAATGAAAGTCTGGCTTTGGCAAAGGTGTCCAGGGAATGGAAGGAAGGTAAGATAGTGCCATTGCATAAGGGTGGTAACAGACTGGAAGTGTCTAATTATAGGCCAGTCTGTGTGTCATCAGTAGTTGTTAAGATCTTGGAGAAAGTAGTGAGGGACCGTGTACAGCATTGGGCAGATGAGGGTAATGTTATCTGTGAGAATCAACATGGATTTGTGAAAGGACGCTCTTGTTTTAGCAATATGCTAGCCTTTTATAATAAAGTTACAAGAGCATTAGATGAGGGAAAGGCATATACTGCAATTTTCTTAGACTTGGCGAAGGCATTTGACAGGGTGCCACATGATAAGCTGATATTTAAGTTGCAGCTCATGGGTCTGGATGTCAGATTGGTCAACTGGATTCAGGATTGGCTGTCTGATAGGTATCAGAGAGTTGTGTATGGTGGAGCAGTTTCCAGGAGGCAGAGGGTTACAAGTGGGGTCCCACAGGGCTCAGTACTAGGACCTATATTGTTTAACCTTTATATCAATGACATAGCCAGTGGATTGCAGGGGGATATTCAGTTGTTTGCAGATGATGCGAAGCTTGGAAGGATTATTAGTAATAGTGCAGATGTGGTAGCCCTGCAAGAGGATTTAAATAAGCTAGATAGATGGGCAAATGAATGGGGGTGTCAGTTTAATGCAGCAAAATGTAAGGTCTTGAGGTTTGGGAAACATCGATGGGATGCTGCATACTCTATGGGAGGAGTTATACTGGAGGAAGTAGGGGAGACAAGAGATCTGGGGTTGATGATTGATAGAAACCTGAAGTTTAGGGGACATATTGCAAAGGTGGTGAAGGTAACACAGAGGATTGCTGCTATTATGAGAAGGACACTGACCTGCAGAGATAAGAGGGTTATCATTCCGTTGTATAAGTCTCTGATCAGACCACACTTGGACTATTGTTCTCAGATTTGGTCCCCAGGATTTGAAGGGGATAAATTAACTGTGGAAAGGATACAAAGACGGATGACAAAGATGGTTTCAGGACTGTACAAGGATAGTTATGAGGATCGGCTGAGAGAATGTGGACTGCAGAGTTTGGTGGATAGAAGAAGGAGAGGTGATATGATTGAGACTTTTAAACTGTTGAGAGGTGGTTACAGGGTTGACACTGGGGAGTTCTTTCGCTTGGTTGATCAGCGGGAAGGAGTGATGACAAGAGGCCATCCCTGGAAGTTACGAAAGGAAACTGTGAGCAAGAGGGTAAGGAGTGGTTTCTTTGTGTGGAGGGTGGTTGAGCCGTGGAATGCATTGCCTGATGGAGTGGTGGGAGCGAGAACGGTCAGTGGGTTTAAGGAGTGGTATGATAAACTTTGTGTTTCTCAGGGGGGGACCTCCCCTCGATGAGTCTTGACAGACTTTATGTCTTAGAAAGGACCTCCCTCGATGAGTCTTTTGACTTCTTGGAGGCCTGAATAATAATAATAATAATAATAAATACCAGCTACAGTCTTTAGACTTACCTGGTGTTTACTTGGCCCCTTGTAGTTGTAAACTATCCTACTATGGCCAGACCAAACAAGAACAGCCAACATCAGAATTGCTGATCATAAGGACTTGATCCATTTCCATCACCACAACTACTTCAGGACTTGCTGACCATGCTTTAGATACCTGCCATAGAATATGCTGGAAAAAAAGCCATACTCCACTGCAGTAAATATAAATACGAAAGATTTTTCCTTATATCTGCTTCTACCTTACAAAGCTGTCCTAACCTCAACAAATTTGGTTGCATGAAACTGGCCCAAATTTAGGAAGCTCTCATCCTCCACACTTTAGCCCAACAGTCAAAGACGTCCAGTTTAGCTCACTAGAGGCTACTGTTTAGCATATGCTGGGGAAAAAAGCCTTACTCCATTGCATTAAATATAATATGAAAGACTTTTCCTTATATCTGCTTCTACCTTACGAAGCTGACCTAACCTCAACAAATTTGGTTACATGAAACTGCCCCAAATTTGGGAAGCTCTCATTTACACTTTACACTTTAGCCCAACAGCCAAGGAAGTCCAATTTAGCCCACCAGAGTCCACTATTTATTACTCCAAGTTTACTCTCTGTTGACATGCTTTATCTTCATT
The DNA here is from genome assembly GCF_054136105.1 of Typopeltis vanoorti. Taxonomy (NCBI): domain Eukaryota; kingdom Metazoa; phylum Arthropoda; class Arachnida; order Uropygi; family Thelyphonidae; genus Typopeltis; species Typopeltis vanoorti. The sequence continues at coordinate 12,943,195 of NC_143560.1, forward strand.
ACTTAATAGTGCCTGCATGCACATGTCTTATGTTTTTTATTCCCCGATGATGGCAATTTGACTTTTCCGAAATATTGGAAGTATTAATTAAATTTATTTTAGTTAATATAGTAGTCCACCTTGTAATTTCCTTAAAAAATACAGCTGAATAGTTGCGTATAAGCCTTATACATTACTAGATCCAATGTTCTTCATCTCTCCTATCACAGGTTGCTTAAGGTAGTTATCTCTGAGTAATTCTATAAATTCATTTCGCCTTGTCCTGCATGCTTTCTCTTAACTCCACTGTAATCCTGATGGTAGAAAACAGTACCCATAATAGCCCTCCTTTATCCATAAGATTCACAGTCCTTGTTATATGATCCTAGTCCATAGTAGCACTGAATTGGTGTTTTCTCCTGCTAATCTTTATCTCTCTTTCACACCATGCAGCATCATTGGAAATTTTTACTCTGGTTAGATTTAATTCTTCTATGGGCATTAATAGTACAATAAATCACTTCATCTTGTCTGACCTCCCTGAATAAACTGAACTCATCGCATTCTGTTCCTGTAAAAGTATTCTGTTCTGTTAGCCAGGTCTCAGGTTTCACTTTATCTACCAATGCCAAGAACTTGTCTTTATTCCTGATGCTTCTTGCATTTAGTGTATACACGACAGCTGGCTACCAGACTGCTAAATTGATTCTTTAGTAATTCTCTCTTTCTTCTTTCTCTCTCTCTATCTCTTTACACTCACAATTTTTATCATTGTATGAAAGTCATAATATATGCATCCATATTTCCTGTTCATTTCATGATAATTCTATTATAGTCTGGCCACAGTTGCAAGAACACTAGCTGGCACAGTGCCAAGAAGAGTCAATTGAAGGAGAGAAAGGAATAAGGCAATGTACAAATTCATCACCAACACACAAAATCACATGCTTTATATGTAAAATTTTCCAACTGCTATACAAGCAAAATAGTTACCACTTTAAAAACGAGAACTGTCATAAAAGAAGAGCTAATTTTCCAATGTGTAATAATAAACAGCTATCCCTTGATACACATTGATTACCCTATTATTGGAATGAATTTGCCTTCTTCTGCGATGTGCACAAGTGTCAAGGGGTCTCGCATCTGTGATCAGACTGTAGTTGATGGTCCAGGATGATAATCTATTATTATTATTTTTTTTTTTTTTAATAGTAACAGTCACAAAAATCATGACTTCACATAGACTTGATTGATGTCTTGTGCTGGATTAAACAATAATGAGATGTTGAAATGATCATAAACAATCATAGATTCTAGTTGCAATTTAAGTTATGTAAAGTGGCCCTAGTTTACAGGCAAACAGCAAGGAGAAGCTAAACAACAAGAAAAATTCTCAGAAAAGAGTTAAAAAAAGTTTCACAGAAGCATATTATTATATTTGAGTGAGAGCAGTGGAACAGTAATTTGATAATAAATGATGATTTCTTTTGGATTGAGCTGAGTGTAGCACAACTTCCTAGTTGCAGAATGGATGTACCAGTAGAATAGGTAAACAAATAAAGATGAATTTAGCTTTATAGCACATTTTTAAGCACATTTACATTTTTAAGCACATTTACATAATTTCATAAAGATGTATATCATATAAATCATTATTAATTAAATTTTCCTCTCTTTCAGTGTGGCTTGATAACAGAACATCTTGTATTGTAGAGAAGTTAACTAATAATACACCACTGAAAACTAAAGAATATTTAAAAGTGAGTGTATGTGTGTGTGTATATATATGTGTGTGTGTGTGTGTGTGTGTGTGTGTGTGTGTGTGTGTGTGTGTGTGTGTGTGTGTGTGTGTACGCATACACACAAATAAAATACAAATAATCATCTGTTAATCTTGTAATTGTATTTGTGAGATATGTAGTGTTGGATAGATTTATGAGGGTGGCCTGAAAAGTTCTTGGCCAAACAATGAAAAAATGAATTTATAAGTTCAAAATTATTTTTATCTTTCAACATAATCTCCCTTAAGACTAATACATTTATTCCAATGATGCTCCAGTGTCATTATTCCGTCCCTGTAGTGGTTCTCGGTAAGATCTCAAAATACCCTTCTACAGTTGCAATCACCTCTTGATTTGAAGAAAAATGCTGACCAGCGAGGAATAGTTTTAGTTTTGGGAAGAGATAGAAGTCAGAGGGACCTAAATTTGGGGAATAGGGTGGATGTTCCAACAATTCATAGCGATTTTTTCCTTCTTCAAACCGAGTCTTTTCTCATGAATTTTTTCATCTAGTCTAGTTAAAAGATCGGAATAATATTCCCCAGTTATTGTTTTACCCTTTTCAAGATAATTAATAAACAAAATGCCTTTAGCATCCCAAAACACTGATGTCATGACCTTTCCTGCTGATGGAACCGACTTTGTCTTCTTTGGTGCTGAACAACCAACATCTGTCCAATGTTTTGACTGCTGTTTGGATTCTGGTGTGTAATGGTGAATCCAAGTCTCATCCATAGTAATAAATTGATGCACAAAATCAGTTTTATTCTTGTTAAAACGCTCCAAGCACTGTTCAGAGATTTTCATGCAAGTGCGTGCCACCCATCTTGTGCAAAGCTTTTTCATTTCCAATTCTTCAAGCAAAATATATCCTACATGTTCTTTTGAAACGTCTATGGTCTCAGCAATTTCACACACTTTGACTCACCTGTCATCCAATCATATTGTGCATTTGATCAATGATTTCTGGTGTTGTTACACTTTTTGGACGTCCTTCACGTGGGTCATCTTCAAAGCTAGTACTGCCATGTTTAAACTCGCCAGCCCATTTCTTAATTGTAAAAAATGAAGGAGAAGAGTGCCCATAAACTTTTATGAACTTCAAATGAATTTCTTTTGCCGTTAAACCTTCTTTTACAAAGAATTTCATAACTGCACAATACTCAATTTTATCCATTTCAAGGGATACAGGCAACACTTTTGCTCAAGTAGTTTATATAAAACAAACTACTTGATAGAATAACTTGCAATATCACATGGATGATCGAGGCCGAGAACTTTTCAGACCACCCTTGTATTTAAGAATACTTGATAAAAGGCTAAGAAAAATTATGGAAGGGAAACATGGATAAGAACAAGCTGGGTTCAGGCCATATTTGGCCTGAGGTTATCATGATCTGATTTTCACTTTAAGATAAACAGTTGAGAAATATGAATATAACAGAGATCATTATTTAAATTTTGTAAATATGGAAGATTTATGTGATAAGGTGCCAAAAGAAAAGCTGTTCAAAACACTACAATTTTATGGCGTAAATGGGACATTATATCAAGCTTACATAGTCTGTAATAAATTTGGTATGAAAATCAGTAATAAAAATTGTTTATAAAAAAAAGAAAGGCTATGAAGATAGGCAGAACATTAAAAACATCAACTGCATCCTGAACGAAGAACTTATGTGAATAAATAAACCATTTCAGCTGTTTAGGCACAAATTTTACTGATGATTGCAAATGTATGGAAATAGAGAGCAGAATTAACAAAGCTGGTAGGAAGTTAACTGTAGAAATTTATATGGAATAAGAGAAAATTAGTCAAAACACACCACTTGTATAGAAGACAGTATTAAATCCAGTTTTATCTTATGGACCTGAGAGCTGATTTAGAAATAAAACACTTGATCAAAGAATGTAGATCACAGATATGAGAGTTATGAGAAAGTTCACAACAATGGCAAGGATATTAGGAAGAAATTGCCAACTTTGTTAGCACTAGGAATGTATGAGCCAATCTTATCTGAGGTGGTATGGTCACTTAAACAGAATGGGAGGAGAAGTTTGCAAAAGAAGTGTTTTTTGCCAGGATGGCAGGAAAAAGACCCAGATGAAGGGCCCAAGATCTAGGTGGATTGATACAGTGAATAGTGTCTTAGAAGACCGAAATATAAGCTCTAACAGTATTGGAGTCCTGACTGATAAGAGATTAATTTGGTGGAGAATTGTCATTAGGAAAGTCATAATAATGTGAATTCTTCATGCATTACTATGATGATATTCTGTGCAGCTATGAGGGTACATATCAGGAATTTAATGTTGATGATTGATTTTTGCCATGTTGCTGTTGACTTTTATTCCACGACTTTTATGTCTCTAATATTAACAGCTACCTGCCTACTAAGAAGAACCGTTAGTTCAAGATGGTCCTGTCTGGTAGGGCCACCTTAAAACTGAACTAATTAAAGGCTCGTCTAACTGTGCCTTAAACTGATTCAATGTGACTACATTCACAACACACTCAGGCAATGCATTCCACTCACCATCCACTCTCCATTCTAAATTATGGTTTTGAGTACTATGGCTTTAGAAGAAAAGGAAAGTGGTCCTAGTGTAAGCAAACAAAGTTTGCGCCTGAAAATATCTTCAGGACTGAGGTAAGGTGGTGCAACTCCGAGCAAAGGTGGACCAAACTCTCATCACCTTGTCTCAGTATCTCCCATAATATAAAGCACATCTCCTTGCGGACATGTATACTGCTATGCATTAAGGGAAGGGCCACTACCCAGACCGGTTTCGACCTTTATTGAGGTCTTGTCAGTGGGAGGCAAACTTTGTTTGCTTACACTTGGATAAAGGATTAAACTAAATTTATTATAATCTCGGAAAGTGGTCCTATTTTCCAGTCTCCTAAGGTTTTAGTGTTCTTGTATATAAGTTCTTGAACTGGTAATATTGGGTAAGTGGAGAAGGAAATTCCAAGTATAATGAGGAGTTCTCTCTTAGTGGTTAATCCAAAAGGAATGCTTCCAAGATCCCACTTTCCAAAAACTTTTAATTTTGTGTTGTTTGCATTAGTAGTTAATTGACTTATCCTGCTGAATTTTTCCACAATACCAAAAAAGATATATATGGAATCATAATCCTTCAAAATACTCACTACATCATTGGCATATGCTAATACATTATTTTCCTTCATAGTTGAAGAAACTGTTATTCTCACACAGTATGTGTATTGTCGACTTCTTGTAAGAAAGGTACAAGATCCAATGAAAAGAGCAATGGACTAAGAGGGCAACCTTGCCTGGCTCCTTTTTGAATTTTGAACAGGTCTGATAGGAACCCATTAATTAGGAGGTCAGTAGTTGAATTGGCATAGACTCCTTTGATAACAGAGCAGCTTTTTATCCACACCAATTTTGCTGGAGGATGTGGAACAGAGAGGGATTCCAGACATTATTAAATGCTTGAGTAAGGTCTACTGATAACTTCAATTTCATGCCTATCATTCTTGATTTGGAAGCTAGTTATTTTCGTTTCATGTAGATGATAATTGTACTAAGAAAACTTTGAATCAGTAAACTTTATTTTTTCTTTAATTGTATCTCTCTTTCCCTTTATTAGCATGAGATGGTTCTTCATAGTTCATAAACTCTTCTGATTGAAGCTTCTTCATTTGATTATCTGCAACCTTCCCTGTCTTTACATTTTTTATTATTTCTTTTTCTTTTAGATGTAATTCCTTTAATTTTGTTTATCCTCAGTTTTTTTTATTAATTCATCTTTCCTTTTTGATGATCTTGTTTGCATATTTAGTTCTTTCAGTTGTTTTACTTTTCTGTTTCTTCTCCAATTACTCCTTGTAGAACAGTTTTGTGTGTTTGCTTTTCATCTTGTATCTGCTCATTTCTTATACTAGGTTCATTATTGGTAATTTCAACGGATGTTGTTCCATCTATATTTGACTGGGAAAGTGGTTCCTACATTTCTGGAATTTTGGGGCTAATTTCTGGCTGATTTGGTCGCACACTTTTTGTGATTTTCCCAAGTGTAGTTTGTTTAAAAGCAGCATCTTTACTATAGTGAATTGGAAGATCAAGGAACTCTTCTCGATCTTCCAATTTCACTGCTCTAACAGTGAAAGTTCTGAAAGGATAGGTGTTAACGTACTGTTCAGAACTTTTGCAAACATGTGGGAAGGCTTATGTGTTTGTCGTACGTGTTGATTAATTTTAATGGTATAGATGAGAACAAAGACTGATAAGAAAATAACTATTTATTAACTTATTGCTGATATTTCGCTGGTATTCTATCCAGCATCTTCAGAGCAGCAAAATAGTTTGTCATAGTATGCGAGACAACAACAATCCAGTATAACAATGGGAGTAGTTTGTAATGTACAACACAAAGATTAAAAGAGGGAGAAAAAAAAAATGGAGAGAAAAAGCAGGTATGAATTTGGTCTTAAGATGACTTTTCCGAAATCTTTGGCAAATTTATACAGCCATATTTGTTGAGGTGTGGAGTATTTTTCAAGGCTTCTGTTGATTCCAGGAACAACCTCTCTGACTTATAAAAGCTTCTGTGCAGTACTTTTGTTTTTTTTTTTTCTAATTGATGCTGTGTGCAGGGGTAGCTAAAGCATGGTCTGCTAAGGAATCATCTCCTTCAGCATAGCACCATCCCATTAAATATTTAAAATTTGTGCTAAGCCTGAAAAGAAGATTTTGTTTTGTTCAGAATGCGGCATTATAATGTAGGGAGAGTATGATAAATTAAGAAAACATATCGGTGATGTGCAGGTAGCTTTATTGGTTGAAGCGGGAGGGAAATCAGCTAGACATGGTCCAGAATCAGTTACTTTTGCCAGTGTCAGATTGTATCCCCTAAGGTAGGAGGATAAATAAGGGGGATGAAATGGATGAGTCATGGAATTATGCAGCAGTTGCTGAGGACATTATGTGGAGGAGATATAAAAAACAGGGTATCCCTCAGCAGAATAAGCAATATAAGTTGCAATATAACAGGCTAGGTGATGAGTATAGCAAGGAAAGAGAAATTTTCATATAAAAGGAGTTTAGTTGAAGTAGTAAAGCAAACAAAACAAAACCCTCAAAAATTCTACATTATGTTAGTGGTAGAAGAAATGGTAAATATGGAAAACTCACTTTAGCTGGAGATGGAACATGAATCACATCTGCTGAAAATATAGTGGAAATATTTAATTCAATGAGTATTTCATTATTGTATTTCACGTAGGGGTTAGGAGTAGAGTTGAATAATAGTTATGAAAGAGGACAGAAGACCAACAGTTTGGAGTTGTTTAGGAAAGAAGTGTTTAGAATATTAAGTAACCTTGATGTTAATAAGGCTCTGAGACTGGAATGGATGTCACCATGTATATTATGGGAATGTGCAAAAGAGTTGGCAGTTCCCTTGATTTCACTGTTCATCAGACGTCTGGCAACATTAACAGTCCCAGATGAATGAAAAGAAGGAAAAATAGTGCCACTGCATAAGGGATAATCCAAGTCAGTAGTGTCACATTATAGGCCATTGTGTTTATCAAGTGTAGTGGTGAAGATGTAGAGAAGCTGGTTAGAGATAGAATACAAACCCAGATTAATCATAATGAAAATCTTTTGTGAGAATAGCTTGGGTTTGTTGTGGGGAGAGCATGCTTTAGTAACTTAGTTACATTTTATAATAGAGTAATAACTAGTATATTAAACAGAGGAAGTGCTTATATAGTGATTTATGTGGATTTTGCTAAAGCATTTGATGGTACCACATTATAAACTACTGTTGAAATTGAGCAGGATGGAGATGGATGGTTATTTGGTAGCTTGGATACAGGGATAGCTGACTGATAGGAGCCAGTAAGTTGTATATGAGATCGCAGTGTCCTGAAAAGGAAGATGTTGAGTGAGATACTATAGAGTTCTGCTCTGGGACCACTATAGTTCAGGGTGTGAGAGGAGATATTCAGTTGTTTGCTGATGGTGCTAAATTAGGAAGAGGAATGTCAATAAGTTCTGTTATAAGAGGATTTGAAAGGTTTAGTGTTTTGGGTTGAATTGGTGTTATTTCAGTGCTTGTGTAAAGTTATGCACTTTGGCCACAGAAGATGAAATGAGAGTTATCATGATCAGGGAATCTTGGTGAATAGGGAACTGAAATTCGGTAACACATTGTGAAAGTTGTAAGGGTTACCCAGAAGCTGCCATAATGTGATGAACACTGACATGTATGGATAACGAGGTGATAGTTCCACTATAAGGAATTAGGCCTTATTTGGATTTCTGTGCACAATCTTGTTACTTGGCTATAATGGTGATAAGGAAACATTGGAGAGAGTGCAGAGGCAGATAAATAAGACTGCCTAAAAACTGGAATATTGAGTATGTGAACAGATTGAGGAAATATGGTCTTTAGAGCTTGGTGGATAGGAAGAAGAGGAGAGGTCATATGATTGAGACATATAGTTGGTAAGAGAAGCCTATCAGGTATATATGCAGGGGAATTATTGTATAGGATAATGGGAGAATGAGAGGTCATCCCTGGAAACTCTGTAAAGGTCATGTGATCAACAAAGTAAAAAGAAGATTTTTTTACTTTGCAGGTGGTGAATGAGTGGACTACATTGCCACAATGGGTGGTGAGTGCTCCAACATTGATCTATGATAAATATTGTGTTCTGCGATTGTTTGACCTTCGTGAAATGAGTCTTCTGACTCCATGGAGTCTTGGAAGTAATACTGATATTAAATTGTTCAACAGATTTTCTGAATTTATGTTTTTTCATCCGTTTCAAGTAGGGAGGAGGAGATGTCCAGTTTATTTGCTTATAGAGGGCCCTTTGAGCATTTATTTATTTATTTATTCATATGGCATGAATAACAAAACATGCAGTATAATACAGTGTCACTTTAAAAACATATAAAATTAAACTCTTTACACTTGGATAAAGGATTAAACTAAATTTATTATAGTCTAACCAAGTGCAAAATAAACTTCCAACATCTTTCTCTAAATCCAGAGTAATTTAATTATAAGGTGGTACACCGGTTGGCAACTTGTATAAGTAAATATGACCTCTCTATTGCTTCTACCTTAGTATCACCACTCTGGGTCTGCCTCCCACTGATGGGACCTCAATAAAGGTCAAAACCAGTCTGGATAGTGGCCCTTCCCTTAATGCATAACATTATACATATCCTCAAGGAGATGTGTTTTGCATTATGGGAGATACTGAGATAGGAGTGATGTTTTCTTGCTCCACCTTTGCAACGAGTTGCCTGGTGTTGTACTACCTTACCCCAGTCCTGAAGATACTTTCAGGCACAAACTTTGTTTGCTCACACTTGGATAAAGGATTAAACTAAATTTATTATGACATACAGTATAATGTAGAATGTGGTACAATGCTTTATCTATCCCCCTTTCAAACTACACAATTTAATGTGGATTTACCAGAAAATTCTTTCTTTGGAACCAAACTGGAAGAGTCTGGCACATCTGCGTGGAGTGTCCCATTAACAGCCAGTTGACCCGTTTGTCTCGGGAAAACTGCAGCCCTGACTTGCAGCTTTCTGAATTCTGAAGAATAAGAATGCCTTACCCTTCCATGAACAGTCAAGAAACCATTCAGTCTGCAACTATTTTTCATCATTGCAAAATAGTGATATACAACTTTTATCTTCAGCACACAAGACCAGATAGCAAAACACCTTCACTGAGAGAGAGGCAGCTGACATCCTGCTTACAGACAAAAGGTGACAATTCGTCTTCTGGTTGAACATCATCGTCATCACTTCACTGAGAGAAGAAGACTTGAATGAAAGGAATTAGTGTCTGGCTGAGCAGAACAACAGCATCACAATCAAATTTTCAAACTAGCACCAATGTTACCTCCTTCCTACCATCACAAAAAAAAAAAAAACAAAAAGAGAAAAAAAAAAAAACCTGCTTATATGGACTAGTAGCTTATTTCTAAATGGGTAGTAAATGGAACATCATACAGTGCAATTCCAAATGTGTATTTAAGTTGTATTTAGAATGTAAGTAGGTACAAGGAAAATTGTTTGATGTAAAATCAGGTATAAGATTAGGACACATGCTATCTTAATTGCTTTTAATTATCTATAAATCACATTATGAAAGAATTTTGCATGAAACTTTATCAAAATTGGAGATATTCAAATTAGCAATTTACTTTTCTTTATGCAGATAATGCTATACTCTTAATAAATTCATTGAAAGTTTTCAGGTTTCTGTAATGAAATTGAATAACTACTAACCAATTTGGCATGAAAATCAGGAAGAAAAAGACAAAAACTATGAAAATAGGCATGAACATGGGAAAGCATCAATGAAGAGCCTGTAGAACAAGTAAAAAAAAAACATATTGGCATTTAGGAACACTTTAGTGAAGATATCAACTTAAATATGGAAATAAATTGCTATTAAACACAGTCATATGTTATTACTTGCAAGAAAGATCCTACTTCACTCCCTCTTGCTGTTGATAAATGTTTTGATATCCTTTCAAGATCAGTTCCTCCTTCTTGGGCTGACTTTCACATCCAGCTTATCTTGGCATAAACATATTATGTTGAGGCTCTTCAGTCTCTAACTTGTATTTGTATTTGTTCAAAACAGAATTTCTTCAGCTCAAATCCTAACACTTGATAAGAATTTTTGATTGTAAACAGAAGTAGGCAACCTGCCTCATAGGTGACTTTTCTCTCAGGGACTCCCTTCAAGTCACTTCCTCATATGTGCTCTTTCTACATTATGCCTAAAATTTTTTATAGATATTTTCATAGGCATTGCTTCCACTGAACTGGCCATTAGGCTGTGCAGTTAGCCAAGTGGTTACGCGCTCCGCAACCATATGCCTGGGAAAGGAGTGTCCTGCGTTCGATTCTCTTCACTGACTTGAGGAGCTAAGGATTTTTCTCAGACATAGCCAAGTTAGCCAGTCTAGGGTGTTGACTGCAGGGTTTTTCCCCCAGTTTATCTGGGGGTTTTCCTCCCGCAAACAGACAAACTGGTCTTAAAAACACAACGCTTCACACACACACAGTCACACATGGTTGAGTGTGGGGGTAACGACCCCACTTCGTTGTGAGTTATGAAACCCAAAAATGGAAGGCTAAGGCCCTACATGAGGCTGTAGTGCCAAAGAAGAAAGAAAGAAAAAAAGAACTGGCTATTATCATTTCTCTTTCTTCTATTCTTATATGAACTAGAGCAGCCACTGGTAAGCATCCATACACAGTTCAACTTCAGACACTTCAAATCATAATCTCATCTTCCTTCATTTCATACCTCTGTTTTTTGGAACAGCCATCCCCAATACTGTTTTTTCCAATTAGTGAAACCCCCCAACTTTTCCAGAAACTTGTTAACAGGTTGCTTCTTTGTCATCTCTTCTTTGTCTTTTTATTTCTTATGGTACAAAATGCTCCATTTTCAAAATGTCAAATTTTCATGTAGGATGTTGCACAGATTTAGCATGAAGGTAAAGAATGAATTGCATGGTTGCATTTATGATAAAACATTTAGAAATATATCACCTTGTGGTATTTTGTTTATCAAAACAACAAAAAAAATGATAATTTACTATTTTTTATCAATTCCATTGTACATTTTATTTTCTGGTGGAGTAATTTGAGAGAATGAAGAATATTTGATTCTGGTTCACTGTTTCTAGATAGTGATTATGTAGTATATCCTCATATCAATACTAGATAGAAAGTTTTAAGTTGTCTTGAGACAGTTTTTTCTAATATTTCCATGTATTTGTTTATCAGGTCTTCAGATCACAGTTTTTAAGAGGCATTGAAAGGCTATGTGAGAAAGCTGATAGCAAACAACATTTGACTCTATTCCATGTCTCACATTGTTAATAGCTCATTTAACATATCATTATCGTGACTGTATTGTATGTTTTTTTTTAAGTAATCCTGATAATTTTGAGTAGTGCAACTTTTTTGCATTTTATTACAAAAATAGACATTATTATTATTTGGACTGTATAATTTTTATAATTCAGATAATGGATTAGTAGCATAAGATAGAGTAAATGCATTATTTTATATTCAGGTTTTATTTTTATGCAGTGGTTATTTCTATTTTATGAGCTTGTATTTATTTTTCATTTTCCTTACAGAGAAAATGTGGTTTACCTATTTCCACTTATTTTAGTGCTCTTAAACTACAGTGGTTACTAGAAAATGTTCCAGAAGTTTCTCAAGCAGTAGACCAAGGAAGATGTATGTTTGGTACAGTTGATTCTTGGCTTATTTGGGTAAGTATGTCTCTTTCTTACTCTTTCAGAAACTTTTCTTCTACAAAGGTTACACATGTTATCAGACAGGATATGCTTGCTCTAGTTTCCTTGTTGTGATCCTAAACAACCACCTTTTTGTTATACTACCCAACCAACCAGGAAAAACTAGATATCTCCTTGTTACAAATACTCTTTGTTATTGCTATCATTATTATAAGATCTCTGCAGTTCAAAGAAGAGGGAGGTGAGAGATCTAGTAACTACAACATATGACACATCGATCAGCCATTCCATAAAAATAGGTTTGGAATGGGTGATTAGGTGTATCAAGCAGGGAACGCAAATCAAAAAGAGGTAAAAACAGAGGTAGAGGGTAGTTGCATAAGGAGTATGTTAGGCTAGGAGAGCAACAAACATAGTAAGAAAGAGAAAAATTGACATGCATGTCAAAAATGAATTTAGATAATCCTATTGGATGTACAGAATCGTTATAATTTTTTAATAATGATTCCACACATGAGAAGTTCATAATCCTATAGTATATCCTATATCATGTATGGTATGTTGATACCATGGATGAGCAGAAAGTTGAGGAGAAAGAGAGGAAGGAACTAAATTCACTTTTGACATGCACCAGCATGCATAGAAATGCTTAGGTGTTGATGGTTATTCATAACAATGCTCCATGGTATAAGCAGCACCAGAAGAAGAAGAAATAGTTAATTTTTTTTTTTTTACTAAATAGCCTAAGGAAATTACAACGTATACTAGGATATACATTAAAATAAATTTTAATACACTTCCAATATTTCGGCAACGTCATGATTGTTGATCTTGTTCTTCAAGTTAACAACTTCACCAATTTTTCAAACTGCAGGTGCAGGGAACTTTATACACTTCAGAAAGTGCAAGTAGATGAAGTTGATCCTTAGAAGAATGGAGGTACATCTTCTCAGATATACCTTAAATATAAGAGATAAAAAGTTTTGTTGTAATCTTGTGTGTTGGTTGTAGGAGTGATGTTGGAGACAAGCATTATGTTGTTTATTTTAGGAGTTGCAACCATTGGTTAAAAAAGTATTGCAAAGGTATATACAGTTTAGTTTCTAGGGCTATGTCATTAGAACAAATAGTCCTGGCTCTGGGTGTGAGTGTTTAAAGGATCAGCACCAGAGCTATTTGTTTTAATGACACAGCCTTAGAAAATGAACTCTGAACCTGTGCGACACTTTTTTTAGCAAATGACTGCAACTCTCATAACACATTCACATTGGGGTAATCGGCACTCTCCCACTGTCACCCTAATTATCTGGTGGTGTAAGAGAAAATATTGTCCTGCTGCAATTTCATGCTTGCATTTTGGCAGATGCACCTCATATCATGATATTTCTTTGACTGTAACCAAATCTGTGTGTGTGTGTGAGGGGGGGGCTAATACTAATATATTTGTTTTAGGATATATTAGAAAACAAGAAGGTGGGCGATTCATAACTGATGCCTATTCTGAAAATAGTCCCTCAAACTTGTACTAATAACTTCTGTTGCACATTTGTCTTTCTCCATGTAATTCTGTATGAAAAAATATTTGGTTGGTATATTTGAATGACTAAAAGGTGCAAATATGTGAACCATCATTAATAAGCCATGTGAGGATGGGAAAAATATAATTAATTAGCATTTGAGATATTTCAACGGGGGCCTTGTGTAACCAGGCGACGCCCCAGCTGGGGCGTCGCCTGGTTACACAAGGCCCCCGTTGTTTTCGCAAGGGAACAGGGTGAACAGCGAAAAGTCAGTTACTGGAACAAATTTGAAAGCACACCCCAACTCAACACACCAGAGTTAAAGATTGGTACTATCAACATAAGAAGCCTGAATGGCAAAGAAATGGAGCTAGCTGAGGAATTAGATAAGTACCAGATCGACATAATAGGGGTGACTGAAACAAAAAAGACAAAAACTGGTGAGATCTTTCTGAGCAATAAATACAAAATGTTATATTCAGGAAATGACAATCAAGGAAAAGAAGGAGTAGCCATAGTATTCAACACAAAATACGAGGCTAATCTTCTTGAATGGCAGTCAATTCTCAAATAGAGTAATGTGGGCAAATATGAGAATGGGGAACTGGACAATGGGATTTATTTGTGCCTATGGTCTCACAGAAGATTCTACTAAGATAGAATGGAGGAATTTTTTTGATGCTTTAGAAAGAGCAACTGACACAATGAAAAAGGAAAAGTTGGGGATCTAAATAGCAGAGTAGGAAATGATTGTCAGATGTACAAAAATATTATAGGAAAATTTGGAGAAAAGAGCAAAGCTAATAATAATGGCAAATATCTGTTGGATTTCTGCTCAGGACATGGACTGATTATTACTAACACCATGTTCCAACATAAAAATGTGCACACATACACATGGAGAGGCAAGGAATAAGAAAAGTCTCATTGACTGTGTTATTGTTGATAGTGATGTTTTCTCCCTTGTGCAGGACACCAGAGGATTTGAAATTGGAAGTGATCACTATTTAGTCTTGAGCAGGATAAAACTGAATTTCATATTGAAAAGAATAACATGTAAGAAAGTTTTAAAGTGAATAAAAGTTAAGCAGCTAGATGTGAACTGAAGACTAAAATACACAAAGATTATTGAAGAAAAAATAAAAGAGTTTGAGAACAGGAACCAAACTTTAGAGATTCACTGGCAAGCCTTGAAGAAAACCTTGATTGATTCAGCCAGAGAGGCATGTGGTGAGGTTGTGTGCAAGGATAGAAAAATCAGAACTCCATGGTGGACACAAGAAGGTAAAGAGGCAGTGAAGGATAAAAAGAAAGCATATCAAAAGTTCCTGGCAGATAAGTCAGCTTGTGCTCTTAGAGAATACACAGATAAATGTAAGAAAGCTAAACACTGAAACTAGCTAAACATAAGTCATGGGAGGACTTTGGCAGGAACATAGAAAATAAATATTAAGAAGGTGACAAAATATTCTGGTGGTTGTTGAAGATGCTTAGAATTGGAAGAAAGGATGCTGTAAAAGGAGTTAGAGATGATAAAGGTAACATGAAAACTGGAGAAAAAGATATCCTTGAAGTATGGAGTAATTACTTTGAAAAATTGCTAAATGAAACAAGCAGTGATAGCACAGTGGTAAAAAACACTCAACAGACATACAGTCAGGAATACATATCTATACTTGAAGTAGAAAAAACTATCAATGGCTTGAAATGTGGAAAGGCAGCAGGAGTAGATGATATTCGACCAGAAATGCTGAAGTATGGTGGTATAAAAGTCTTACAGTGGCTGCACTACATAGCTCAAAAGGCCTGGACAGAGGGACGAATTTCCGATCATTGGAGTAGAGAGCTCTACTCTACAAAGTACCCATATATAAAAAAGCGAAATAAAACTGAATGTGAGAATTACAGAGGTATTTCCCTACTGAGTGTTCCTGGCAAGATTTATGCAAGTATACTTGAGAAGCGGTTGAGAACAATAGTGGAAGGACAAGCTGGATTCAAACCAAATAGAGGCTGTCAGGATCAGATCTTCACTTTACAACAAATAGTTGAGAAAGCATGGGAATATAACAAAGATCTGTATTTAAGTTTTGTCGATGTGGAAAAGACATATGACAAGATGCCAAGAGAGAAGTTATTGAATATGCTACAGTTATATGGTATGAATGGAGCATTATATCAAGCAATAGTTAGTCTTTATTTGAGTTGTAAGTCAGCAGTTAGAATTGAAGGAAGTACAGGAAGATTGTTAATGTTAAATCTGGTGTGAGACAAGGATGTACATTATCCCCTCTGTTATTTATTATCTATATGGATCACATTATGAAAGAAAGTGGTATTAAACATGATATCAGAATTGGAGATGTTAATGTCAGCTCTTTGCTTTATGTGGACGATGTTATACTTCTAAATAAATCCGCTACAAGTTTGCAAGATTCCCTGACTAAATTGAATAACTGTTGTAATAGATATGGTATGAAGATCAGCAATAAAAAGACAAAGACAATGAAAATAGGTAGAATCGTTGTAAATGTCAACTGCGTTGTGAATGGAGAACCTGTGGAACAAGTAAAACATTTCAGCTACTTAGGCATGATTTTTAGTGAAGATGGTAAATTAAATATGAAAATAGTCAACAGAATCAACAAAGCTGGTATGGTAGGAAGTCAATTGAATAAATTCATATGGAATAAGAGAGAAATTAGTCGGAACACTAAATTAGCTGTATACAAAACAGTGTTCAAACCAGTTTTAAATTATGGATCTGAGAGCTGGGTCAGAAGTAAAACACTTGACCAAAGAACTAGAGACTGCAGATATGAGAGTCCTGAGAAAGATTAGAAGCATGAACAGATGGCATCAATGGCAATATGATATTAAAAATGAGGATATTAGGAAAGAACTTGACATTGTCAGCATCCAGGAATGCAGTAGCAGAGCTAATCTCAGGTGGTGTGGTCATTTAAACAGAATGGGCGAGGAAAGATTGGCAAAACAAGTGTTCTCTACCAGGTTGGCAGGAAAACGACCCAGAGGAAGACCAAGATATAGGTGGTTTGATAGGGTACAAGGTGCCTTAGATGATAGAAATATAAGATCTGATAATGTTGGAGTCTTGACAAGTAACAGACTGATTTGGAGGAAAATTGTAGATAGGAAGTTAGTAATGATGTAAATTTTTCATGTAGTACTATCATATCCTGTACACCTCTTTAGGATACACGTCAGGAATTTGATGATGATGATGATTATATCCACATCTGACTGGAGTCATGAATATTTTTTCATATTCAGATAAAAATGTAGTTTGCCCTTTGCTTTTGGGCACCAGTGTCTTTAGATTGTTAGTTACATTAGTCTTTTGATTCTGTGCCTTCTCAGCAAACAATAGCCTTTCTAAATGCCTAACACAAACTCATTCATATGGGTTTGGTGTTAGGTGTCAACTTTAAACAATTCCAACTCTCCTTGAAATTCACTCCATTGAATTTCAAGGAGATATCGTGCCCTTCTTGCACAACTTAGCCATCTTGCTATTCATTATCTCTGCTCTCTTCTCAATTCACAATTGTCGTATCTGGGCAACATGCTAATGACTTTTCCAACAACACTATTATCCTTTATCAAAAAAAAAAAAAAAAAAGTCCTCAAGTCTCTATCAACATTCTTTTTTTTCACGAAGTCATTTGTGTACATAACTATCATTAATTCTGATGATCTCTCTTTTCTTCTCTGTAAGGCATCGGCTATTTGTTTCATTGTTCCATGAAGAGCATCTTTTGTTTACTTTATTAGTTATGACACCTCTAATGATTGAGTCCTCATACAATGATATATGGTTATCCTTTGGCTCTTTCTTCATAACACTAACTTCGTTCTTCTCATTTACATCAACCAATCTCTTCTTTAGGTGTTTAATCTCATCTTCCAGATGCTTAATTTCACTTCTCATTTTCACTAATTCTTCCCTTATCTCTTCTACTATTCTCCCGATTCTAGCTCCCATTTCTAGTCACTCTAACCTCTCAATACACTTTTCACATATGAGGGGTCTGGAAATTATGATAAACACCTAGGTCAAAAATGATATTTTTTCAACTGATATAACCACAAGAAGAAACATGCGAGAATATAAGATATAAGAACATTATTTACTGGTAACTCTGTTATCAGTATGTTCTTTCTAGTAGTTAGATCAGTTGCTTTAATATCATTTTTGTCTAGGTATTTATCAGAACTTTCCAGATTCCCCCGTACATTAATGCTTTCCTTCTTTTCATTCACTAACCATCCACAAATCTTTCATATTTTTGGTGCATACCTTCATGCTGTAGCTTTCCATGCCTATGCACTTCTTTACTGATGCCATTTTTCTGAAGCAGTAAGAATAAAGTATAAGGAAAAGCAATTGGAACAAGTAGCAAAAACATAATAAACAAATAAAATAAACACTACTGAAGGACACTTGTATCCATTATGAAAAAGCATAGCACAATTTATGATAAAAAGCCACGCCATACACTATTTAAAAAAAAAAAAATTTCTTAGTACAGCTCAAATCCACCACTATGTTCACTTGTGACACTAGAGACACACATTTTATTGCAATTAAACTCTTTCTTTCTTTGTAATTGAGCTCATTATGAAGATAACACCGACTATTGGCAACTTGAAATGTAACTTGTTTACATCAATGTAGAAAGGTTAACCAGACAGTCAGTTGTTTTAGGTCTGGGCTAAATACAGTAACTGTAACTATAGTTCAAGCAAAGAATTAACAAGCTATGAATGAAATACTTTAATAAAAATAGCAAGGCTAATTACAACTGGATGTCAATAATAGGAATTTCTGATTTGCTGATGTAATGATGTAAAAAAATGATAACGAATTTATAATTTTTTTTATTTTTATTGGTTATTTATTTTTTGTTATCTATCTCAGAGTGGTAGTTAACTTCATAAATCTAATGTAATGAATTTATGCAAATAAACTTCTAATGCAAGTATTCCATTGTAGTATTTTATTTAAATGTCAGCTTTTGTTTCAATCCATTAAAGAAATTTAATTTATTTTATCTCTACTGAAATATTGTTTGTTTATTTATTTTTTTAACTGAAGAGTTTTCCTTATTTTAGCATTGTAATTTGACATTTAAATAGTGAATTTGTATATAATTATTATTTTCAACATGAACTGTTTTCTTATGAATTGCATGTTTTTTTTTATCTTAGATTTGCTTGACATTTTTTAATATTTTATAAATGCTGTAGCATAGTTATAAATTATTGATATAAAATTACATTTTCATTTGTTACTATAACTGCAGTTATGAACAAGATAAAACAAATACTATAGCATTTTAGTTTTAAAACTGAAGGCAGGAAAGGCTCCTGTAGTTTGCAGGTGACCTTTCACCTACTAATCATAGATGTATCTTCAAAGCATGCCACTGAAAAAAAAATTCATGTTTTTTTTTATTTTCCAATAATTCCACTTGGCATTGGCATCAAAATTTTTATTATTATTATTTTCTCGACTTTCATGGATTTACAAGACTCATCATGGTGTGTGTGTGGGGGGGGGGTCAACACCAGTGAAAAGAAAGTCTATCATACTACTCCTTATGGCTTTGATCCTTGTCCTTGATCCTTCCCCTTGTTCTACCATACGCAAAATCTCAGTGTTAATAAGATAATCCTTCAACAACTTAAATGTCTCAATCATATCCCCCTTTGTCTTCTATCCACCAAACTGCAGTCTGCATGCACTCAGCCTATCCTTATAATTAGCATTGTACAAACCTGATGTCATTTTTGTTATGTCTGTGCACCCTCTCCAAGGTTACTTCATCCCCTTCATACCTTGATGACCAGATCTGAGCACTGAAATCCAGATGTTGTCTGATCAAAGCTTTATACAATGGAACCATCACACTTTCATCTCTCGTGGTAATGCCCTCCTCAACATTGCAGCAGTTCTCTTAGATATCTTCGTAACATTTGCAGTGTGTCCTTGGAACTTCAAATCTCTATCCACAATCACCACACCACAAGATTCCTTTCTTCCTCTACTTCCAGTATAATTCTACCAAGTGAATATGAAGCATCCCATCCCATAATTTGTAAGGTTTTTAAATTGATCCCGAATTTCAAAACCTTACATTTAGTTGCATTAAACTGAAATCTCCATTCTTGGCCCATCCTTCTAGCTTATTCAAATCCTCTTGAGCCAAAACATCAGCATTATTACTAATAACTCTCCCATGCTTCGCATCATCTGCAAACAAATGAATATCTTCCTGTAGTCCTGTCACAATATCATTCACATAAAAATTAAACAGTAATGGTCCCAGTACTGAACTCTGTGGAACTCCACTTGTAACAGTCTTACTCCCTGATACTGCTCCCCCATATACAACTCTCTTATATCTATCAGAAAACCAATCACCAAGCCAGTCTACTAATCATATCTAAACCCATATATTGCAACTTAAAAACCAACTTGTCATGTGGCACCCTGTCAAATGCCTTTGAAAAATCCAAAAAAATGACATTGTATGCCTTACTCTTATCGACTGCTCTTGTTACTTGATTGTAAAAAGTAAGCAGATTACTAAAACAAGAGTGCCCATTTTGTCCTGCATAAATAATATTGCCCTCATCTGTCCATTTCTGTGTATGAGTGCTTAGCAATTTATCCAGAATTTTAACAACTACAGAATAAATACAAACAGGCCTATAGTTTGATTCTACAACCACTCTTATGCAACGGCACTATCCTACCTTCCTTCCGCTCTCCAGGAACCTCTCACATTACAAGATTTTCATTAGTGGCCAAGTTAATGGTGCAGTTCCATAGCACATTTTCTTAAAACATGTGAAATTCCATTTAGTCCCCCCCCCCCTTCACTTTATTAACATTTAGTGTAACAAGGTTATCGGTACTATCAACGTAAGAAGCCTGAATGGCAAAGAAATGGAGCTAGCTGAGGAATTAGATAAGTACCAGATCGACATAATAGGGGTGACTGAAACAAAAAAGACCAAAACTGGTGAGATCTTTCTGAGCAATAAATACAAAATGTTATATTCAGGCAATAACAATCAAGGAAAAGAAGGAGTAGCCATAGTATTCAACACAAAATACGAGGCTAATCTTCTTGAATGGCAGTCAGTCTCAAGTAGAGTAATGTGGGCAAATATGAGAATGGGGAACTGGACAATGAGACTTATTTGTGCCTATGGTCCCACAGAAGGTTCTACTAAGGTAGAAGTGGAGGAATTTTTTGAGGCTTTAGAAAAAGCAACTGACACAATGAAAAAGGAAAAGTTGGTCCTTGTTGGGGATCTAAATAGTAGAGTAGGAAATGATTGTGAGACATACAAAAATATTTTGGGAAAATTTGGAGAAAAGAGCAAAGCTAATAATAATGGCAAATATCTGTTGGATTTCTGCTCAGGACATGGACTGGTTATTACTAACACCATGTTCCAACATAAAAATGTGCACAAATTCACATGGAGAGAAGAGGCTAGGAATAAGAAAAGTCTCATTGACTATGTTATTGTTGATAGTGATGTTTTCTCCCTGGTGCAGGACACCAGAGTGTACAGAGGATTTGAAATTGTAAGTGATCACTATTTAGTCTTGAGCAGGATAAAATCGAATTTCATATTGAAAAGAATAACATGTAAGAAAGTTTTAAAGCGAATAAAAGTTGAGCAGCTCTCAGATGTAAACTGTAGACTAAAATACAGAAATATTATTGAAAAGAAAATGAAAGAGTTTGAGAACAGGAATCAAACCTTGGAGATTCAGTGGCAAACTCTGAAGGAAACATTGATTGATTCTGCCAGAGAGGCATGTGGTGAGGTTGTGTGCAAAGATAAAAAAATCAGAACTCCCTGGTGGACACAGGAAGTTAAAGAGGAAGTGAAGGAAAAGAAGAAAGCATATCAAAAGTTCCTGGCAAATAAGTCAGCTTTTACTCTTACAGAATACAGAGACAAATGTAAGAAAGCTAAACAGTGTGTAAAACTAGCTAAACAAAAGTCATGGGAGGACTTTGGCAAGAACATAGAAAATAAATATCAAGAAGGTGGCAAAATATTCTGGAGGTTGTTGAAGAAGCTTAGGAATGGAGGAAAGAGTGCTGTAAAAGGAATTAGAGATGATAAAGGTGAAATGAAAACAGGAGAAAAAGATATCCTTGAAGTATGGAGTAATTACTTTGAAAAACTGCTAAATGAAACAAGCAGTGATGACAGCACAGTGATAAAAAACACTGACCAGGCATGCAGTCAGGAATACATATCCATACTTGAAGTAGAAAAAGCCATCAAAGGCTTGAAATGTGGAAAGGCAGCAGGAGTAGATGATATTCGACCAGAAATGCTGAAGTATGGTTGGTATAAGAGTCTTACAGTGGCTGCACTGCATAGTTCAGAAAGCCTGGACAGAGGGATGAATTCCCGATGATTGGAGTAGAGCTCTCATAGTACCCATATATAAAAAGGGAAATAAAACTGAATGTGAGAATTACAGAGGTATTTCCCTACTGAGTGTTACTGGCAAGATCTATGCAAGTATACTTGAGAAACGGTTGAGAAGAATTGTGGAAGAAAAGCTTGGTGAAGAACAAGCTGGATTCAGGCCAAATAGAGGCTGTCAGGATCAGATCTTCACTTTACGACAAATAGTCGAGAAAGCATGGGAATATAACGAAGATCTGTATTTAAGTTTTGTCGATTTGGAAAAGGCATATGACAAGGTGCCAAGAGAGAAGCTATTCAATACGCTGCAGTTATATGGTGTCAATGGGGCATTATATCAAGCAATACTTAGTCTTTATTTGAGTTGTGAGTCAGCAGTTAGAATTGAAGGAAGTACAGGAAGATGGTTTAATGTTAAATCTGGTGTGAGACAAGGATGTACATTATCCCCTCTGTTATTCATTATCTATATGGATCACATTATGAAGGAATGTGGTATTAAACCTGATATCAAAATTGGAGATGTTAATGTCAGCTCTTTGCTTTATGCGGATGATGTTATACTTCTAAATAAATCCGCTACAAGTCTGCAAGATTCTCTGACTAAATTGAATAGCTGTTGTAATAGATATGGTATGAAGGTCAGCAATAAAAAGACAAAGACAATGAAAATAGGCAGAATCGTTGAAAATGTCAACTGTGTTGTGAATGGAGAACCTGTGGAACAAGTAAAACATTTCAGCTACTTAGGCACAATTCTTACTGAAGATGGTAAACTAAATGTAGAAATAGACAACAGAATCAGCAAAGCTGGTATCGTGGGAAGTCAATTGAATAAATTCATATGGAATAAGAAAGAAATTAGTCGGAACACTAAATTAGCTGTATACAAGACTGTGTTCAAACCAATTTTAACTTATGGATCTGAGAGCTGGGTCAGAAGTAAAACACTTGACCAAAGACTAGAGACCGCAGATATGAGAGTCCTGAGAAAGATTAGAGGCGTGAACAGATGGCATCAATGGCAATATGATATTAAAAATGAGGATATTAGGAAAGAACTTGACATTGTCAGCATCCAGGAATGTGTTAGCAGAGCTAATCTCAGATGGTATGGTCACTTAAATAGAATGGGAGAGGAAAGATTAGCAAAACAAGTGTTCTCTGCCAGGTTGGCAGGAAAACGACCCAGAGGAAGACCAAGATATAGGTGGATTGATACGGTACAAAGTGCCTTAGACGATAGAAATATAAGATCTGATAATGTTGGAGTCTTGACAAGTAACAGACTGATTTGGAGGAAAATTGTAGATAGGAAGTTAGTAATGATGTAATTTTTTCATGTAGTACTGTCATATCCTGTACACCCCTTGAGGGTACATGGCAGGAATTTGATGATGATGATGATGGTTATAAAATTACTTGGTATCTTTAACTTATTTTATATTCAAGATAAAAAACTTTTCACATCTTTCTCTCATCCGGAGATTCTTAATTAGTAAGGTCAAAGCACCTAGTGGAACTTGTATAGGTAAAATTGATAAGCTCTGTATTATTACATAAACCTTGGCATTTCAAGGTCTGCCTACTCACTGATGAGACCTCAATAAAGGTTGAAACCGGTCTGGGTAGTGACCCCCACCCATAATGTATAACATCATACATCTCCTAGGAGATGTTTTTTACATTTATGGGAAATACTAAGGAAAGTGATCAGAACTTAATCCATCTTTACCACGAGTTGCCTTGGTGTTGCACCACCACCATAAGTCTGGAGCCACGTTCAGGTGCAAACTTGACTTACTTGTCTGTTTGCTTACTTGGGAAAAAGGATGAAAACCAAGTTTATAAAATTGGTATCTTTAACATATATTATACCCAAGGTAAAAAACTTTTCACAACACATTTAGTGTATTCAGTATTCAAAATATATCTTCTTCATTCACTTCTAATACTTCACCACTCATTATCCTTCTAGGAATAAATCCTGCTACCAGGATGGAACACTCTAATAAAGAGATTAAAAAACATTTATATCACACCATATACACTCAAAGCTATTATTATTATTATTCCCACTGTGATTCTCTACTCTGAGAGGGCACAATTCATCCCTTATCATGATTAAACAATCCACCACCATCATGTTTAACTTCCCTATTCTGCCAAAATATGCTGTCTATCTTACTATCCTTGTTAGCCATTATTACTCGCTTCATACTTCATCTTGCTCTGTAATATGTTGTAGACTTCCTCATTTCTCAAGCCACTATCCCCACTCATGGCCACCCCTGCCACATTCCACCTGTACAATATTAGTTTCCCTGTCCTGACACACTCACTTGCCCTGAAAAAGAACAGTCTCTTCAAATGACTGTGCCTTTCTCCATTCAAATGTAATCCATCTCTTGCATACAGCTTTCTTCTTTGCATAAATGTACTCCTGCATCCACATATTTCAGACACATTCACAGTATCATCTCATTTGTTATCACTTCTCTTCTCCTGCACTCTACATTATCATACTTAAGCAACACACTAACCATGTTTCCCTGGATGCATTTCTGCTGCACAACTGAAAATCAACCTCAAATCTTGCACTATATAAATCATGCTACCGCTCAGTTTATTCATTCCAACCATTACTGTCATCTTCTCTACATTTTTACCCTTCTTCACTGCCATTGCCACAATCTCTATCATTCTACCAGGCAAGCACTCCTCTGGCACTTCACTTTACTTTCTCCTGCTGGCATCCCTGACTCTTAAGACTTCCAATCTCTCTCCGACCCCCCCCTTCTCATCTCTATCCTTTGTTTCTGCACTCTCAACTTTCTGCAGTTTCCTCTCTTCCCTTGCCTCTCCCATT
Organism: Typopeltis vanoorti; assembly: GCF_054136105.1. Lineage (NCBI taxonomy): Eukaryota > Metazoa > Arthropoda > Arachnida > Uropygi > Thelyphonidae > Typopeltis > Typopeltis vanoorti. The sequence continues at coordinate 12,968,131 of NC_143560.1, forward strand.
CTCTCACTTTTCTCTCTCCCTTATCCTCTGAAGCTCTTCTCTCACACCTACTCTCATTTTTCTTGCACTAGCCAACTTCTTTATCCTCCTAATATCATGCATTCACCCTCCTCAACTTAGACTTGACTTCATTAATTCTATCTCCTTTCTCAGCAGTTCTATTTCTCTTTCCATCCATACTGCTTTCAGCTGAGTTTCACATACATACAATCCCATGGCCATCAGACCAACCATCTCCCTTTGCTACACATCCCAAGGTTAAATTCATGTGCATGCTGTTGACATTTTCTGTACCCTCCAACACACTACTGATATTCACAAATTGTATTTCACCTGTTTCTGAAGCACTGCTCTGCTACCACTGAATCTCGAGATCAAGATACTTATGTTTCCCAGTGCTTCCCTCATTTCATGAACACATTCCTGTCTCACATTTGCTACATTTTTAAACAATGGGATGATGCATACATGCTAGGAAGCTGCCACAAAATCATCAGTGATGTTACAAATAATGTAATCTTCAAACGTTTGTGGCTGGGTTATGTGCTAGAACTGTCAGCTGCCATGTTCAGTACAATCAGAATGGTATCCGTGAAGTGCATCCTTCAGAGTTCCAAACAGGTGGTAGTCACTTAACTGGTGAGCCAACCTCTATGGTTATGTTTTTGCAATACAGTTAGATACAATATTGAGACAATAAAATCATAACAAAATACCACACAGTCGTATAAAAAATCGTCAATTTCAATAGCACAAATTTATAAACCAATATCAGTAATGAAATAAACACAATGATATCCTTCCTTACTACAAATACTTTTTTTTTTTAACAGCTTACATCATCCATTACTTGCCTTTGCGTGCTAGCACCATCTGCATGGCACATTGAAGTTATTACGTAAGATGCTTTGTAACTGAGCAAAATTTATAGTTATCAACATGAGAACGTTGATGGTTAAGCATAATAAATTTCACTGGTCCATCTCATCTTTTTCTTTGGAATTATTTGTATTATGATATGTAACTTTGCCTGATTTTTTTTATATGTTAAATGATATTGATTTAGAATCTTACAGGAGGAAAAAAGGGAGGAAGTCATATTACTGATGTTACAAATGCAAGCCGAACAATGCTGATGGATATTGAAAGTTTACAGTGGGACTCAATGCTTTGCAAGTAATTATTTTTTGTATTAAATGCATATATTTATAAGTAAGACTTTCATCATCTTCCTTATCTGCCTAAGTCAGATTGAGGCTAATATGAACAATAACTTTCAAGTCTAGTTCTATTGGCAGCAAAGTTATTTAAATTTCTGTAAGAATTCAGACCACTTATATCCTTATTGTTTTCTATTCATATCCTTCTGGGTCTTCCATTGGTATATTTTCTTCTGCTCTTCCATTTTGGAGAATACGAAGAAATGTGTTAGTGGACATTATATACACACAGGTTCATACCACTGTAAATGTTTTTTTGTGATTCTTATTATTATTGAAATATTTTAGTGTAATTCTTTTCTGATCTTCTGATTGGTTTTGATTTTAGTCCATGTTGTTTTTTTTATTTTTTTCAAACACATTGTTTTCAAAGTTCTGATAACCCAAGGCACCATAAAGAATTGTGGGGAGTGCCATTAAACTATATACTTTGAATTTAAGTTCTTTGGAGAGATGTGTATTTTTCCATATATTTATTAGTTTGGTAATATTAGACCATCCTAGATTTATTCTGTATTTAATAATTTAGCCTACCTGTGATCAATGCGGCCAAAGAGATTAATTTTAACCTTTTCCAGTTTATTTCCTTCCATTTCCAAGTTAAGTTCTTCTCCATTTCTGTCTATTGCCATTGTTTTCTTTTTACTAAAATGCATGTGCATTGCATAGTTTTTATTGTTTTTATGTAGGTTTTCAATAACATATTTTAAGTTTTTCTTCATCATCATCATCATCAAATTCCTGCCATGTACCCTCAAGGGGTGTACAGGATATGATAGTACTACATGAAAAATTTACATCATTACTAACTTCTTATCTACAATTTTCCTCCAGATCAGTCTGTTACTTGTCAAAACTCCAATATTATCAGATCTCATATTTCTGTCATCTAAGGCACTTTGTACCCTATCAAACCACCTATATCTTGGTCTTCCTCTGGGTTGTTTTCTGAGATTAGCTCTGCTAACACATTCCTGGATGCTGACAATGTCAAGTTCTTTCCTAATATCCTCGTTTTTAATATGATATTGCCATTGATGCCATCTGTTCATGCCTCTAATCTTTCTCAGGACTCTCATATCTGCAGTCTCTAGTCTTTGGTCAAGTGTTTTACTTCTGACCCAGCTCTTAGATCCATAAGTTAAAACTAGTTTGAACACTGTCTTGTATACAGCTAACTTAGTGTTCTGACTAATTTCTCTCTTATTCCATATGAATTTATTCAATTAACTTCCTACCATACCATCTTTATTGATTATGTTGTTGTTTACCATATTTAATTTACCATCTTCACTAAAAATCGTGCCTAAGTAGGTGAAATGTTTTACTTGTTCCACAGATTCTCCATTCACAACATAGTTGACATTTTCAATGATTCTACCTATTTTCATTGTCTTTGTCTTTTTATTGCTGACCTTCATACCATATCTATTACAACAGTTATTCAGTTTAGTCAAGGAATCTTGCAGATTCGTAGTGGATTTGATAAGTATAACAACGTCTGCATAAAGCAAAGAGCTGACATTAACATCTCCAATTTTGATATCATGTTTAATACTACTTTTCTTCATAATGTGATCCATATAGATAATGAATAACAGAGGGGATAATGTACATCCTTGTCTCACACCAGATTTAACATTAAACCATCTTCCTGTACTTCCTTCAGTTCTAACTGCTGACTTACAACTCAAATAAAGAGTAAGTATTGCTTGATATAATGCTCCATTGACGCCATATTACTGTAGCGTATTGATTAGCTTCTCTCTTGGCACCTTATCATATGCCTTTTCCAGATCTACAAAACTCAAATAGAGATGTTTGTTATATTGCCATGATTTCTCCACTATTTGTCATAAAGTGAAGATCTGATTCTGAGAGCCTCTATTTGGCCTGAATACAGCTTGTTCTTCACAAAGATTCAGTTCATTCTTCACAATTTTTAGCAATAAAGAGAGGGCATGAAACAGACAAGATGATAGTTATGGTGGGTACGAATGACCTGAGAGGTAGTATAAATCGGGTAGGAAAAGATTTAAGAACATTATTAGATATTGTGAAGAGGAAAAGTGTCAATGGGAGAATAGTGTGTGTGCTGCCTCGTTTTGACAATTACGAGTTAAGTAGACGAGCAATGATAATGAATGATATGATTGCAAGAATGTGCAGAAAAAGAGGTCTGGAGTTTGTTGATGTTTGGAGTGTGTTTGAAGGAAAAAGGCAGTTGTATGCTAGAGATGGACTGCATCTTAACATGGAAGGACATAAGAGATTGAAGAAGTTATTGTTTTCTGAACAGGTTGAAGTTATTGGGCAGGGAAACTAATATTGAAAAGGTTGAGTGTAAGAGAGAGAAACTTTAGCACTGATTGTGTATTTATTGATCCTTACAGGCAGAATAAATTGCAGAAGAGAGGGGGAAAAAATCGGCATAGGACTACGGTAGTTAGTGACTTATATATCAGTTCTAAAGCCGGTACAAGATCTAGAGGGAATCTGCAATTTTTGTATACCAATGCTAGAAGCATTAGAAATAAGAGAGAAGAATTTTTGGCATTAGTCAGTGAAATCTCACCAAAAGTTGTAGGCATTAGTGAAACTTGGCTGTCAGCAGAAGATGTGGTCACTGGAATTGAATGTGATGGGTACAGTATTTTCAGGGAGGATAGAGAAGATAGAACAGGAGGAGGAGTACTGTTGATGATAGCTGATGTGTTGCAGCCAAAGAAAGTAGTATATCATGATGATAGACATGTGAATGAGAGTTCATTTGAGGCAGTCTGGTGGGAAATAGTGACCAACGCAACCAAATATACAGTTGGATGCTGCTATAGGCCAGGGAGTACAGGGGGAGATATTGAATTCATGCATCAGCAACTTAGTGCAATGAGTGAAGGCTTAGTGATTATTATGGGGGATTTTAATTATGGTGATATCAATTGGAAGGAGGAAATATCACGTAGCAAAAAGGAAATGGAGTTCATACATCTGCTACGAGATAATTACTTGAAACAGCACGTAACTGAAGGGACACGTGGTGTGAGAGTGTTGGACCTGGTTATTGGTTCAGAGGTTATGTGCATAAGTAAGGTGACCTCGTTACCTCCAGTTGGTGAAAGCGATCATGTGGTATTGACTTGGGAGGTTGCAAAATCTGTGGATTTTTCTATTAAGAAGGGGTATGTACGAAACTACAGGTTAGGCAATTATAACAAGCTTCGGAGTGAGCTTGCAGCCATCCCATGGCAGAACATATTGCAAGGGAAAGATGTTAGCAGTGCTTGGGATAAAATCAGTGGGTATCTGAGGAAAGCAATATCAGATTGTGTCCCCATGGTCAGGAGGTCAAACAAGGCAGGCATTAGATGGATGAGCAGTAGTATCAAGCTTGAACTACAAAAAAAGAAAATGTTATGGAGAATTTACAAGGAGAAGGGCGATCAGGATACCCATGAGCAGTACAAGGCTCAAGCTAGGAAGGTTACCAGCATAGTAAGAAAAGCTAAATCAGATTATGAGAAGACCTTAGCCAAAGAGATCAAGGGTAATCCCAAAGAGTTCTTACGCTATGTGGCAAGTAAGAGGAAGAATGACTTCGGAAGGATAACCTTAGTGGGTGCTGATGGTATTGAGGTGACAAAATCAGATGTAATAGTCGAGTTACTGAGTGATCACTTCTCAAAAGTCTATCACCCAAGTGAGGATATCTCTATACCTATAGCAATACCTAATGTGAGAATTGAAGCTAAAGAATCAGAGGTATTAAATATATTGCGAAACTTAAATGCAAACACTGCGGTAGGCTTAGATGGAATATCAGCTCGGGTGTTGCGTGAATGTGCAAATGAATTGTCAACCCCTCTTACCTGGATATTTAATTTAAGTTTGAACTCTGGTATGGTCCCTAGGGAGTGGAAGTTAGGCAAAGTGGTTCCTTTGCATAAGGGTGGCTCTAAAACTGCAGTATTGAATTACAGACCAATCACCATCTCAGGAGTAGTGGTAAAAGTATTGGAAAAGTTGGTTAAAGACAAAATTCAAGAATGGGTGGATCAGGATATGATACTCTATAGAGGCCAACATGGTTTTGTTAAAGGTAGATCCTGCCTTAGCAATCTATTAACTATCCATAATAGAATAACATCAGAGTTGGACAAAGGAACTGGCTACACAGTGGTACTTCTGGATTTTGCTAAGGCTTTTGACAGGATACCCCATAGAACACTGTTACGCAAATTGGAGCAGATGGGAATGGATATTAAATTGGTGATATGGATAGGAGAATGGCTCAGGGAGAGATACCATAAGGTGGTGTATGGAGGAGCCGAGTCCAGAATGAGGCAGGTGACCAGTGGTGTGCCTCAGGGCTCTGTGCTTGGGCCAATGTTGTTTAATTTGTATATAAATGATATAGGAAACGGCTTAAAGGGAGATATTCAGTTGTTTGCTGATGATGCAAAGTTGTGTAGTGCAATAAAAAATCAAGCTGATGTTGAAAGTTTGCAGGAGGATTTAAATAAGCTGGTAAAATGGGCAAAAGAAAATGGATGTCAGTTCAATGTGGAAAAGTGTAAAGTCTTGCATTTTGGGATTAAAAGATTACCAGCTGTGTACTACATAGATGGAAAGGTACTCCAAGAGATTGATGAGGCTAGGGACTTAGGGGTATTGGTAGATAAGGAGATGAAGTTCAGAGGACACATTGCTAAGGTGTCCAAGATTGCACATAGGATTACTTGGTTGTTGAGGAACACACTGACATCCAGAGATAAAGAGGTTATTATTCCCCTTTATAAAGCATTGATACTTCCACATTTGGATTACTGTGCTCAGGTCTGGTCACCTGGATTCCTTGGAGATGAGGAGGCTGTGGAGAGGGTTCAGAGAAGAGTGACCAAGTTGGTGAGTGATATAAAAAATGCTCCCTACATTGATAGATTGAGAGCTTGTGGATTGCAGAGATTGGCTGATAGGCGAAGAAGAGGGGATATGATAGAAACATTCAAATTACTAAAAGGTTTTTATAGGATTGATGCAGGGGAAATGTTTCAGCTGTGTGATAGTGATGGAAGAACAAGAGGTCATCTCTGGAAATTAAAGAAGAGTGTGGTTAACAAAGGTGTCAGAACAAGGTTTTTTGCCTGGAGGGTGGTGAATGAGTGGAATTCATTGCCTGACTTTGTTGTGAGCTCTTCATCTGTAAATGAATTCAAGAAGAGATATGACAGATATTGTTTTGCTAGTTTGGGTCTCCCGCGATGAGTCTACTGACTCCATGGAGATACCCGTAATAATAATAATAATAATAAAAAAAAAAGCTTTACTTCCACAATTCTTCTCAACCGTTTCTCAAGTATACTTACATAAATCTTGCCAGGAACACTCAGTAGGGAAATACCTCTGTAATTCTCACATTCAGTTTTATTTCCCTTTTTTATATATGGGTACTATGAGAGCTCTACTACAATCATCAGGAATTCGTAAGCCTTCTGAACTATGCAGTGCAGCCACTGCAAGACTTTTATACCACCATACTTCAGCATTTCTGGTTGAATATCATCTACTCCTGCTGCCTTTTCACATTTTAAGCCTTTGATGGCTTTTTTTACTTCAAGTATGGATTGTATTCCTCACTGTATGCCTGTTGAGTGTTTTTTACCACTGTGCTATCACTGCTTGTTTCATTTAGCAATTTCTCGAAGTATTACTCCATACTTCAAGGGTATCTTTTTCTCCCGTTTTCATGTCACCTTTATCATATCTAACTCCTTTTACAGTACTCTTTCCTCCATTTCTAAGCTTCTTCAATAACGTCCAAAATATTTTGCCACCTTCTTGATATTTATTTTCTACGTTCTTGCCGAAGTCCTCCCATGAGTTTTGTTTAGCTAGTTTTACAGTGTTTAGCTTTCTTACATTTATCTCTGTATTCTCTAAGAGCACAAGCTGACGTATTTGCCAGGAACTTTTGATATGCTTTCTTCTTTTCCTTCACTGCCTCTTTAACTTCCTGTGTCCACCATGGAGTTCTAATTTTTCTATCCTTGCACACAACCTCACCACATGCCTTTCTGGCTGAATCAATCAAGGCTTGCCAGTGAATCTCTAAAGTTTGGTTCATGTTCTCAAACTCTTTTATTTTTTCTTCAATAATTTTTGTGTATTTTAGTCTGCAGTTCACATCTGAGAGCTGCTTAACTTTTATTCGCGTTAAAACTTTCTTACATGTTATTCTTTTCAATGTGAAATTCAGTTTTATCCTGCTCAAGACTAAATAGTGATCACTTCCAATTTCAAATCCTCTGGTTTCCTGCACAAAGGAGAAAACATCACTATCAACAATAACACAGTCAATGAGACTTTTCTTATTCCTTGCCTCTCCATGTGAATTTGTGCACATTTTTATTTTGGAACATGGTGTTAGTAATAACCAGTCCATGTCCTGAGCAGAAATCCAACAGGTATTTGCCATTATTATTAGCTTTGCTCTTTTCTCCAAATTTTCCCAAAATATTTTTGTATGTCTGACAATCATTTCCTACTCTGCTATTTAGATCCCCAACAAGGATCAACTTTTCCTTTTTCATTCTGTCAGTTGCTTTCTCTAAAAGCCTCAAAAAATTCCTGCATTTCTACCTTTGTAGAACCTTCTGTGGGACCATAGGCACAAATAAGTCTCATTGTCCAATTTCCCAATTCTGATATTTTCCCACGTCACTCTACTTTAGACTGCCTGCCATTCAAGAAGATTAGCCTCGTATTTTGTGTTGAATACTATGGCTACTCCTTCTTTTCCTTGATTGTCATTGCCAGAATATAACATTTTGTATTTATTGCTGAGAAAGATCTCATCAGTTTTTGTCTTTTTGTTTCATTCACCCCTATTATGTCGATCTGGTACTTATCTAATTCCTCAGCTAGCTCCATTTCTTTGCCATTCAGGCTTCTTATGTTGATAGTACTGATCTTTAACTCTGGTGATGTTGAGTTGGGGTGTGTTTTCAGATTTGTTCCAGTAGCTGACTTTTCGCTGTTCACCCTGGTTCCCTGGTGAAAACAACGGGGGCCTTGTTTAACTGGGCGATGCCCCAGCTGGCATGAAATTTTGTCATGTTGTACCAGCCCATCCTCGTTCGTTCAGTATCCAGGTAGATGCCCAACAAGGTGCACTACGTGAGGATTGGACATTAGGTCAGAAGCCCTGGTCGGTTCTCCGCATTCCTTTAAAGCCTTTGTGGAGGTCTCCTCTCAGTTATACAGCTTTGACCCTTAAGCATCCCTGAGTTTTTCTTAATGTCTATAAATAATGCTATATCATCTGCATGATTTATATGATGTAAATTTGCCAATTCATGGTTATTTCCATGCTTTCTGGAATAGACTCTTTCTATTCATATCCTTCTTGTTCTTCCAGGCACAGGTTAAACAGATAATGTGAAAGCAGACATCCTTGCATGACACCTCTCTCTCTCCATTTTTCATAAGGCTTTTCATATTGACAAAATGACAGTTCCCCCCCAAATCAGCAGCTTATTCTCAGTGTTTCCACAGTTCCATTGCATCCAAGATGTAGTTTGAATGAATCTTATTATTATTATTTTATTTTTATTTATTTATTTTTTCACATGTAATGTAATGAGTAAAAAGTTTTCCAAAATTTTCCATGTAATAATTGGCAAGAGGGGGGTGAGAGGAGGGGAACCCATAGCAGTTCCCTCTATCTGCTTGTAGATTTTGTTCTTCCAAGAGAAATAACCAGAGTTGATGGCAAAGGAAAAGAGCTCTAAGATATCAGAAGGAAAAACTTTTTTTAAGAGACACCTTAACACTCTTTTTTTTCTGGTTATTTCTCTTGGAAGAACAAAATCTGCAAGCAGTTAGAGAGAACTGCTATGAGTTCCCCCCCCCCCTCTCACCCCCTCTCACCCCCTCTTGCCAATTATTACATGGAAAATTTTGAAAAATAAGCCATTCACTCTTCCCCTCTAAAACCTTCTATCTGGCTGAGATATGTAGATGATGTGTTCTCTATTTGGCCTCATGGCCCAGACACATTAGAGTCCTTCCTCAGTCACCTCAATAGTCTACATCCGAGAATCCAGTTTATGATGGAAAAGGAAAATAACAATAGTTTACACTTCCTAGACACCTTAGTAACACGCCTTCCTAATGGTAACCTTTCTTTCTCTGTATATAGAAAACCTACTCGTACAGGCAGATACATTCACAAACTCTCCCACCACCACCCCTCCCAGCAATATGGCATTTATTAAAACTCTGACCAATAGAGCCCACAATCTTTGTTCCAGTAAAACTGCCCTTTCAACCGAACTCAAACACATACACAACACCTTCCTTTCCATTGGCTATAATGACTATAGAATTAAAAAAATAATCAAGTCCTTCCCCCATTCCCTGACCATCTCTTCAGAAGGACTTCAGAAATGCCATCACTATTCCTTACATCCGTGGTACTTAAGAAAAAATAGCCAGATCATTAAAAAAGTACAACCACCATACAGCTTTTAAGCCCCACCGTAAACTTGCTACCCTTATCCGCTCCACTAAAGACCAGCTCCCTCCTCTTTCAGTGCCTGGTGTATATAGAGTACCTTGTTCCTGTAAACTTGCCTACTTCGGACAAACAGGCAGGTCAGCATCCATCCAGTTAGAAGAACACAGTTCTTACATCTGCAAACACGATTATGGTCAATCTGGTCTTGCAGACCATGTTTTGGATACATCCCACAGGATCTCCTGAAAAAAAACTACCATGCTCCACCATAGTAAATTAAAAAAAGAAAGACTATTCTTTGAATCTGCATCTGCACTCAGGAATCAGCTTAATTTAAACAAATATGGTTGCATTAAACTTCCCAAAATTTAGGAAACTTTAATTATCAGAGATCCCTCTTTACATCCCAGGCCACCTGCAAATGCCCATAGAGGGCACACCACCTAGATAGGACTTTAGTTTCACTTTGTATTGTATTTGTGTGTGTGTTGTTACAAAAAAGTTTTTGTAATTCCCAAAGATGTCTCTGTGACGGAGACAAAATATTGGAAGTATTAAAATTAGTTTTAATCCTTTCTCAGTGCTGTTACTATTCCATTAAACCTCTAACACGAATTCTTCACAGCACTTAAGCATCAACACACGTGTTATGTAATAATTAATTGGATTTATATTCAGGGATTGTAAAATTTCTTCATTTATTTTATGGCCCCATTTGGTATATCCAGCTGTTTTTCTGAGAAATTTCATTTCTGCTGCTTGAATTCTTTTTTCATATTTCCTTTTTATGGTCCATGTTTCATTTCCGTATAGTAGAGTTAGTTTTGACAAGACATTATATAGTCTGATTGTAGTGTGTTTTTGTACTAGGAATGGCTTAAATATATTATTTATTATGCTATTTACTGTCCTTTTCTTCTTCACATGATAAATCACATCCCAAGTATTTGAAAGTATTTACTTGTTCTAATATTTTATTATCTATCACTATTTTGCTTCTTATTGGGTTTTCTCCTTTGAATGCGTTTTAGATAGTTATTAGTTATTTTATTATTATATGACACCTCTAGGGAGTCCAAAAACTCATCGAGGGAGGGCGCCTGCTCTACAGCCCTGTCTCTGCCACTCAATCCACCAACTGACCACAAGTACACCAATGCCATCTACTGCCAACCACCACCACCACTCGTATTTCCAAAGACAATCACAAACATCCATGCCCATGGTGGGATTTGAACCTGCAGCCCCTCTGCTGGAGAGCAGCTACACTAACCACTCGGCTAGCCAGGCTGGTGATATTGGCGATATTATATTGTCTTCTCCTGATGTTTCATCGTTTGCAAAATGGTATCCTTGAAGTGCATCATTCAGAGGGCCAAACAGGGTAGTCACTTAACTGGTGAGCCAAACTCTATGGTTATATTTTTCAATTTCTGTAATGTTTCTGCATGCTGTTCTAACTTGTTTGTGGTGCCTCTCACCAAAAAATCCACAAGCAAGACTCCATGTTTGTGTGGAAATACACCTAGAATACTATTTTTTGTGCAGGAGACTGTCTTTTGAATTTCTTCTTGTGTAGTAACTTGAGATGATGCCATTTCTTTCACTGTCTCTTCATAATGGTGAATCAATGTTTCATTACCTATTACTATGCATGACAGGAAAGTCTCCCCGTTCATTCTTATATTGCCAGGGAAGTTCTGTACAGATGCTTTCCAAGATTCTTGGGGTTTCTCTCTCAGAATTTTTGGGATCCACTATGCACAAACACTGTTGTAGCCAAGGTTTTTAATGATGACCATCATTGATGGTTTTCCAATACCAGCTGTGTTACATTTTTTTTTTTTATGTTGCTTCCATCCATGAAAGGTTATTAGCAAACCTATAGTACACTTTGTACCATGAGTGGGCTAAGGATATTTTCTTTTCTATTTTTATCAACTATATATATATTTTTTGCATTTTAATATATTCCTGGAACCCTGTTTTGAAATCAAACATGGAACTTTTTTCAAGCCTCCAGCTTCATCAGGCCTTCAGGCCTCCAATAAGCAGGGCAGTGGTCTCACACTAGGTGATGAAATTCATCTTCCACCTTAAGGCAACCACAAACATCCATGCCAATGATAGGAGTCAAACCTGCAGCCTATTGGTTGGAGAGCAGGCACACTAACCATTCATCGCAGCATAATCTATTAGTTATGATGTAACAGTTTCCTGTGCTCATCACAGCTGTGATTTTCTGTGATCTAGCTGTGCTCATCTAAGCAGTATCATCTCCATACACATTTTTCATTGGGCATAAACTGCCATCATTTCCATATATTCCACAGTAAGGAGTTCAGTGACCACTCTCTGCTTTACATGCACATTACATCAGCAATTTTTGAATTACTTGTGTACTGTGCTCATGCAACCTTTTGCAAGCATTCTTACTCACTATATTGGAACTAAAGACTACTTCTACTATCCATGACATGTAAAACATTTTGCTGTGCTTAAAAAGAGGCATTATCTTTACCAGTTTTTCAATATTTCCATGAATCTAGCTTACACGTTCATTTCTGTTATATTCTGTTCCAGATATTTTCCCGTTTAATATTTTATTTTCTATTTCTTTTTTTAATATTCTTTCTGAATATACAAATATATTCAGGAATACACTTCCACCTATACTTTAAATTTTACTTCAAAGGAATTGTCTTGTCTCATGCCATTCCTGTATTACTCTGCATTTGTTCTACATTTAACATGTTTCTGTCTCTCTCTCTGCAGTGTGTAAATGATAAGTATTTGGTCTTTCTCAGTCTTTATCTGTCATCCTCATCTGTCTTTCAAAACTTCTGTTTCTGATTATTTTTTCTAGTTATCATAGTGTTTGTTTTTCCATGTTAACATTTAAGATTTTTTTTTTTAAATCAGCCACTTTACATATCACTTTTTGATATATTTTACAGGGATTACTTGGTTATCTGAAAACAGATGTTCTTAATGTAGGGAGAGGATATTTTCTCTATCTAAACCCATAATGCTCTTTGATCATTGCTGGTAATTTCTTGGGTGAATAATAGTTAGGCTGTTTATGATCAGGTGGAGTGGGTTGTTGTTTTTATACACTTTTGGGTAAACTATGTTCTGGAGAGCATGTTGTTGGTGGTAGTGCAGTGGTAATTTTTTAATAGTTGTTTTATAATTTGGCTAGGAAGTTATTTTCTAACTAGTTCAGTAGTTTTCTCTTTTTATGCATTTAGTAGGGTTATAATGAATGTATGTAATAACTTTGTATGTATTGATGTCTAGCAATAACAAATTAATTTTTTATTAACGTTTTTGATGAAGTATAACTGTTGCATCAGAATATTCTTGTTATTCTCCAGGGATTTAATTGCTAACCAGTACTCCTTGCATAGATTGGTAACTGGAGTTTTATCATTGTTAATAATGTTAGATGTTTTTAACCTTAGTTTATCAGCAACAGTGGTTGGAATACATTTCTGTCATAATCTATGCTATCCAAAGACTTTTTTTTTTTTTTTTGCATTATTTACCTTAAACTGTATAATAATCTAATAATCTGTATAATACTATTCTGTTGAAAGATACATGGGTCTTATAAAAATAAGCCACAGTGTAGGAATCACCATATTGCATTTTGCATTGTCTAGAAATGTTGCATATACATAAAGATGGTATATTTCCATATTCAGGCATTCATAATAGTAGCATTTGTGTTGAATTTTTTAGAGGGGAGAAGAATAGTTACATAGGAAATGGATTATAATTCATTCTCAAAACTAAATATATGCAAAACCATTGAAGCCAAAGTCAGATCAGAATAAATATCATCTTTGGACTTGAAGGGAAGTTAAGCCTATTCACAAAAATTTATTTAAAATTAAACTTTGTTTTCTATTGCAGTTAGAAGGATAGAAGAAGAAGAAGAATTATGTAATAACTTTGTTTTCTTCCATATGATCAAGTGATCATTTTCTAGGGCATGCTGAGATAGTCCACTTTTGGGCAATATTTTTTGCATTCTTTCTTCCTAACTGTAGCATGCTGAATTGTGGTAGCCCAGCCTCTTTGTCCAAAATACTGTTTTGTATTCACTGAAAGTATCATTGTTGGTTAATTTCCATTTTCTTTGTGGAAGTGGTGGTGGTTTATCATCAGAATTATAGTTTCTTAATTTTTGTGTGTAGGTGGTATTTTTTAATTTGTTGTTTGTTACTATTTTTTCTGTTAATATGTTGCTATGTTATGTTATGTATATTTTAATGTTTGTAGTGCATATGTTGTGTTGTATCTAGTTTCTGTTGATATTTTCTGTTCCTGTATGTTAATTTTGTTTCTGTCATTTGGCTGGAACCAATGACCTGAAAGGTGAGAATATTGTATGAGGAAGGATGTGAAAGAGTTATTGGAAGACGCAAAATGGAAGAGTGAATCTACTGCCATGCTGTGTGAGAGAGGTGAACTCAGGAGTGCGATGATAGCTAATGAATCAATATGCAGGTGTGCAGAAGGAATGATGTAGAGTTTGTGGACCTATGGCCTGAATATGATCGATGGAAAGATTTATACAATGCTGATGGACTGACTGCACTTAAATGGATTTGGATTTTGGTATCTGGAGAGTGCTTTGCTCACTGAGAGTGTGGAAGCACAGTCAGGAAAACTAAAGCAATTAAGTCAGATGCAAATGTGTGTGTGAGTGAGTGAAGGCACCCATTAAGCGAATGAACAAAAATTGTGGAATCTAGTCTCTCAGGCAACAATATTCAGTGAGATAGCCAATTCAGGATGTAAAGGTGGTTGGAGGCCTAAAGTTATAGAAAGTCACAGTTTTTAAATACTAATGCTGGAAGCATCAGAAATAAGAGGGAGGAGTTTTTGACATTGGTTGGTGCAACCTCACCAGAAGCTATAGGCATTAGTGAGACTTGGCTAACAGCAGATGACATAGTTACAGGGATAGAGTGTGATGGATTTAGTATTTTCATGGAGAATGGAGTAGACATGAGGGGGGGGGGTACTGCTGATGTATTGCAGCCAACAAGAGTAGGAGTCAGTTGGGCAGATGGCATTTCTTTTGTGTCAATATGGTGTGAGATTGAGGCCAGTAGGAAAAAATATAAAATTGATTGCTACTACAGGGGTGCCAGGGATGATTTGGAAGACATGCATTTTACTGGAAGCATCAGGGCTCCGTGCTTAGACCACTGCTGATTAATTTGTACATAAATGATACAAGAATTTGAAGGGAGATATTCAGTTGTTAGCTGATGATACAAAGTTGGCTAGGGTAATAGTTAATTAAGATGATGTATAGATCTTGCATGATGATTTAAATAGGCTGACAGTATGGGCATAACATAATGGATGTCGATTTAATGTGGAAAAGTATAAAATTATGCATTTTGGGATACAAAGATTAAAAGCCACGTACAGCATTGATGCAACTATACTCCAGGAAATTGATGAAGCCAGGAATTTGGAAGTAGTAGCAGATAGAAAGTTGAAGTTTAGCGGGCATATTGCTAAGGCAGCCATGGTAGCTCACAAGATTGCTTGGTTATTGAAGAACACACTAATAAACAGAGATAAGGGAGTTATCATTCTTCTTTATAAAGCCTTAATATGACTGAATATGGATTTCTGTACTCAGGTCTGGTTACCTGGTTTTCTTGTGAATGAGGAAGTGGTGGAGAGGATCCAGAAGCAAATGACCAAGGTGGTGAATGGTCTGTGGAATGCTACCTATGACAATAGATTGAGAATTTGTAGATTGCAAAAGTTGGTGAAAAAGTACAAATATGATAGAAACATTTAAGTTATTTTAAGGATTTTATAGGATTGATTCAGGGGAAATGTTTCAGCGCCAGAGGGGGAGGGGTACAACAAGAGATCATCTCTGGAGGTTGGGTTTGGATAAGAGTGTGGTTAATAATGGCATGAGGACTGGATTTTTTCACTTGGAGAGTGGTGCATGACTAGAATGGGATTTCTAAATCAGTTGTGAGTGCTTTTTCTCTTAATGGTTTCAAGGAGAAATATGATAGTATGGTGCTTGACAGTTTGAGTCTCCCATAATTAATCATAGAACTCAATGGAGGTGCTCATGCAATAGTAATAATAATATGGTTTTGCGCTTTTTTTTTAGTGTTCATATATTTATTTTTATTAGTTTGTATCTATTTTTCATGTGGTATTGTTTTTTAAGGTACATTGTCATATCTTGTTTTCATTTTTTAGCAATCATGAACCTTTAATTTTTAAGGTGAATATGTTGTTATTTTCTTTCTCTCACCCCATTCCATTCCCATTTTCCTTTGTTTTTGTGGTACTAGTTTTTTTTTAATTTTTTTTATATATATTTTTTATGATTTGTAAGATTTTGTTTATTTACTTATCCTGATGTGAGTTTTTAGCATGGCAGTTTTTTTATTGATTTGTGGTGATAGTCTTTGTGGTTGATTTTGTTTTTGTGAAAAAAACAGTTAAACAAAGTCTGTGATATCTTTGTTTCATTAGTTTTTTAAGATAGGATTTGGCTTCCAGTGCTGAGGGCCATCAGTATTTGATTTTTGGTATTGTGTGGCTGTATCTGTTTATATAGGGGTGATATATTATACGATATGAGGGGGCTCTGAATAGTTCTGATAAACACCTAGAACAAAAATGATATTAAAGCAACTGATAGAACCACAAGAAAGAACATATCTTTAAACCCTTTAATCCCCATGTTTCATTAAATTGTAATAATTTGTTCTTTTTCTTTTAGGATATATAAGAAGACATATCGGAGATTTTGAAGAAATTCAGAGACGCAAAGGTGTGGGCCGTCAAGTTTTTCGTGCTGTAGGAAAAGTCTCAATTGTGATTCACCAAACTTTGTGTGAGACTGTAGGGGACTGTGCCCCAACATATCCAATAGTTGCCAGTGGTGGCCAAGCTTAAAACTGTGCATCCTTAGACACAGATGCCAACCCCCCAGGTTAGGAAGATCTTCCGCTGTGATCATACCTGAAAACATTGATGCAGTGCATGCCATGATCTTTGATGATAGATGAATACGAATCAAAAACATTGCAAAGATTCTGGAGATATCCAGGGAATGAGTTGGGGTCATTATCCACCAACATCTGGACATGCAGAAGCTTTCAGCCAAGTGGCTTCCCCAAATGTATGAATGCTGACCAAAAGAGAGAATATATGGGATTTTGGGTCATTTTGTTTGAGAAATCAGTTGAAAAATATTTTGGCTCATATTGTGAATGATGGTGATACATGGCTTCATCACTATAACCCAGAGACTAAACAACAGTTAGTGGAGAGTGGAGACACAAAGGTTCTCCACAGCCAAAGAAGTTCCGAACCCAGAAGTCAGCAGGGAAGGTTCTTGCCATTGTCTTTGGGATATGGTGGTGTATGCCTTTCTAAGTACCTCAGAAAAGGTACTTGGAAAGGTACAGCAGCAGCAGTTTATTCAACAGCTCTGAAAGAACTGAAGCAGGTGTGCCGAAGGAAAAATGCCATGGGAAACTGAGTAGAGGCATGTTACTTTTGCTGGCCAATGCACCTACTCACACTGCTCATGAAACCCAACTGATAATATGCAACTTGTGCTTTCAATGTCAGCCTCGCCTACCCTATTTGCCATACCTGGCCCCATGTGACTATTTCTTATTCCCAAATTTAAAGAAACACTTGAAAGGAACAGAATATTACTGCAGATGATGAAGTAATATCTGAAGCTGAGGACTGATTTGTGCAACAAGGGAAAGACTTTTTTCCTCCGAGGATTGCAAAGGATGCAATAGTGTTGTAAGAAGTGTATAACATTTGAAATCCTTTCTTTTAGTGTTACAAGATGATCGGCATTCATTTAAAAGTTTTATGGAATTTACAACCGTGTTAAAAAATTTTTTTATTATCCCGACGTTTCGATCTTCATATCAAGATCATCATCATCTGGAGCATATTTATTTATGTATATTTTGTATATATGTATATTTATATATGCTCCAGATGATGATCTTGATATGAAGATCGAAACGTCGAGATAATAAAAAAAAGTTTTTTAACACGGTTGTAAATTCCATGAAATTTTTAAATAAATTAAGTGTATAACACTTTGTGGGGAATATGTAGAATAATGTTGATCAGAATGTTGATCAGATAGCCACTAGAGGGCTATATGGTATGTCGTGTTTGTGGATAGCTCCTGAACAGATAAGAAATTTTGATATTTTGAGTAAAAATTGATGAAATTGCATAGTATTTACATAGTATTGTTTACTTTTAGTATTTTAGCGAGTCTGGGCGATTTTTGTGTGTTTTTTGAGTATTTTAATAGTAAATTGACAGATACGATTATCTGTGCACATGGCTCCCATAAAGAGGAATACAAAGATGGCGTCCAGGTCGCCATATTTGTCTAAAAATCTTAACTTAAAGGATTTGATTCAGTGTACCGTTTGCAAAATGTATGCATTCAGGAGAGCGGTGTGAGATTGAAACAATAGTGGAGTGAATGTGTGCAAAAAGTGTAAAGAATGTGAGGATTTAAAGAGTGCTTCAGGTCGTGTGAGTGATATCGTTGATGAAAGTGAGATTCTAGATAACAGTGATATTCGAGGTATATGAATGGTGATATTTGCGAGGTAGTACCCAATAGCTGTGAGAGTGGCGTTGAAAGTGAGAATGAAGGTAAACATACAGAACGATTGAATGAATCATCGGAGAATAAAAATGATGACACTGACGCAGTGAGTGAGATCACTTTATTACACGGAGCGATACATAAGGTAAATCGGCAGCTGGAACGTTGGCAAAAATCTTTACCAAGCGTACTACTAATGATCGGCAAAAGTATGATAGAAAAAATAAGGGTATGATAGCGAGTGTAAACAAAATGAAAGAGCGTGTATTGGTATGGAGATTCCTTAGTAAGAGGTGTGTTAGTTGAGAGTTTAACAAAATCGTACCAACCCAGTGCGAACGTTAAGAATGTAAGCAAGTCAATTAGAATGCAAAAGCAGCGGGTAAAAGAATTGATAGTGGTGGCAGGTACAAATGATTTGAAAAGAAACAAAAAGGCTATGAGTGAGGATATGAAGGAATTGCTTGAGGTAGCAAAAGAGAAGAGTGAGAGAGTTAAGTTGGTGAGTCTGTTGCTGCGGTATGATAGTGAAGAGTATAGAAGGAGGGCCATAATTGTTAATAACTTTATGCGTGAATTATGTTTGATGAGTGATGTGGAATGAGTTCAATGGGCGAAAGGATTTATATAAAATGGATGGTTTGCATTTGAATGGATTTGGTGTACGGAGACTTGAAAAGGTGTTGTCAAATGTAGTGGAAGTGAATGTGCAGAATCAGGGAAACTAGAGTTATTAAGGGGGAGGGTAGATATGCAGATTTCAGGGAAACAGTTGAGTATGTGAATATGTGTAATATGCCTAAGCGAGTAGGAAAGACCACAAACCAGAATGAGATAGTTAGTATAAGGCATCAAAATAGGGATGGGACAAATCGGCTTCTGCAATTCATGTATACAAATGCCAGAAGTATTAGGAACAAGCAGGAAGAATTTTTGGCCTTGGTTGGCACTTCCAGGCCATAGGTTATTGGCATTAGCGAAACATGGCTGATAGAAGATGACACAGCTAGTGGGATTGAATGTGAGGGGTATGGTGTGTTCAGGAGTGACAGGGAGAATAAAATGGGGGGAGGAGTGTTATTGATGATAGCTGATGAGCTACAGCCAAGAAGAATAGAAGTGGAACTGCAGGATAGAGAAAAGAGCACATTTGAGGCTATTTGGTGTGAGATTGAAACTAGCAGAACTAAATATACAGTTGGGTGCTGCTATAGACCAGGTGATGGAATAGATGGTGGAGATAGTATGCATAAGCAAATAGAAGAAATGAGTGGAAGGAGGGTAATTATTATGGGAGATTTCAACTATAGTAACATTGATTGGATGGAGGAGAGGACACGTGGGAGGAAGGAACTGGATTTTATCCGATTACTGAGGGATAACTATCTGAGACAGCATGTAATGGAAAATACTAGGGGTCAGAGAGTGCTTGACCTGGTAATTGCATCTGAGAATTTGGCTGTAACGAATATGACCACGTTGCCACCAATTGGTGAGAGTAATCATAGGGTCTTGACTTGGGTGGTGGCTAAAGGTGTGGAATTTATAATTAAGACTGGGTACATGTGGAATTATCACGCTGGTAAGTATGACAAGCTTAGGAGATTGATTGGTTCAGTACCATGGCATGTACAACTGCAAGGGCTAGAAGTTGATAGTGCATGGGAGGCGGTTAAGAAGTGTTTGCATGAAGCAATGGCTGACTGTATACCTAGAGTCCGAATAATAAATCAAGTAGGGGTTAAATGAATGAATAGCACCATTAAGCTTGAGCTGCAAAAAAAAGAAACAACTATGGAGGGAATTTAAGGAGAAAGGTTACCGACAGGCACATGAACGGTATAAAGCGCAGGCCAGAAAGGTAACGATTGTGGTAAGAAAAGCAAAAAAGGATTGCGAAAGAACATTGGCCATGCAGGCCAAAGAGAATCCTAAACAGTTTTTTCAGTATGTTGCAAGTAAAAGAAAAAATGTATATGGCAGAATGATTTTAAAGAATGCCGATGGTAGGGAGGTAACCGAATCAGTTGATATAGTTGAATTACTGAGCGAGCACTTTGCAAGAATATATCTTCCAGGTGGTGACATTGCAGAAATTAATGAACCAATAGATTATACAGGAATTGTGGTGAATGGTGGAGGTGAGTAGTCTATTGCAAAACCTCAATGTCAATACATCTGTGGGATTGGATGATATACCAGCTCGTGTCGTACATGAAGCGGCTAAAGAATTGTCAGTACCCTTGACCATTTTGTTTAATTTGAGTCTCGGGTCTGGGTTAGTCCTGAGGGGGTGGAAAGAGGGGAAAATGGTTCCACTGCATAAAGGAGATTCCAAGACTGCTGTTGTAAATTACCGACCAATTAGCATATCAGGAATTGTTGTCAAGGTCTTGGAGAAATTAGTCAAGAGAGGAATACAGGATTGGATAGATGAAAATGGGATACTGTATGGGGGACAACATGGTTTTGTGAGGGGTAGATCATGCCTCAGTAACTTGCTCACGTTTTATAACACAGTGACAGCTGAATTAGATAAGAGTAATGGGTTTAGAGTGATTTTACTGGACCTTGCCATGGCCTTTGACAGGATACCACATGGAACTCTAATCAGTAATCTGGAGCAGATGGGGATGGATATAGGGTTGGTGAGATGGTTAGGAGGGTGGTTGATGGAGAGATACCAGAGAGTGGTTTATTCAGGAGTGGAGTCCAAAAGATGGCTTGTGACTAGTGGTGTGCCGCAGGGTTCTGTTCTTGGACCACTACTTTTCAATTTGTTCATTAACGATATAGGAAAGGATCTGAGAGTAAGTGTTCACTTGTTTGCTGATGATACAAAGTTGGGTAGAGCAATTGTGAGTGCACAGGATGTCAAAATTTTGCAGGATGATTTGGATAGTTTGGAGGATTGGGCTAGAGAAAATGGATGTCAGTTTAATGTGGCAAAGTGTAAGGTTGTGCATTTTGGAGTGAAACGATTAGCTGCAGTATATCACATTGGTGGAACCGTACTCCAGGAGATTGATGAGGCCTGGGATTTGGGAGTGATGGTGGATAGGGAGTTGAAGTTTAGGGGACACAGTGCAAAAGTGGCTAAATCAGCTCATCAAATCACTTGGTTGCTGAAAAATACTTTAACAAATAGAGACAAACAAGTTATTGTTCTACTATATCGAGCCTTGATAAGACCCCATCTAGACTACTGTGCCCAGATATGGGTGCCAGGGTTTCTTCTTGATGAGGAGGAGGTGGAGAGGATCCAGAGACGAGTGACCAAGATGATAGCAGGTCTGAGGAATGAACTTTATGAGAACAGGCTGAAGATTTGTGGGTTGCAAAAATTGGTTGATAGGCAGAAAAGGGGTGATATGATTGAGACATTCAAATTACTGAAGGGTTTCTATAGGATTAATCCAGAAGATATTTTTGAGAATAGGACTGGTGGTGGGAGGACTAGGGGCCATACATGGAAGCTCAACAAGAATTTGTGGTTAGCAGGGGTGTTAGAGCTAGGTTTTTTACTTGGAGAGTGGTGAATGAGTGGAATAAGCTGCCAGAGTCTGTTGTGGGTGCTATGACTGTGAATGAGTTCAAGGTGAGGTATGATAGATGCTGTGTGAATGTCGAATAGTTGTTCTTGATATGATGTTAGGGCCTCCCTCGAAGAGTCTGTTGACTCCTTGGAGTTGCCTGAAATAATAATAATAATAATAAAAATGTGTAACTTGCATGTTTCTACCTCAGTTCATGGTGATTATCACTTTTTAACACACCCTCATATGCGCCATAAACACGTCTGATTAACACCATTTGTAGTACTCCATATTATTAATAATACTCAGATTCATTATATTTATATCTACATGTTAAAATTATTCTAATTATAGTATATCATGTAAAGACAAACTTTGGTAATAAGAAATAACTAATAGAAGGATTGGTATATACTGAAATAGTATCTTTTTTTTTTTAAAGTACATTAATTCATTAATAAAACCAAACCAAGTTTTTTTTAAATTTTTTATCCTTTTAATTTTTAGTTTCTTTCAAATTCCTTTATCAATATTACCAGAAATACGGAGTTGCTCAGAGATATATGGCTGCATGGAAAGTGGATCATTAAAAGGAATACCAATATCAGGGGTAAGTAGTCTTGTATCATTAAGTAGGTCTTTGCAGGACCAATATATTCTGATAATATTACTGTGATTGAGAAGCTGTTTTATGTTGGGTCATCTGTCAAAATAAATATTAAAATACATTATGATAATTGTTAATAGAAAAGTGGAGATGAAGAGAAGGTGAAAGGAGGAAAGAAGCTGAGGAAAAAAAAAAAAAAAAAGAGAAGTTGGCAGTGTGTGGGGGGGGACAATTCAGTAAAAGGAAGATCGAGCTGCAGTGCATTTCTTGCAACAGCTGAGGGCAAACAAATCCAAGGTAGCACCTCTGCTAATAATAATACTTTTGCATTATAAGATACTGAGACAAGTGATGTGAAGTCAACAGTTTCTATATACAAGTAGCCCATTCCTGAAGATACCTCATATGTAAACTTTGTATGCTTACACTTCAGTAAAACATTAACACGTTCGCTGCCAACTACGAGTATACTCGTAGTGGGTAATCCTGCTTCACAAGCCAGCTACGAGTATACTCGTAGGACGCTTACCGCCGGGAACGAGATTATTGTAGTGACCTTGAAGAACTGAAAATGCTTGGCTTGTGGGGCTAGCTTCAAAACTGTGTATTCTCATAGACCGTATATGCTCTGTACAAGCCAACTACGAGTATACTCGTAGGTCGTTTACCTCCGGTAACGAGATTATCGTACTGACCTTGAAGAAGTAAAACAGCTCGCCGTAGGGGAACAGACCATGAAAAAGTAGCGTGGCAGCGAACGTGTTAAACAAGAATATAATTTCTTGTCAAATATAATTTAAATATGGAAATGGATAACAGAATAAGGTAGAATGGTTTGGTGAAGCAAAATAAATTAATTTATATGGAATAATATAAATTGATTTATAAAATATATAAATATATACAGGTAGCTCTCACTTTAGGAATTCCCGCTTTACGAATTTTTTGGATCATAATTTTTATTTTAAATTGTGCATGGCGAAGGTGATTAGGAGCATAATGATCAGTTAGAATGAACCTCAACCACTCACAAGCCTTGGTGACGCGTGTATTCATAGTTTTCTTCAATTACACACCTGATTTTTTATTTTGTTTTATTTTTAACTCTAACACTTTCACTTTTCCAACACCGTTAAAAAGAAGCAACAGTGCAAAACCAGAAAATGAGTGAAAGAAACAGAGAAAAGCAGTTACGTTAGAGAAAAGATGTGAAATTATTACCAGCCATCAAGTGGGTAGCACTGTTAAAGCTCTTTCTGAAAAATTTTCTCTTCTGCTTTTACGGTTTACACCATTTTAAAGGATAAAGAAAAATATTTGAAAGAAGTAAAAAATGTGCAATCTATGCAGTCTACATGGTTGTGTAATAAAGAAACAGGCAGTATAATTCCTCATATGGAAAAACTGTTAACTGCTTGGATAAGCAACCAAACTCAACGATTATACATGCCTATTACCTATGCAACAATTTATTATTATTATTACATCACACCTCCAGGGAGTCCAAAGACTTATTGAGGGATGCATCTACTCTACAACTCCACATCTCACTACTCCACCAACCTTCATCATCTACCGCCGACTACCACCACTAATACTTTCACAGACAATCGCAAACATCCATGCCCACGGCAGGATTCGAACCCGCAGCCTTTTGGCTGTAGAGCTGATACGCTAACCACTCGGCCAACCAGGCCAGCGTGCCAGAGCATTAGCCATTTTTAAAATACTGAAAGACAAAAAGGGGATGACTGCAAAGAGACCTTTGCTGCAAGTAGTGGGTGGTTTGACCGCTATAAAAAGTGAACTGGTTGGAATAACATTAAAGTACAAGGTGAAAGTGCAAGCTTCGCCTTGTACTTTAATGTTATTCCAACCAGTTTTTTAATGTTATTCTAACGAGGCTGCAGAATCTTATCCAGAAAAATTAGAAGACATAATTAAAGAAGGAAATTACTCGCAATCGCAGATGTTTGACGTCGATGAGACTGGCATTTTTAAGAAACAAATGCCTGCAAGAACTTACATCGAAAAAGAAGAAAAGAAGAATCAATACCGGTTTTAAAGCATCAAAAGATTGCATCACTCTACTATTAGGAAGAAATGCTGCGCTGCTGGCGATTGTAAGTTAAAATCCTTATTTGTGCATCGACCAGAAAATCCAAGAAGCCTAAATGGAATTAATAAAGATACTCACCCAGTACTATGGAAGGCAAATGAGGTGACTTGGCTCAAGGGTTCCCTATTTGAAGATTGGCTTATGTATCACTTTGTTCCTGAAATGGAACTTTATTGTGAGAAAAAAAACAGATTCTATTTAACCACCTAACCGGCCATTATGGATCAAATACACATCCTGATATGCTTCATATCCATCATATATTTCAATGCAATGTCAATGGTAATACAATTTTAATATGCACTTTGCATCCATGATAACCTTGATGTCTATAGCCGTCTTGGCCAGTAGCACGGTTAAGGTGCTTTTGATAATTGACAATGCACCTAGCCATCCCTCATCAGTAGTTTACATTTGTCCTAATGTAAAAATAATCTTTTTACCTCTAAATGCAACTTCTCTTTTACAACCAGTGGATCAGAGAATGATTGTGATGTTTAAAGCACATTATCTCAAAGAGACTTTTGAAATGTCAATAGAAGCAACTTATCAAGATGGAAACTTTTCTATCAAAGAGTTTTAGAAGAGATTCAACATTTTAGATGCAATTTGGGTAATGCAGAGTGTCTGGCATAAAGTTTCAGAAAAAATTATGAAAGGAGTATTGGCATAAACTTTGTCCTCAGTTTAATGATAATTTCAAAGGTTTTGAAGACCCAACAAAGATTGTGAGTTCTGAAAATCAAGCAATCTTAAGTATGGCTAACCAGTTGCAAATGGAAGTTTCAGAAGATGATGTTAATGAGCTGCTTCAATGTCACACTATGGAACTCTCACCTAATGATCTCCTTGAATTAGAGGAACAAGAAAGAAATGAAGAAGAAAAACAAAGAAGATAACGAATCTGAAGCTCCAACTCGGTTTTTCACTTTAAAAGGCCTAGACGATGCATTTAAACTTCTCAAAAAAAAAAAGCTCAAGCAATCTTTGAATCATAAGATTCGGATTTAGAACGATTTAGTAAATTTTCCTGCAAAATGAATAATGCTTCTGCTTGCTTTTGAGCTATTTTAAATGAAAAGAAGTGAAAGTCAACGAAGCAGATAACACTCGAAGTCTTCTTTGAAAAAAAATAAAAGATGCACCACAGCTTCCTAATATATCTCCTATTACCTCAACAGCTACCGATTTACCCAGTGATATAGAAATGAGCTAATTTTTTTTTCAAATAATTTTTTTTAATTTAAAATTTTTCTTATGTTATTTTTTAAACGTGTAAATCTTTGGGCAGTAAAGTCTTTTCTTATCATTTAATATTCATTTTATATTTTATATATTCCTTCTTATGAACATAACTCTCACTTATAGCATTATTTCTAAGGCAATTAAACTCGCGATTTATGAATGGTCGCCAGAAACCAGTTAATGTTTGAAGGCAGGAACTACCTGTAATATAAAAGACAGTATTCAAACTAATTTTTATTTATGAATCTGGCAGCTTGGTTAGAAATGAAACAGTTAATTAAAAACTAGAGACCATGGGTTTGAGTTTTGAGATAGGGGTATGAACAGATAGCATTAATGGCAAAATCATATTAAAAATGAAGATATTAGGAAGTAATTTAGAAATAAAAAAAAAGAAAGATTAGCAAAACATGTATTTGATGCTAGTATTGCAGGAAAAAGATCCTCAGGAAGATCAAGATGGATTGAGGGTCAGTGGTGACTGACCAAAATGTCAGATCTTAGAATATTTGAGTTCTGACCAATAAAATATTAATTTGGTAGAAAATGTAAACTTAATCATATGAACCAACATCTAACCCATTGAACTCTGACTATAAATAAATGAGCTCTTTATATCATTTCTGTCTTCATTATCTTTTGTGTTTTGTGTTAGTAGCTCTAGGCTCAGCCAAGTGGAATAGCAACTGGTTATCTACATTATATTTGTAAGTAATTTATAAACTTCAATTAATTCTCTCCTCCTTCTGTTAGTTAATTTCAACAAATGGTAGTTTACCAACTGAGTCTCATAACTTTCCTAATTTAGTCTCTCAGTATACATGTATTTAGTGAATCTCTGTAAACCTTCAATTCTTTTGACTTTAATGCATTTGAAGTCCGAGTGATGAAAGCTTAGAGCCATAATCCCAAGTTGACCTAACCAGAGGCTTATATGAAGGTATCATAACTTCCTCCTACAAATAGAATTTAATCAGACAAACATTTTGCTGTACTTCACTAGTAGTCTTACCAGTATAATTCTTGAATTCCTTATCCACCATAATACTCAAAGTCTTATATTCAATAACTCCTTTGTGATTCTTCCCATTCAATTTATATCCACCTAATCCTGGTTTATTGCCAAACTAGACCCCACTTCTCTGTTCACTTTGCCAGTCTTTTAGATCATTGTGAAAAGGTTTGAGGTCATCATGACCATTTACTACCCTACCTAATTGTTTATCATCAACAAAGAGAGAAATTTTGCTATCAATATATAAACCAGTATACAGTCGGGTCTTTTTTTATGCAGTAGATATGTTCCACAGAAAACCGCACAAAAAAGACTTAACTTACGTTGAAAAATTAGGGATACGTTCCATAATTTTCTAAAACCACATAAAACCGAAGCAAAAAACTGAATTAAAAGAAACCTAAAATTGCATAAAAAGTGTATAAAAATTCAGAAAAATAATAATGTCTATAGCTTCATTCATTTAATTTTATCGAAAAATAACAATTTTTTTTACATTTTTTCATCAGAATTATCGTCGCTATTAGATAATATTCGACAACGTTTGCGAAATGATGTGAAATCACTTTTATCACCAGAAGAGATAGCAGTGCATCAGATCTATATGGTAAAGGCAATGTTTCTTCATAAACAGAATTAGCACAATTCGTCTACATCATTCTGGCTAAATGTATCAAAACCTTCTCCACCAATTTCATGTACCAAACTAATGATTTCAGCTGATTATGTAGATGTTTGAATGGTTGCACTGTTTGCAACATATCCAGGCCAACTGCTTTCCAGCAGGCATTTAAAGTTTGTGGTCTTATTTCAGCGATAACAGATGCAACATGATTCAAACAGTCCAAAATAGATTTTTTTTCCAACGTCAGCTACTATTAATGATTCATTTTCAATTTATATAGTTTATCCTATATAAATTGAAAAGTGTGCTTAATGTAATATTTTTTAAAAGTAGCAATTATACCTTGAACTAATGGCTGAATAATGCTTGTTGTATTGGGTGAAAAAAACACTACCTGCACATTCGGATGTTCTAAATGTGGATGACTTAGTGCATTGTCAACAATTAATAAAACTTTAAAATCAAGAGCTTTTTGCTTCATATATGTTTCCACTTCTGGTACAAAGCAATGATTGAACCATTCAGTAAATACAGCAGTGTTACCCAGGCCTTTGTATTAGCCATCCAGTGTAGCAGCAGCTGTTTTAGATCTTTGCCTTTTAGAGCACGTGGATTTAGAGATCAGTTTACTAGGAGGGGTTTCAACATTCGATCTCCTCATGCATTGCTACAAACTATAGTTCGCCCAACAATTAGAGGTCCCTCAACACTTCTGCGCATGTCAGAAAAAGGAGAATCCATTCCAATAATAGGGTAATCAATCTGTCTTATGGGATGTGTTTGTTTATTATTACAGGTTGGAAAATTTAGCTTTTTATTTACGAACATTGTAGTTTTTAAAGTGTAACTATTTTGCTTGTATAACAGTTGGAAAAATGTACGTAGAGTATTAACAAAATTAAAAAAGGTATAGCATAAAACAAAAATTTAACTAAGTTATTTTTAAGAAAGTTTTCTATAAAATAAAAATAATTATACAGAAAAATAGAAATTTTTTCAAATGAACTTAGATATTCTAAACTTACAGTTGAGAGAACTGAGACACTTTAATATCCTAAACCGATTAATTATTTGACTTGTTGTGACTCTTTTAACAAACCCATGCAAAAAAAGGTTGGAAAAAAATACCATTATCAAATCCTTTTAATCTTCATAGTCATCTGAATCGGTGTCCAAATCGCTATCACTTTCACTTAAACTGATCACCAAAGGTTCTCATAATTCTTCGATAATTTCGTCTCTGTCCCAATACATATTTTTCAATGAGGGAACATGAAAGCAATATTTTCCCCAGTTTCGAACTGTAATACTTTCAATTGCCTGTTCTGAAAGCTTAAAAAGTTTCGACATGTCAATATCTTCGGTTACGTTGCAATGGCGAATGAAACTTTTCACTTCTGCCCAAACATATTCAATAGTATTAATATCACAATGATATGGTGGTAGCCTCAAAGCTAGAAATCCATGCTCTTTGAGCATCATGTTGAATTTAAATAGTTTAGTTGTGGGCGAGTTTCTTTTAACCAAATTAAGCAATTCAATTTTTCGCATATCTGGGGAATGAGAAATGTTATTTGCAGAGAGCCAATCCATAAGAACTTGCTTCTTATTAGACCAATTTGGAACTTTGTTTGATCAAATAGAGTGATATGAAGCGTTATCAATT
The DNA here is from genome assembly GCF_054136105.1 of Typopeltis vanoorti. Lineage (NCBI taxonomy): Eukaryota > Metazoa > Arthropoda > Arachnida > Uropygi > Thelyphonidae > Typopeltis > Typopeltis vanoorti. Next base: position 12,997,344 of record NC_143560.1, read on the forward strand.
ATAACAACAACATTTTTAGGAAGGTTTGGAATCAGTTTTTCTTCTGCCCACTTTTCAAAGATCGTAGAATTCATTTGCCTATGGTAATTGGCTTTGTATAGTAAGTTTGAATTCGGTAAAAAACCCGTTTCTCCACCCACACACAAAATTATTATGCACCGCGAGGCATTTCCAGTTTGTAGCACTCCACATTCTTCTTTAGACTGCCAACATTTTCCATAATTTAAATTACTATCAATCGAAGTTTCATCTAGATACACAATTGGTTTTTTCCCTCCCTGAAACATCTTATTGCTCTCAAATACTGCGTTCTAGATAAAACAATGTCACTTTGTTCCATGATAAGTTTCCTTTTATTCTGGAACTTTTTAAAATAAAATCCGATTTCATGAAGTATTTTCCTTAAAGTTTCTCTTTTCCAAGGAAAATTAATTTTTTCTTTAAGCACAGGAATCAATTTTGGAACAGTTGGCACTCTTTTCTCGACCACGTAAAATTCGTGAATAGTTCTTATAACGTCTACATCAAAATCATTCAAAGCTACGGTTTCAATGGTTTTCTTTACTCTGGCGCTTTTTTTTTTTAGGAGATTTAAATTTTGGCTTACCTTCACCTTTTGATTCCCTACGAATTCTTTTAACAGTTGACCCCGATAAGCCCACAATTGCACTTGCACGTTTTATGACTTGAGAAAGGGGAACAAGGAGACGATTCTTTTTCGCAGAATGTCAGCACATTATTCAATATTCTTTTGCAAGAGCTACTGAAATGTTTAACAACAGAACTTGTTGACTGTACTGGATCCATCATACAAATTCATAATAAAAAAAATAATGCAAAAAAGTGACAACAAAAATCAAGCTAGTATTAGTACAGCGACAGACAAGAAAGCACATAATTTCGCATGTTGGTGACCAATTCATACATCCTTCATTTCTTTCTCCCCTTCAGCTTGAATCGACTATTCTTGGCAAAATGCCAAGAAGAGATCTACAAACGGTGGGCGAACTATAACAATGTTATTCGATCTTTGCTTGCTTTAAACCTGCTTGCTTTTTTCTCAGACTTTGTGAAGTAAATTCGACTAGGCATTTTCTTCCAAAACTATCCTGTTTCTTGAGTATTAAACACTTGATCAGGACAACATCCACCATCTTCAATAAATTCGACTAACTTCTCTTGAAAATTTTTGACTGATTCATCTGCTGCTGCAACCTCGCCTGTAATCTTCACGTTATGAAGTGCATTCTTTTTAAAAACCCTGTTAGTCATTCTTTGCTAGCCAAAAAATTCTTTATCAGCCTGGGAAGCAGAAGTAGATGGATCCAATTGCTTCATCTGTTCATAAAACCGAAGAACTTTTTGTTTAATTAAATAACCACTTATAGGAATTCTTGTTCCTTGTTTGAGTTAATTCTTCAATCCAAATTACGAGTTCTCATTCCATTTTTTCTAATAAAGCATCTCTTGAGTACGATGATAATTTGGCACTTAGATTTGTGCCAGAAATTACAGATTTTCTTATTGCGACTTCATTCTGTTTAATTGCTGTTATAGTAGATTCGCCTAAATTAAAATGTTTACCAATCGTCGCAGATCCCTCTCCTTTCACTAAGCGATCTAAAATTGCAATTTTCATTTCCAAAGAAATTGTTTTTCTTTGGGAGTGCTTTTTTTTCTCTCCACTGGGCCAAATAAAATCTTTAAAATAAAAATTAGCAAAATTTAGACTTAACGATAATGAAAAGACAAACACTTACTCACATGCAAAATTAAACTTCACGGACACTCACTGCTTACACGTTACGCCAGAATGTGCTACAACACGTTTTTCATTATGTACAAAGGGGAAACCCCAAATTGGCATGAAATATGCACCTCATAACTTCAAAACTGCATAAAAAAGATATGCATAAAAAGAGACCCATGTGTGTGTGTGTGTGTGTGTGTGTGTGTGTGTATAATTATTATAATTATTATTATTATCCAGGCCTCCATGGAGTCAAAAGACTTATTGTGGGAGATCCTTCCTAAGAAATGCAAAGTCTATCAAGATTCATCGAGGGGAGGTCACCCCTAAGAAACACGAAGTCTATCATACCACTCCTTAAACTCATTGACCATTCTTGCTCTCAACACTCCATCAGGCAATGCATTCCATGGTTCAACCATCCTCCATGCAAAGAAACCACTCCTCACCCTCTTGCTCACAGTTTCCTTTCATAACTTCCAGGGATGGCCTCTTGTCATCACTCCTTCTCGCTGTTCAACCAAGCGAAAGAACTCCCCAATGTCAACTCTGTAACCACCTTTCAACACACACACACACACACACACACATATATATATATATGTTGACCCTGATAAATATGCTGAATATTAAAATTGAACCTTGGACCAATCTGCTTCTAATCACCTGACTCTCTTGGAAGTTTCCCTTTTTAAAAAACAGTTTTTTCTGCTTCTTGCTACCTGCCTATCTTACTTATCCACTTAACTAAATAAATAAATATTGATACTCCATAGACATGTATTTATCAACAGGCTCACATGTGCAAAACTATCAAATCATTTGCTGAAATCTAAAATATAAAAATCACATTGCTAAAATATAAAAATAGATCTACCTAGATCAAATGACCCATTACAAAAACCCATGATGCATGCTGCTTAATGAATGATCTCTGCCAAGAATGTCAGTAATTTCTATGAGTTTGTCAGTAATTTCTATGAGATCAACTGGCCTATAGTTCTCCATTTGATATAATGAGCCACCATATGAATTGGTATTATCATTGCAAATTTCCAGTCAGTAGGAAATAAATGGTTTAATTTTCCCTGACATACATTTATTTACTATCAAAGGTGCTTATATTATCTCTACCCCCCCCCCCAGTTATTTTATCTTGTATTAGATTTATCATTGTATTTATTGGAAATTTTTCCACTTAGTTATAGTATAAATTAAAGATACCAAGAAATTTACTTGGTTTAATCTTTTATCCAAGTGTAAGCAAACAAGTTTGCACCTGAACTATTTTCAGGACTTGGGCAACTCGTATAAAGAAGCTAATAACTTCATACCACTTGCCTTAGTATCCCATAATGCAAAGCACATCTTCTTGCGGACATGTATAATGCTATGGAAAGGATCCCATAATGTGACTTGTTTGTTTACACTTGGATAAAGGATTAAACCAAGTATATAATTTCTTGATATCTTTAATTTACAGTATATCCAAGTGGAAAAACTTCCAGCAACTTTCTCTAATCCAGAGCATTTTAATAATAAAGTATGACATGCTTTGGCTACTCATATATGAAAATATATGAGTAGTTCTTTAGTAATTCTGCATTATTTCAACCTTGGTATCACCTCTGGGTCTGGATCCTTCTGTTGAGACCTCAATAAAGGTCAAATGATGATATAAAAGAGCTAAGGCCTTTTCTCTATCTCATGCTACCTATCTGTCTTTCTTTTCCCTAATATTCTCAGGCTCTCTTGCACCTCTATACTAACTACTCTAGGCCTATTATGAGCAACCCTTTACTTTTTCACCTCAATAAATGTCGCAAATAGTCTGGGTGGTGACTCTTCCCATAATGTATGATGTGGTGTTGCCTACAGCACCATGAAACAATCAATTTTCCAGCACTTGTAGCTTGATTGAGCATAATCCTCCCACACCATCCCTTTCAAGAACATTCTTGCGATGATAAGCAGGACCACTTTCATGCCAGATCAAGTGTCATCTAGAATCAGTAGAAAGACTAGAACGTCTTGTCTGTAAAGAGTACATTAGCCCATTGGTGTCTTGTCCAATTTTTATGGATGCAACATGATTAAAAATGTGCTCTATGATGAGCTGTGGATAAATGGACACCGATTACAGGTCTTCGGGTGCATAGGCCTACTTGTGGCAGATGTCTTGCCTGAGTTTGTCAACATATCCACATACCCGTGCTTGAATGCAGCCAACTTGCAAGTTGACCTGCTGTGGTGCGTTGATTACGTTTTGCTGTTATAATCAAAAATATGTCTTCCTGCTCTGTGGGAGAGTGAGGACAATCTCTTAGCAAATGTCTTCAACACATTTCATTAGTCTGACATACTTTCCAAAGTCTGGATGCAATGCTGTGTGAGATTCCAAACTCTCTGGCAATATGGGTAATTCTGTGGCCTTCTTCAAGCTTTCTAGTAATTCTTCCCTGCATGAAATCATCTAGGTGATGTCTTTGAGACATTACAAGACATCCAAGTTTTCAACTTTATTTCTTCACAAAAAGAGCTTCCTTTAAATACAGTTTGCTTAGCACAGCCTTTTTCCCTTTATCCTGTTGAGCACACACTATTATGCGACTTTATCCTGTTATGTGAATCCTTTGTGTGCGATTTGAAAATTTGAATGTTTACCTACTAACCATTCGAAATTGTCAGGTTTAGAAATTGTCACAAGATTTTTGACTTTGAGTTACTTCCATGACAAGCTGCTTGAAGCTGTTTTCTTGCAATAGCTTAATAAATATAGCTTTGTTCTTCTCATGAGATTTCACTTTCTACTTAGGCAATGTTCAGATAATTAGACTTATTTTGCACTCATCATCTTTATTTGGTAATTCATTTCTTTGTCACTAGCAGTCAATCCACTGGTCTGTAACAACACTGCACTGTATATTTGATAATCTGGTTAGACTCATCCTCACACCACATGGCTTCAAACTCAATGCCGCATGAAATATTATCTCTGGTATTGCAGTCATAGTTCTCATCTCTGATTGAATTCAAATCATTCAATATCATTAGGGCCCCCCCCCCTTTTTTTTTCCCTTGTCCTGTGTCTGTCCATCCTAAAAATACTGTTCTGTTTATACTTGATGACAGTTAGTATGTTTGCTTCTGATAGCTAGGTCTCACTAATCTGTACAATCTGAGGTAAAGGCAACATACTCAACTCTTTGTTTCTGATACTAGTAGCATTCATGTACAGACATAATAATTTACCTGCATCCTGTTTTTTTTTTTTTTTTCCCATACTCATTTCCATAGTCAGCATGACACAGTTGGACAACTGCAGATCTCTGTTCTTATCTATTGCTTAATTATACTGACATCCTTGCTCATGCTTGAGAAGTCCTAGCTGGACAAACACAAAATTGTTCTCTTCTCATAATCATTTCCATGAGAATGCATGTTTCAATCATTAATGCAGTTACATAACATTGTTACCTTCCATCATAATCCATAATCTCCATACCATTTAAAAATTTCTCAAGACTTCTGATACCAAACACATTCAAGTGAAAGCTGTCCCTCTGATACAAATCTATTCTTCTCTCAAATTCACTCCACACATCCAAAAACTTGCATTCATTCCTTCTACACAGCCTGTGCATCAAATCATTTACCATCACAGCCTTCTTCTTAATTCATTCCTGTCATATTTAAGTAATATACTTACTCTTTTCACTTTCTTAATCTTCATTCTTGCTTCTTCCAACAATCCTTTGATATTCTCTGTTATGCTGAACTTATCACTAGTTAATTCATTTGTACCTACTACTAGAATTACAATCTCTTTTTGTTTTCTTTTTTTCAATCACATGAGCTATATTTTTAATTTTTGTTCTGAGAAAACTTGAAGTTATAACCTAGTTACCAATAGCATATTTTTTGATAATCACCATACCAAACAATATCTTCTTTTAACAATCGACTTTACCTACTTGATTTTCGTTATGCAATAACTTATCTGATTCCATTTTTTGTTGTTTCTTGTTTTGCTGCTTATCTTTCTTTTCCTTCTTTCTGTAATTCCCACATTGCCTGTCTAATAATTTGATTTAACTTTGCAGTTTTGGAGGTTAATTCATTTTCTCTATTCTTGTGTTTGTCTTCAGCAGAGCAAGTCTTCTTGTTTTCAGCTTTGCTGTTCTTGTTATCCTTCTCTTTCTTGTGCATTTTTAGTGTCATTTTTTAGCTCTATTTAAATTGCAATATCTATATGTTATGATAAACCTAAATACTTTAAAAACACGAAAATCTACACTAATCTATTCTATATATATAAAAAGATAAACTGAAATTTGAAATGTTTTTATGTCACGTTTTTTGTTTCTTCATTGTTTTGAAACTTCATTGTTTGAAACTTACCAGCCCAGAACTCGGAGGGTTGGGCAGCGTAGGCACCAGGAGGGGCAAAGCCCCCCTAGTATACTATAAAACATTAATTTTTCTAAGAAACCAAACACGGTAATGTTCAGTTCAATGAGATTTTAAAGAATGTATGTGGAGCTAATATAACTGGTATTGTGTCTGGGTTGGCAGTTAAATTTGTAAACAACATTGAGCTCTAGTAATACATTACTTTGTTATTATTGTTTTTTGCTTTAATCAGTTTTGTAGTTTGTTAGTGGTGATAAAGACAGTTTTGTAAATTGAGTACTTGAAGATGTTTGATGGCTTTGTAGATATGAATATATGAGAATTTTAAGATGTCATAAGTATTTGATTTTTCAATGTGGGAAGAGGGAATATGATTTCTGACCAAACAAAATACATATTATATAAGTTGTTGGGGATAATCCCAGATATAGAAGATATGTTTAAGGCACGTGATTTTTTGGTTTAAAACAAGTATGTGAGGATGAGTATTTAATGAACTGTGTTAATATTACAGATTTTTTATATTCTGAGGATTATAAGAGGAGAAAATGCTTGTAAGCTTGGGCTTCATTAACATAAATCTCAGCTCTTACTGCTTCCCATGACTTTTATACATAACTTAGCTCTCTTACCTTTAAAGGCAAGATTCTTTAACTTCAATGAAATGAAATCAAAAATCTTTAACTTCAATGAAATGAAAGTACAGATATTTCATACTGAAATTAACAGTACATCATCAATGTGTAGAAACCAGCAAATCAAAGAAGTGGGAATACAAGGTACATACAACAATCAATTTACCAATTTATCCAGTGGAGGGAAGCTTGTCTTCTCCATAAAAGCAATTTTAAATATGAACGCCTTTTCAAAGAAAGTTGCAAAGCCCTTTTACATTGGCCAAACCTGAATTGGAATGATTGCCTCTCTCTCTCCCAAAAGTTTGGGAGATTCTCATTCTATGTAAACATCAAAAATAGTTTTAATATTATTATTATTATTTAGGCCTCCAAGGAGTCAACAGACTCATTGTGGGAAGTCATTCCTAGGAAACACAAAGTCTATCATACCACTCCTTAAACTCATTGATCGTTCTCGCTCTCACCACTCTATCAGACAATGCATTCTATTCAACCACCCTCCATGCAAAGAACCACTCCTCACCCTCTTGCTCACAGTTTCCTTTCGTAACTTCTAGGGGTGGCCCCTTGTCATCACTCCTTCCCACTGTTCAACCAAGCGAAAGAACTCCCTGGTGTCAACCTTGTAACTACCTTTCAACAGTTTAAAAGTCTCAATCATATCACCTCTCCTATCCACCAAATCTGCAGTCCACATTCCCTCAGCCAATCTTCATAACTAACATTGTACAGTCCTGAAACCATCTTTGTTATCTGCCTTTGTACCCATTTCACAGTTAATGTATCCCCTTCAAATCCTGGGGACCAAATCTGAGAACAATAGTCTAAGTGTGGTCTGATCAGTGTCTTATACAATGAATGATAACTCCTTTATCATTCCGTTGTGAAATACCATCCAGTCCCACAGCTTTACTGACATCCAGAGTACTCAGTATTTGGAGCACGCTCTCTTCCTGAAACCTTGAATCTGCCCTATCCCTCTAGTATTAAAATTTACTCTTCCAGGATGAAATACACCAATAAAGTGTACAATTCCACTATGTCCTTTTCATCAGTCACTCTATTCCAATTTTTATCCCACAATGTCATGCTTCCACAATCATTTCTCCTCCTACTGGTCACATAGCTGAAAAATTCCCTAGGATTTTTTTTTGGATCTTAGGGTCAATCTCTTCTCATATTCCAGTTTTGCCTTCCTTACCATACTAGTCACTGTCCTGGCCTATGTCTTATATTCTTCATGCATCTGCTCTTCACCCCTTTCCTTATATCTCTTCCATAGCCTCTTTTTCACATGCAGTTCCTGTTTAGTATTGTTTGCCATCCACTTTACACCATCCAGTTGTGTCCTCTTCTTCACTCGTGCTGCTAACAAATATTCCTTCACAATTTCCCAAGCACTAATGATATCCCGTCCCTCCAATTCCTCCCCCATGAAACTTCCCCAAGTTGACGTCTACGACTATTATAATCACCTGCCTTATAATTCCCCATACATTCCTGTCTCTTTGATACTCCTGCATATCTATTCATCTCAAGTCAAAACCACATGGTCACTCTCTCCAAATGGTGGGCGAGATGTCATCTCAGTTATTATCAACTCTTCTGATGCTATGACCAAATCCAAAACTCTTGAACCTCTTGTTCCCTCTATTACATGTTGCATAAGACATTTGTCCCTCAAGAATTCTAGAAATTCCATTCCTTATTTCTACATGCATCTTACTCTCCCCAATTTATACTGCTGTAGTTAAAATCTCTCATGACAATCACTCTTCTTGCACTTGCAAAACTCAACTGTCTAAGCATCTCCTGGTCCCCACCCTCTGTGCTGCTTGGTTTGTAGCAACACCCTACTAAATATCCCCTAACCTCACGCCATATGTTTTCAAAATCATTAGTGTCACTGCCTTCCAAAGCCTCCACTCTTAGACGACATAAGTCATCACTTATCATAAGCAGTACTCCACCAACACGCTTTTCCTTACCTATTTATTAATTATATTATTTATATTATATTATTTATTAATATATTAATTTCTAGCACATGAAAACCATATTTAATTGGTAAACCGATTGTTATATGTGCCTTGTGTTCCTGCTTCTTTGATTTTCTTGTTTCTATGCACCGATGATGTACTGTTATTTTCAGTATAAAATATTTGTACTTTCATTTCAAATTTGTAAAATAGTTCCATCTCCTTCCTCCTTATTTGCTATTTTAAGTATAAAAATAAAAGTGAATCTTATCTTAATTATAAGATGTACTTTCCTCCACATTATACGTGGAGGAAAACTTGCATGGTCATTATAAGAAGTACCATTTTCTTATATCAAGCTGATTCTTATATAATATCATTTGATTGAGGCATTTTATCTTGTTATTGATTTTTTTGTGGAATAGTGATGAAATTTGATTGCGATAAAATAACAGTAATGATAAAAGTTCTTCAGTAATTTTAATTTGAGAAATAAAAATAACAATAATGTAAGCAAGTAAGATATCACTTTTAGCTGCTTTCATCCTATACAAAATGAGTTATTTCTTCATTACATTCATGAATGTAACTTTTACACTGATTTAATTCAATTAACTTTTGTTACATATATAGCCTATGAAGCTCATTCAGTATGCAGATGGAGCCCTGTGGTTGGAAAGACCTGTCTTTGAATCATGTCTAGGTTGCAAATATCCTTTATTAGGACTTTTTAACAGAAGGCTAGTTAGCCAGTCACATATCACATACAGAGTTGGTAGGTTTTTCCCTTCCAGAAGCTCAACTTTATCATCCCTCAAAACATGTACTGGCCAGAACACATACAGTTTGCACCCACAATGCAGATAGAATTAACTGCCCTGTCATATGCAGCATCAGGTTTATAAGAAGCCAAGTTACTTAGTCATGATAGGCCATTATTATGCCTAACTAGGAGAAGATGACACAAGAATTTATATATGGCATGCAGAGTTATAATGAATAATAATGGATGTGATTCATAGTTTGTCTGTATTTTAAAATGCTGTAAGATATGACTAGCTCTTTTACTGAAATAATTAGAAATATATTGGTTGTTAGAAGTAAATTCTTTATGGGTAAAAATGGTAAACTGCACACTGCTTTTTTATTTTATTTTTTCTGTTAATAGTGCCTTGGTGATCAGAGTGCAGCATTGGTTGGACAGTCATGCTTTTCCATGGGACAAGCTAAAAATACGTGAGTATATATAATTTAAAAAACAGATTTTCATTTTGAAACCTCAGATAGATACTGTTGCACTCAATCAGGTAGCGTGCTTGTAATATTAACTGCTTGGCAAAAAACTGCAAAATTTACATCTCAGACATTGAACAATAATACATCCATTCTGTGGCAGGTTTCATTCATGTTGTTGTTATGGTGTTTATAACTCTCATTTGATTGTGGAATTACACTGCTGTTTGATATATTGTTACTTGTGGGTGTGTATAGGGGTGGGGGGAATAAATGAATTTCATCACATGATGTCAAATCACTAATTGGCTTATTTGGAAACCTAAATGGCTTTAAAAATTTCCATGTTTAGTTTCTAGAGTAATGTTTCCAAAGTGTCTAAACCCTGATGTACATTAAAAAAAAAAAAAAAAATCAACAAAAATAAATTTTGAAAACAAAAGACCATATATTATTCTTGTTGGAGGCTTAATGGATTTTTTACAACACTCAAAAAGAATTAAAATAGAATTTAATACTTCCTATATTTCGTCCTAGTCACTAGGACATCTACGTGGATTACAAAAACAATTAATGTAACATGCACACAAATATCATACAATACTAAGCCCAACCATGTGGTTGACACTAAAGTCCTATCTAGGTGGAGCACCCTCTAAGGGCGGTAGTAGGTGGCCTGGAATGTAAGGTGGGACCTCTGGTGATGAGTGTTTCCCAAATCTTCGGAAGCTTAATGCAACCATATTTATTAAGATTTGGTTGGTTTCTGAGAGCTGCTGCTGCTTCTATGAAAAGTCTCTCTTTCTTGAATTTGCTGTGGTGGAGCATGGTGGTTTTCTTCCATGATACCCTGTGGGTGGTGTCCAAAACATGGTCAGCCAAGCCTGAATGGCTATAGTTGTGTTTACAGATGTAAGACTTGTGTTCCTCCAGGCGGATGGATGCTGATCTGCCTGTCTGTCCAAAGTATGCCAGCTTACAGGAACAGGGTACTTTGTAAACTCCAGGCAGACAGAGAGGAGGGAGCTGATCTTTCGTAGAACGGATAAGGGTAGCAAGTTTGCAGTGGGGCTTATATGCTGTGTGTAGGTTGTACTTTTTTAGTATCTTGGCTATTTTTACGGATGTGCCACTGATGTAGGGTATGGTGATGGCATTTTTAAATTCTTGTTGATGAGAAGGATGGGGAATGGGGGAGAAACTGATTTTTTTTTGATACTGTGATCGCTATAGCCATTGGAGAGGAAAGTGCTGTGTATGTGGTTAAGCACAGTAGTGAGGATGGTTCCACTGGAACAAAGATTGTGGGCTCTCTTGGTAAGAGTTTTAATAATGCCATATTGTTGAGAGGAGTGGTGGTGGGAGAGTTTGTGAATGTATCTGCCTGTGTGTGTGGGTTTTCTGTATACAGCGAAGGCAAGTGTATCATTAGGCAGGCGTGTGACTAAGGTGTCTAGGAAGGGTAAACAATTGTTCTTTTCCTTTTCCATAGTAAACTGGATTCTTGGATGTAGGCTATTGAGATGACTGAGGAAGGAGTCTAACATGTCTGGGCCATGAGGCCAAATAGGGAACACATCATCTACATATCTTAGCCAAATAGAAGGTTTGAGTGGGGCTGAGTCTATGGCTCGTTTTTCAAAATCTTCCATATAGAAATTGGTAGGGGGGTGAGAGGGGGGGGACCCATGGCGGTTCCCTCTATCTGCGTGTAGATTTTGTTCTTCCAAGAGAAATACCCAGAGTTAATGGCAAAGGAAAAGAGATCTAAGATGTCAGAGGGAAAAACTTTTTCTAAGAGAGATAAGGTGTCAGTTAAGGGAATATTGGTAAACAAAGAGGAGATATTATCAAAGCTTACTAATATGTCTGCATTATTCAAGGTTAAATTTTCTGTGAGGGCTTTAAAGTGGATCGAGTTTTTTATATTGGAAGTGGACCTTCCGGTGAGGAGGGTCAGAGAGTTGGCCAGATGTTTAGACAGTCTATAGCAAGGTGCATTGGTGGCATCTACTATAGGCCTGAGTGGGGAATTGGGTTTGTGGATTTTTGGTAAACCGTATATTCGGTGGGGGATGGGAGCGGAAAGGTTTAAGTTTTTTTGTGATGTCAGGGGGCCAGGAAGATACTTTTTTAAGTAAGATTTTTAATTTCTTAACTTGTGTTTTTGTGGGGTTGTGTTCTAGCGGGATGAAGGTAGCACGATCGCGGAGGATAATTCTAGTAGTAAGACTTATACGTTGGTTAGACATAACTGGTAATTAGTTTACGGAATTAACAACGCATATAAAGTATATTAATTAAAGGTAACTTTAATGAATAACTTCTATGTTTCGGCAATGTCACATTGCCATCTTCGGGAACATAAAGATATGGTATGTGCACTCAGGAACTAACACAAAGCAAATGAGGCAAAAAGCAAGAAACTAATATTGTTCCTAAAGTCCTGATGGTGCCCTCTTGTGGGCTAATTTGGTAGTCTTGGCAGTTGAGCTGAAGTTCTCATAATGAAAGTCTCCCAAATTTGGGGCAGTTTCATGCACCCAAATTTGTTGAGGTTAGGAACGTTTTTATTTGGGTAGCAACGAATTTTATGTGGGTATCTAAGGCATGGCAGACCATGCCTTAGATACCCACCATAAAATTTGTTGGAAGAAAACAAAAATAATCCATCGCAGCAAGTTTAAATACGAAAGATTATTCAAAGAATCTTCAGCAGCTCTAAAAAACATTCCTAACCTCAACAAATTTGGGTGCATGAAACTGCCCCAAATTTGGGAGACTTTCATTATGAGAACTTCAGCCCAACTGCCAAGACTACCAAATTAGCCCGCAAGAGGGCACCATTAGGACTTTAGGAACAATATTAGTTTCTTGCTTTTTGCCTCATTTGCTTTGTGTTAGTTCCTGAGTGCACATACCATATCTTTATGTTCCCGAAGATGGCAATGTGACATTGCCGAAATATAGAAGTTATTCATTAAAGTTACCTTTAATTAATATACTTTATATGCGTTGTTAATTCCGTAAACTAATTACGCGGAGGATAATGTTCATCTTTTTGAGTGTTGTAAAAAATCCATTAAGCCTCCAACATGATGTCCTCATAGCACTTAAGCCTCTACACACACATATTATTCTGTTTGTGAATCCAATTCAGACATCAGTCTTCAGTTCAGTAACTGTTAACTCTTGATTTATATGTTGGAAGATTTCCATTGATATAAAATTATGCTCATTCATCTGTGACTATATAACTAGTTCTAGGCAAAATTTAGGAACATCAGTGAGACATGGCCAATAGAAGATAATATAATTAGTGGGAAGCCTTTTAACATCAGGGTTGCTTTTAAACCTATTTTAACTACACGGCACATGTAGTTAAAATAGGTGGCTCTCCTAAGAACAGCAACGCTTTCTACAAATACGCAGGAGTTTACAGCATACCGTGTTCATGTGGACTGACTTACATATGCCAAACTTCACGAAGCCTAGAAATCCGAAAGAAAGAACATGTTGGAGATGTAAATAATAACAGAACAGACACCTCAAGACTAGCACATCATTTCTCAATTTCAAACCATGCCATTGATTGGGACAATAGCTCCATACCATACATCGAAGAGGATTACAGATGGAGAATCTTTAATGAAGCCTCAGTGGTACTCCAGACAGCAGACAACCTCAATAGAAACCAAGGCATAATATTAAAAGACATTTGAAAAACTTAATAAATTCATTGTGTTTAGCAGAACTCAATTATGCGAAAAATTATAAAACGCGGTTTAATAACAATGACTAAGTCTTTACGCTTTATGCTCTTGATGTCACGCAAGCTTTTCAATTTTGTTTAACTGATTTTTAGGTCATTACTGCATTCTTTTGTTTTAGCATTTAATGTTAGTATAACCTTTCTCATCTTGAAAAAGCCAGACAGACCATAGCTGGCGAAACTTGTCGACGATTATGTATATATTGATGATGAAAAGTTTATTTTCACTTGGTTAGATTATAATAAACTTATTCCTCTTTCTTTTAAGGTTACACAGTGATCAGCATTCATATTTATGAATTTAGGGACACAAAACACACATGTTGAAAAGATTATTTTACTGATTAATAATAAAATAATAACTTTACGTTTCGACCCCTGTATTGAGGTCATCTTCAGAAGGATACATTCAGAAGTATAAGAACAAGCTACATGCTGTTGCATTCTATACAAGTAAATTACATCTACGTTGTTAACTAATCTTTTTTCCTAGCCTGTCCTCTAGTGAAAAAAAAAAAAAATTAAATTAATAAATAAAATAAAATAAACAAAAATAAAATAAAAACTACAATGAACTCTGCTAAAGTCCTCACATACTAGGATTCTTCTGGAATTATACAGTTTACATTGTTATATTATGATTATCTTCTGGATTTGTACAGTACAGGTTGCTATTGAATGTTCAAGAAAAAAAAAAAAATACACTTCACTAGGTCTTGTATTGAGATTTTTCTTCGTGGTTGCTATGAAGGTTGTAGATGGGTCCTCCACTTCATAGCAACCACGAAGAAAAATCTCAATACAAGACCTAGTGAAGTGTTTTTTTTTTTTTTTTCTTGAACATTCAATAGCAACCTGTACTGTACAAATCCAGAAGATAATCATAATATAACAATGTAAACTGTATAATTCCAGAAGAATCCTAGTATGTGAGGACTTTAGCAGAGTTTATTGTAGTTTTTATTTTATTTTTGTTTATTTTATTTTATTTATTTATTTAATTATTTTTTTTTTCACTAGAGGACAGGCTAAGAAAAAAGATTAGTTAACAACGTAGATGTAATTTACTTGTATAGAGTGCAACAGCATGTAGCTTGTTTTTATACTTCTGAATGTATCCTTCTGAAGATGACCTCAATACAGAGGTCGAAATGTAAGTTATATTTTATTATTATTCAGTAAAATAATCTTTTCAACATGTGTGTTTTGTGTCCCTAAATTCATAAATATGAATGTATAATAAACTTAGTTTAATCCTTTATCCAAGTGTGAGCAAACAAAGTTTGCACCTGAAAGTATCTTTAGGACTGCAGTAAGGTGGTACGACACCGGGCAACTCGTTCCAAGGTGGAGCAAGCTAACATCATTCCTATCTCAGTATCTCCCATAATGCAAAACACATCTCCTTGTGGATATGTATAATGTTATGCATTAAGGGAAGGGCCACTACCCAGACTAGTTTCGACCTCTATTGAGGTCTCTTCAGTGGGGGCCAGGCCCAAGTGGAGATACTGGGCAGAAGCATTAGCAAGGTCATCTCTACCTATAGGAGTTGCCAGGACTGGGATAGTCTAACCAAGTGAAAAATAAACTTTCAACATCTTTCTCTAAATCCAGAATAATTTAATAAAAAGGTGGCACACCGTTTGGCAACTCCTATAGGTAGAGATGACCTTGCTAATGCTTATGCCCAGTATCTCCACTTGGGCCTGGCTCCCACTGAAGAGACCTCAATAAAGGTTCAAACTAGTATGGGTAGTGGCCCTTCCCTTAATGCATAACAGTATACATATCTGCAAGGAGATGTGTTTTGCATTATGGGAGATGCTGAGATAGGAGTGATGTTAGGGTACAACATCACTCCTATCTCAGTGGTGGTGGTACAACACTGGGCAACTCCTTGCTGCACCTTTGCAAGGAGTTGCCCGGTGTTGTACCACCTTACCCCAGTCCTGAAGATACTTTCAGGCACAAACTTTGTTTGCTCACACTTGGATAAAGGATTAAACTGAATTTATTATAGTCTAAAAAATTTTGAAAAGAAAAAGATGTTGAAAAATAAACTTTCAACGTCTTTCTCTAAATCCAGAGTAATTTAATAAAAAGGTGGCACACCGTTTGGCAACTCCTATAGTAGAGACGACCTTGCTAATGCTTCTGCCTGGTATCTCCACTTGGGCCTGGCTCCCACTGAAGAGACCTCAATAAAGGTCCAAACTAGTCTGTGTAGTGGCCCTTCCCTTAATGTATAACATTATACATATCCGCAAGGAGATGTGTTTTGCATTATGGGAGATACTGAGATAGGAGTGATGTTGCCCGGTGTTGTACCACCTTACATCCAGTAAGTATACTGTACCTCCAGTCCTGAAGATACTTTCAGGTGCAAACTTGGTTTGCTCACACTTGGATAAAGAATTAAACTAAATTTATTATTGATTATGTATATATGTTTATCAAAATCATGGTCCAATAAAAAATCCAATATAATGTATCATATTTAGTAAAAAAAAAAAAAAAAAAAAAAGACCAAATATTAACTATCAAAAAGGAACAATAACTTCTCTATCCCTGCTCATTGATGTATTCTTCAACAACCATAGTCTGCTCTTTTGGTTACCCTCACAATATACTCTCTAAACTTCAACTCTCTATCCATAATCTCAGTTTCTTGAAGTTCATTTCCATCAATATAGTAAATAGCTTGTGATCTCTTCTTTCCGAAGTTCAGTTTGATCATACTACTATTCTATTTAAGTCATATGCAGGATTTCTACATCACTTACATTTACTATCACACTTCCCAGTTTTGCATCATCAGCCAACTGAATATTTTCCATTAGATCATATCAAATCTGTTCTCATAGGGAGAATTCCATAGACCTGCCACAATCTTTGTCACTCTTCTCTGGATACCTTCCACAACTTCTTCATCCCCCCCCCCCCACACACACAGAATCCAGGTATCCAGATCTGTGGCAGATGTGCATTATTAAAGCCTTATTAATGACTTATAACTGAAAATTTCCCATCAGATCATTTCCTACATCACTGATGTACAAATTAAACAACAAAGGACCAAATAAATGAGCCCTGTGATACACCAATGGTCACCTGCCTTCTTGTGAATTCACCTACTCCATAAACTACTCTTTGATATCTGCCCATCAGCCACCCTCTAATCTAAATAATCAGATTATATCCATCTGTATTTGCTACAGTTTATGCAACAGAGTTCTATGTGGAATCATGTTACATGCCTTTGCATTGTCCAGTAGTATCATCACTGAGTAGCCCATTTTAGTTGTTGAACCAATATGAATTTTTTCTAGCAAACTTGCTTTGTGTGAGTGTTTATATATATTTTTTTAAATAGATTAAATGACTATAAGCTGAGAGATAAAAATAGGAACACTATTTTAATTAAGTAGACTGCACAACTAGTTTCGTCTTCATAGAAGACTTCTTCAGGTGCATAACAAGAGGGAACTACCAACAAACATTGTGAAAGACAAAAAAACTATATATATATTAATATATATAGTTTTATAGGTTAACAGGTTAAAGTGTAACCTATTAACATTTCAAGCTGTTCTGTGTAACTCTTCATTGTTGGGCATGCACATGTGTTCAAGATCATGTGAATGCCAAAGTTGGATAGCAGCACAATGATGAGAGATTATAGCTGAGGTTAGTGTTGAGATGTACTGGATTTAGGATGATTTCTTTAGATTCTGCAATTCTTCTTTGCAATGCTTTTCATTATAGCATCAAAAGATATTCTTCGATTTGTCCCATAAGACTGGATGAATTATAGTGTTTTCCTCATTGGCATCAGCAGAATTCAGGACGGTTTGACAGAGCACTTGTTCTGGTTCTGTCATATGCCATGTCTCTTTTATGTTCCTCTAGATATAATTTGATGGATTTTTCCTTTTGGCCAAAATATCGTATGTTGCAGTTGGACCAAATACGGTGAACACCAGGATATTTCAGGTTGTTATGTTTTTGTTTGGGTGTACTGAGCAAGGAACGGAGTTTAAGTAGAGAAGTAAAAGAAGTCTGGATTATATACTTTTTAAGAAATTTGGCTAATTTTGGTTGTAAGAAGAAATTGAAGTGCTTTATTAATATCTTCTTCTCAGAGGAGGGAGCAAGCACTTTTGCCTAGCACAGAAGTAATGCCAAGTTTTTTGCGGTGGATAGTGTGCATGGTGATGTCTATTGGTGTGAGTTGGTTTCCTGCAAATAGAGAATTTTAATTTTAATTTCTCATGAGTGAGTTTGACATCCAGGAATGGAAGAGAGCCATCGATCTCTAATTCTGCAGTAAATTGGATTTTTGGGTGTTGACTGTTGAGGTGGTCTAGGAAATTCTTTAAAGAATCAGGTCTGTGACTCCAAATTAGGAAGATGTCATTGATATATCTTTTCCACAATCTAGGTTTCAGTGGGAAAGAAGAGATTGCTTTTTCTTCAAAAGATTCCAAATATAAATTCGCCTGTATGGGCGATAAAGGATTACCCATCTAAATGAAAGTTTTGTTTGTACATAGTGCCTTTAAACTGGAAATAACCAGAATTAACACAATGGATTAATAAAGACATTACTTTTTTTGATAATTTATTTTTTAATAGAGTAAGAATTTTTTTCTGTAAGTACTTTTGTGAAGAGGAGAAACAACATCAAAACTATAATTTCTTCTTTTTGAATATGTATGTTTTTGACACTCAAAGCAAAATCAACAGAATTTTGATGTAACATGATCAGGCCATCAAAAAATGTTCATACCACATTGTCCATCATGTGGGTTACCAAGGGACGCATTCGTGTTTTAGGCAGAGGGATCCATTCGAAAAATATGTTACAGTCTCCCTGAGACACCACTCCTCAGCACTCTGCTAGAGGAAACTCCATCAATGGGCCCGCTACCCGTTTGGGGAGGTGTTTAGGGGCAGCGCAAAGAAATGGTTCTGCAAAAGGATGGAAATGGCAATGACAACGGCACCAGATGGCAACTGGAACATCTTCTCTCTAACAGGGAAGGAGTTGGAACTGGTCGAGGAAGCCAAGCGCTACCGCTAGACTTAGTTGGGCTTTCTTTGACCAAGAGGAGAGGCTCTCGAACTGTCGACCTGGATATGGGGTGGAAGCTCTACTACTCTGGTGTGGGCTCGAGTGGGGATACTCACAAGCCCCCAGCTGTCAGACTGTGTTGCTGAGTGGATCCCATTGTGGGGACGGGTATGTAAGTTAAGGCTTCAGATGAAAAACCATGATTTGGCTTTGGTGCAAACCTATGCACCTAATCTGGTGCATAGGCTTGCTCCACACCTCTATTCTGCCTTCCTAGAGGAAGTGGATGCTGCTTTTGACAGAGTGGCAGACATGGAATCAGTCCTGCTAATGGGTGACTTCAATGCACATGTTGGAACAGATGACTAGACATGGAAGGGTGTGGTTGGGAGGAATGGCACCCCTGACCTTAACGCAAATGGGTTGAAATTATTGGATTTCTGCTGTACTAAGTTTGTCCATAATGAATACCTTCTTCCAGCACCAAGAAGTCCATAAGTATATCTGGTACAGGGATACACTAGAACAAAGGTCTCTGATCGACTTCTTTATAGTCTCAGCAGACCTATTTTCCTTAATGTTGGACATTCGTGTGAGAAGAGGGGCAGAACTGTCATCTGACTACCACCTTGTTGTGTGCACTCTACGGCTTCAGAAACTAGATGCTACCATCAACGCTGGTTGGCCTAATCAGCTATACTGCATGAATTGGAAAATGAGGCTGTGAGGAAGAATTTTGCAGATGACATTTCCTCCAGGTTCAAAGAGATTCCCAAGCATATTACAGATGTTGAGGAGAAGTGGAAGCTGTTCAAAACAGCTGTCACTGCCTCTGCCCTCTCATGCTGTGACAGAAAGGGATTCGGCATGGCAACGGGTAGTGAGAAAAGGACAAAGGACACCTCGTGGAACCAAGAAGTCCAAAAAGCTATCCAGGCAAAAAAGTAGCCCTACCTAACATGGCTTAGGGTCAGGTCACCTGAGATGCGTTTGCAGTATGCTGAGGCACCAAAGCAGAAGGCTTGGGAATCCTTTGGAGAAAGATTAGACTCATCCTATGCAAATACAAACAAAGTATTCTGGCAGACCATCCGCCACCTTTAAGGGAGGAAATCGTGCACAGCAAGGGCAATTAAGGCCTCTGATGGTGCACTTTTAACAACCGAGAAGGATATCCTCCACAGATGGAGGGAATACTTTGAGAGCCTTCTTAACCTGGGTGGCACAGTAGTTGTGGACATCCAAGAGGTGCAGATCAGGGCAGTGACTAGTCTCACAGCAGAAGAGGTCCATTTAGCAATAAAATCGGGCAAGGCTGCTGGCGATGATGAAATTTGGCCCAAAATGCTAAAAGCCTTAAATCGAGAAGGTGTTCTCTGGCTGACTCGAGTGTGTCAGGCTGCTTGGATATCTGGGCAAGCACCAAAGCAATGCCAGACAGGCATAATAATACCAGTCTTCAAGAAGGGAGACCAGAATGATTGCAGTAACTATTGTGGCATCTCTCTGCTCAGCCTTCCTTGGAAAGTGTATGCTAGGTGCTTGGAAAGACGGTGCAGGAGCATTGTTGAGTCAAAGTTCCAGTAAGAACAATGTGGCTTTTGTCCTGGTAGAAGCAGAACTGACCAAATCTTCACTTTAAAGCAAGTCTTTGAGAAAATCTTGGGAATATGCCAAGAATGTCTACACATGTTTTGTGGACTTGGAGAAGGCATATGACCGGGTTCCTTGGGATAAACTTTGGCAAGTAGTACAGGAGTATGGAGTGGATGGCCAACTATTAGCTGCCATCAAGTCCCTGTATGAATGCCCAGAGTTTTGTGTCAGGGTAAACAGCACAAAGTCTGAATCTTTCACAGTTTCCGTTGGCCTCTGCCAAGGGTGTGTTCTGTCACCCCTCCTTTTCATAATATTTATGGACTGGATTGATAGGCACAGATGAGGCAGTGAGTGTGTCAGAATTGGAAGATGTAGCATTGGATGTCTGCTGTTTTGCAGATGACCTAGTTCTGCTTAGCTTTTCCACAGATGACCTCCAGCATACCCTGGATAGGTTTGTAGCTGTTTCTGCAGATGCCAGAATGAAGATCAGTGTGGACAAAACTGAAACATTTGTGGTCTGAAGACAACCATCCCAGTGCACTCTACATGTAAGTGGAGTCCCAATGAGGCAGGTGGAGAAGTTTAAATACCTTGGGTCCATATTCGCGAATGATGGAAAATGGGACGTAGAGCTAGATACTCGAATTGGCTTAGCAAGCTCAATATTGCTGGATCTTGGCCGTTCGGTAGTATTGAAGCGGGAGTTAAGCCAGAAGGCAAAGCTGGCTGTCTTCAATAGTCTATGTCCCCATCCTCACCTATGGTCATGAGAGTTGGGTAATGAATCTTTCGTGTCCGAAAGAATGTGGACACGAATCCAAGCGACTGAAATGAGGTTCCCTCGAGGGGTTGCGGGGCTGACAAGACTTGACAGAATCAGAAGCTCTGCAATTTGGGGAACCCTCAATACTTAACCGCTGCTTCTCCGTGTTGAGAGATCACAGTTACGTTGGTACTGGCACCTGGTCAGAATGCCACGAGAGGCTCCCTCAGCAGGCCCTATTTGCCAAGC
Source organism: Typopeltis vanoorti (assembly GCF_054136105.1). NCBI lineage: Eukaryota > Metazoa > Arthropoda > Arachnida > Uropygi > Thelyphonidae > Typopeltis > Typopeltis vanoorti. The sequence continues at coordinate 13,018,820 of NC_143560.1, forward strand.
CAGAGGGTGGGAGGCCATGTGGAAAGCCAAGGACTCGCTGGATAGATTATATCCAAAACCTTGGGTGGACACATTTGGGAATCCCACCAGAACACCTGAGCTTGGTGGCAGAGGATTGTGACCATTGGAAGTTCCTCTTGCAGCTGTTACCCCCACAACCCAATTAGGAAAGGTGGGCCTTGAAGATGTATGTATCTATGTATGACTGTTGAGGTGGTCTAGGAAATTCTTTAAAGAATTAGGTCCGTGACTCCAAATTAGGAAGATGTCATCGATATATCTTTTCCACAATCTAGGTTTCAATGGGAAAAAAGAGATTGCTTTTTCTTCAATAGATTCCAAATATAAATTCGTCAGTATGGGCGATAAAGGATTACCTGTCTAAATGAAAGTTTTGTTTGCACATAATGCCTTTAAACTGGAAATAACCAGAATTAACACAATGGATTAATAAAGACATTACTTTTTTTGATAATTTATCTTTTAATAGAGTAAGAATTTTTTTCTGTAAGTACTTTTGTGAAGAGGAGAAACAACATCAAAAATGTAATTTCTTCTTTTTGAATATGTATGTTTTTGACACTCAAAACAAAATCAACAGAATTTTGATGAAAGAAGAAGTCGAGCCAAATAAGCATTTTAGGGATTTGGCGAAATATTTTTGAGAGTTTATAAGTAGGTGAATCAATGCCTTCCACAATTGGTCTCGGTGGTGTATTTTCTTTATGAATTTTTGGTAATCCATATAATCAAGGGATTAAAGGATGAAGTGAATGAAGAGACAATTGAATATTTCTAGGAAACTCTATAGTTGTTCTTGGAAGGTTGTTTGTATGGTTATAGAGTTCATGAGTTGAATCTCTGAAAGAAATTATCCTCAGTACAGTACATCTCAACTCACTCCAGCTATAATCTCTTGGACTGTCATTGCTCTGCTGTTCAACTTTGCCATTCATGTGACCTTGAACACATGCAAACACCCATCAATACACAGAACATTTTCAAACGTTAATACGTTGACACTTTACTGTATAGTTTTTTTTGTCTTTTGCAATGTTTGTTGGTAGTTCCCTCTTGTCATGCACCCAAAGAAATCTTCTATGAAGACAAAACTAGTTCTGCTGTCTACTTAATTAAAATAGTGTTTCTCTTTTTATCTCTTGGCTTATAGTCATTTAATCTATTTTTAAAAAATAAAAATATGTCTCTCAGCTGACTAAATCAGTTATATCATATATATATTTATATATTTCATCTCATCTATATTTCATCTCATCTCATCTCATTATTAGCGTATCCGCTCTCCAGCCAAAGGGCTGCAGGTTCAAATCCTACTGTGGGCATGGATGTTTGTAATTGTCTGTGTAAAAATTAGTGGCGGTGGTTGGCGGTAGATGCCATTGGTGTAGTTGCAGTCAGTTGGTGGATTGAGTGGTGGAGACAGAATTGTTGAGCAGGTCCCCTTCCTCGATGAGTCTTTGGACTCCTTGGAGGTGTTAATTAATAATAATAATAATAATGATGTGTGTGTGTGTGTGTGCTTGTGTGTGTGTGTGTATGTATTTATATATATATATATATACGGTAAAACCCCGTTTTTACGTTCCCACAATTTACGTTTTCCTGCCATTTACATCATTTTCCATTAGTTCAGTCTTAAGGCCTATTCTTACGATATATTGTTTTCCCGCCATTAACAACTTGATGTGGACGTTATTTCCTGTGATTTGCGTTTTTTTCTCGGGTGGCAATATTGATTTTCGAATCGATTTTGCAGAAATTTGCGCATTTCTGTTCCCAGATGGCGATGCTTTCGGCTATAGTTTCGTTTCCGCCATCGCGGTGACGAATGCATGCTTGCAGCAGTAATGTAGTGATGAGCGATACCATGATTTTTCAATCACATTACGAATTAATATTACAGAATTTCTGCTACATAATTTAGCGTGTGAAAGTTGCAGTGATGGATTATCCATGTTAGTAACATGGAGAAAAAAGACAGAAAATGTATTTCGGTAGAAGAAAAGATGGCAATTGTGCGATTTGTAGATTGGCATGCCGGAACATGTGTGCATTTAGCAAAAGATCTTGGACTCTCCGTGTCTACTTTGAACACAATAGTAAAAAACAGGTCAAGCATTGAACTCAATGCAAAGCAATCTGCCGCTATGTCAAAAAAAAAAAAAAACTGAAAAGCAAAAACAATCAACAATTAAAGATTTTTTTAAATAGATAAATGTAAGTAATTGTAAATTCATTTATTTTAAATGTAAATTGTTAAATTATAAATTCAGTTATTAAAGTTTGTAATTGAGTATGTAGGCTTATATACTAACAGTAAGTCATCTTTTAGCCTTTTTTTTAATGTTTTTTTACATTTCCTGCTGTTTACACTTTTTTCCATCAGTCTCCTGAAAAGTGTAAAAAAGGGGTTTTACTGTATATTTAAAATTTTTGTTGAATACTTCATTGCAACAAGCAAATATTACTAATTTACTCTGACAAGCAAAATTCTTCAATAAGTTAGAAATAGCTTATTGAAGAAGAGTTTATTTTGTTTTGGGAAGGGAATGAAATTATTAATTTCTTTTGCATACCGTCAAAGTAAATCTCTTGACGGTACATGATTTTTCAAGCCAATATGTCATGACTAGTTTCCAGTCATTAATATACATACATATATATACACACATGCACAGAAGGGGAGTCTGGAAATTGCTGATAAACACCTAGACCCAAAATGATATGAAAGCAACTGATATGACCACAAGAAAAAACATAAGTTACTTTCATAACTCTACTACTAGTATGTTCTTTCTTGTGTTATTACAAGCACCAGTTTCTTTAATATCATTTTTGTTGTAGGTGTTATCAGAACTTTTCAGATCCTTCTCGTATATAAATTTTTCTATTGTTTGTCATTCACAACCTTGTTTGTCTGCATGTAATGCAGGTTCTGATTACTCTCTGTGACAAAGTAGTTTTTCTCTGTAAAAAAAGAAAAAAAGAAAGAAAGCAACAACCACATGGCTGAGCCATCTCCTCTAGAACCAACTTTTATGTGGAAGTTTTTTGAGCAGTGTATTCTAGATTCCTCATCTTGGAAATTCAGAGTTTGACTCTGATGCATTGATGATTCTTGTTGTTTTGCTGTACAGTAATCCCTCGATTAATGCACCCCCGATTAGTGTGTAATTTTTTTTCGATACCCAAATTCAGTTAGTGCACCTATATACATCTTAAAAATAAATGTTACAGATTTTAAAAATTTTCTATGTATACATTTTTATGGCTAACTATTTTACAAAATCACTCACCAGAATGAAATAATTTAGTTACCGATTTGAAACTTTAACAGAGTTATTTTTAATGGCATACTACACTACTTCCATGTACGCTATGTTCCAAATTTTTACTGCCAAAATTTATGTCGTCTGCTGTAGTATGCCTACAGATTCGAGACCCTTCGACACTTCTGCGCATGTCACAAAAAGGAGAATCCATTCCGATAATAGGGTAATCAATCCATCTTCTGAGATGAGTTGTTTATTATTACACGTCGGAAAATTAACTTCTCTTTTATGATCATTGTAGTTTTTAAAGTGGTAACTATTTTGCTTGTATAACAGTTGGGAAATTTTATCTATAAAGCACATGAACTTGCGTGTTGGTGACCAATTCATATGTCAATTGAATGATAAGAATTGGTCTTATGATAACGTCCAAGAGTTAATTAAATCTCATTCTCAGTTTCCTTTCGTAATTTCCAGGGTGGCCCCTTGTCATCACGCCTTCCCGCTGTTCAACCAAGCGAAATAACTCCCTGTTAGCATTCAGGAATTTGTTAGTAGAGCTAATCTCAGGTGGTCACTTAAACAGAATGGGACAAAGAGATTCCGACATGCTAAATTTAGATGCACAGCGGGAAGATCCCGAAGAATATGAAGAAAATTTAACCACTGATAGTCAGCCAAAAGAGATTTCACAGAAACAATTTGAAAATATTTTTCATACAATCAAAGTTTTTAAGCAGCAATGTTTAGAGGTTGATCCTGATGATGAGAGAAGCAGTAAAATTTGCAGAAGAGTAGAAGAGGCAATAGGGCCATACCGTCAGTTGTATGAAAAAAAGAAACAAAATGCCCGCCAAACTATGTTAGGTCAATTCTTTGTTAAGAAGTAGAATAATAAATTTATATTCTGAATATTATTATTATCTGAGATGTTTTATTGTGTTTTATATGAGATATTTTATTATATGTTTTATTGTCTTTCAACTTCATGGTTTTCCTTTAACTAGACCCTGAGATATACCCTAATTCTTTTATAAAAAAAAAATTAAGATTCAAGAAAGAAATCTGAGGAACGAATTATACATTTTCCCATAGGTTATTATATTCGATTAATGTGCCTGTTTTAAAGAACGCATTAGGTGCACTAATCGAGGGATTGCTGTATTTGAATTGAAACTTTTGAATGCTGAATTTGAAAACCAGAACATACTCCCATTTCTGAATACACTTGCATCCTCCTGCAAGCTGTCTGTTTATCTGTATGTCTTTTATGGTCAAATGTAAGCCTTCTCATACCAGCTAATATATACATTCTCTTATCCTCACATTAATACAAAAACTAGATATCATTGCCAGCTTCAAAATAGAACAAAACAATAACAATTTGTTCTGGTTAGCAAGCACTTAAGAATGAATTGCAGATTATTAACAGAACATCAGTCAATAACATTCTTCACAAGGTTTCACCTAGAAATTAAAAAAAATGCAGTTGAGCCATAGCTTTTCCATGCATTAAAGTAATATCTGAAAGCATATTATGCTGCCCAAATGCAATCTTAATGTCCCCTTTAACCACCAAAATTAAGAAAAGTTATTTGGCTCCTGTTAGAATACCCCCCCCCCCCCCCACCACACACACGCACGCACTCTTTTTTCCTTCAGATTCACTTTTAGGTGAATTCCATATACCTGTAATTGTTACATATAAGTGAAGCAAGATGCCTGATTTTAACACAAAAAACGGAATGCAAACGATATATCAGATTCAATAATTAAAGAAAATTAGGCTTTTCTGATGATGCTCTAGATACCAAAGCCTAATGAACCATTCTTATGTCAACAGTAAGAATAAACTAAAAATTCCATGAATATAGATTTCCACCCACATATTTCTCTTTAAAAGGACAAATAATGTTTCTTAATTTAAGTAATAGGACAGAATGGTTTTAGAAAAAGACATTCCTGTATAGATCCAGCTTTCTCTTTAAAATTAATATGGAAAAAAGAAGTGAGCACAATTTAGAAACATATTACATTTATTGATTTTGAAAAAAAAGTATTCAGTAAAGTACAAAGAAACATTTTATTAACATATTAGAGAAAGACAAATAATAAATAATGCTCATGAGTTGAGATGCTTTTATAGTTGAACTGTAGACTCAACTGTACAAATAGTATTCAAGAAAAAATAAGAGTTTGAAAACAAGAACCAACCAATTCTGAAGAAAACATTAATATAGTGAAGGAGGTATGTTGTGATGTTTTCTGCAAGCTTAGAAATCAATCTATGGAATGAATACAGCTTAGAAATAAGTAAATAAAGATTTAGTTGTTCCGATATTTCATCTCTATCATGTAAACCTTCTGGGGCAATAATATAAAAATTGTAATATCACACAAAACAATTACTGGAAGAAGTTAGACTAGAAGCTTAAAATCCTATGATGGACATCTTTTATTGATGCCTTGGCTATTCTTGGCTGTTGGGATAAGAATTAATGTGTTCCCAAATCTTGGGAAGATTTGGGACCTAATTTAAATAAATTAAATTTTTTAAAAAAACACAATTTATTTAAATTCTAAAAAAAAACTTTCATAATTTTATTTGTTGTGGTGATGCACAGTTTTTTCCCATTTGATTTTGTGCAGGGCATGATCGGCTAGCCTGACTGATTATAATTGCAGTATCAAATATAGTTCTTGTATTCGCCAAGGCATATATTGACGTATATTGACAGATCTCCCATTTTGCCCATAATTATTATTATTATTATTACAGGCAACTCCAAGGAGTCCTTAGACTCATCGAGGGAGGCCCTAACATCATGTCAAGAACGACTATTCGACATTCACACAGTATTATCTATCATACCTCGCCTTGAACTCATTCACAGTCATAGCACCCACAACAGACTCTGGCAGCTTATTCCACTCATTCACCACTCTCCAAGTAAAAAACCTAGCTCTAACACCCCTGCTAACCACATTCTTGCTGCGCTTCCATGTATGGGCCCCTAGTTCTCACACCACCAGTCCTATTCTCAAAAATATCTTCTGGATTAATCCTATAGAAACTCGTCAGTAATTTGAATGTCTCAATCATATCATCCCTTTTTTTGCCTATCAACCAATTTCTGCATCAAATCTTCAACCAGTTCTCATAAGGTTTATTCCATAGACCTGCTATCATCTTGGTCACTCGCTTCTGGATCCTCTCCACCTCCTCCCCATCAAGAAGAAACCCTGGCACCTAAATCTGGGCACAGTAGTCAAGATGGGGTCTTATCAAGGCTCGATACAGAGGAACAATAACTTGCTTGTCTCTATTCGTCAAAGTATTCTTCAGTATCCAAGTGATTTGATGAGCTGATTTAGCCACTTTTGCAATGTGCCCCCTAAACACTCCCAAATTCCTGGCCTCGTCATTGAATACAGTTCCACCAATGTGGTATACTGCTGCTAATCTTTTAACCCAATCCGGTTAGTAGCAGTGATCATGTAGTACTTACATGGGAAGTGGCTAAGTTTATAAATATTCCTTCCAGAAAAGGTTACATACTACAAAGCAGGAAATTATGAGCACCTGGTGGGCAGTTCTTTGGAAGTTAAAATTTAATCTGAAAGCATATACTCAGCTGGGCAGAACTGTTTGAAAGATATAGCCTTTGCAGAACACTTCAAAAATCATATTCATATAATCAGAACTGTGCTATTTTCCACATATTTTTTATGGTTTTTGAATATGGATAATATTTTTCATTTCAGTTAAATTAACTTGAATTATGTAATGAAAATATAACAGATATTCTATGACTGCTTTGTTGATGATATCATTTTGATTCACTCATCAGGAATTGCATACGAAAAAGAGGCTGTGGAAGAGATATAAGGAGAAGAGAAGATGTATGAAGAGTATAAGACACAGGCCAGAAGAGTGACTACTATGGTAAGGAAGGCAAAACTGGAATATGAGAGGAGATTGGCCCTAAGATCCAAAGAAAATTCTAGGGAGTTTTTTTAGCTTATGTAGCCAGTAGGAAGAGAAATGACTGTGGAAGAATGATATTATGGGATAAAAATGGGAATAGAGTGCCTGATGCAGAGGACATAGTGGAATTGTTCAATGAACACTTTATTGGAGTATTTCATCCTGGAGGAGTCGGTTTTAATACTAGAGGGATAGGCAGGTTCGAGGTTTAGAGGTACAGGAGAAGAGTCTGTTTCAATTACTGAGTACTCTGGATGTCAGTAAAGCTGTGGCACTGGATGGCATTTCACCACGAGTTTTGAGAGAGTGTGCTAGGGAACTGACAGTGCCTTTGACCTGGCTTTTCAATGAAAGTCTGGCTGTGGGAAAGGTGCCCATGGAATGGAAAGAGGGTAAGATAATGCCATTGCATAAAGGCGGTAGCAGACTGGAAGTGTCTAATTATACGCCAGTTTGTGTGTCATCAGTAGTTGTTAATATCTTGGAGAAAGTACTGAGGCACTGTATACAACATTGGGCAGATGAGGTAATGTTATCTGTGAGAGCCAATATGGATTTGTGAAGGGACACTCTTGTTTTAGCAATATGTTAGCCTTTTGTAATAAAGTTACAAGAGCATTAGATGAGGGAAAGGCATATACTGCGATTTTCTTAGACTTAGCAAAGGCATTTGACAGGGTGCCACATGATAAGCTGATATTTAAGTTGCAGCACATGGGTCTAGATGTCAGATTGGTCAACTGGATTCAGGATTGGCTGCCCAATAGGTATCAGAGAGTTATGTATGGTGGGGCAGTTTCAAGGAGGCAGAGGGTTACAAGTGGGGTCCACAGGGCACAGTGCTGGAACCTATATTGTTTATCCTTTATATCAATGACATTGTCAGTGGATTGCAGGGGGGGGGGATGTTCAGTTTGCAGATGATGCAAAGCTGGGAAGGATTATTAGTAATAGTGCAGATGTGGCAGCCTGCAGGAGGATTTGAATAAGCTAGATAGATGGGAAAATGAATGGGGTGTCAGTTTAATGCAGCAAAATGTAAGGTCTCGAGGTTTGGGAAATATCGATGGGATACTGCATACTCTATGGGATGAGTTATACTGGAGGAAGTAGGGGAGACAAAAGATCTGGGAATGATGATTGATTGAAACCTGAAATTTAGGGGACATATTGCAAAGGTGGTGAAGGTAACACAGAGGATTGCTGCAATGATGAGAAGGACACTGACCTGCAGAGATATAACAGTTATCATTTTGTTGTATAAGATCATGATCAGACCACACTTGGACTATTGTTCTCAGATTTGGTCCCCAGGATTTGAAGGGGATAAATTAACTGTGGAAAGGGTACAAAGGTGGATTCAGGACTGTACAATGATAGTTATGAGGATCGGCTGAGGGAATGTGGACTGCAGAGTTTGGTGGATAGAAGAAGGACAGGTGATATGATTGAGACTTTTAAACTGTTGAGAGGTGGTTACAGGGTTGACACTGGGGAGTTCTTTTGCTTGGTTGAACAGCGGCAAGGAGTGATGACAAGAGGCCGTCCCTGGAAGTTACGAAAGGAAACTGTGAGCAAGAGGGTGAGGAGTGGTTTCTTTGCATGGAGGGTGGTTGAACCATGGAATGTATTGCCTGATGGAGTGGTGAGAGCAAGAACGGTCAATGAGTTTAAGGAGTGGTATGATTGACTTTGTGTTTCTTGGGGGGGGGGGCGCTCCTCTCGATGTGTCTTGATAGGCTTTGTGTTTCTTAGGAAGGACCTCCCACAATGAGTCTTTTGACTCCATGGAGGCCTGAATAATAATAATAATATACCAATATTTTGATGAACTGAAATTGTACATGGGCATGTTTGGGGAGGTTGAGATTTTTCAGTTCATGTCATGTATGTCAGTCTTTTTTTTTGGGTGGGTGTGTGTATCAATTTCCCCCCCTAAATATGCTCTTGCTTTTCAACTCATTAAAATATTTCTGAGCTTTATGAAAACTGTTTCAAAAAAAATCTAACATCTATGGTAATGAAACAAGCCAAGTTAAGAGAATTAGATTTTTTCAAGCATTGAACAAGGGCAGCAATAATTCCTACCTCCTGTAAGATTAGTAAGGACTAACTTTCGACAACTAAGGACTATCTTAGTCCTTAGTTGTCGAAAGTTTTTTCACTTGATTATAAGTTAAATTAAACTTCAAAAGAAATTTATATTCTTGTTAAATCCTTCACCCAAATGTAAGCAAAGTTTGTGCATGAAGTATGTTCATGACTAAGCTATTTATATATATATATATGGAGGCTAATGACTTTTCATTAATTGCTTTAGTATCTCATAATGCAAAGCACATGTTCTTTGGGACATGATACTTGTGAAGAAGAGGATATCTCTTAAGTTTAGTCTAAACTGTTCTGTAATTTTTTCATTTTATTTTTTAAAAATTTATAACAGTCTGTCACTATGTGTGCACGTGTGTTACACAGAGGTCGTAAACCAATAATACATTAGTGCCCCTCAACTAACAATTAGATTATTCCGAAATCTTCTAAAGACTTAACTTTTCCAATAAGCAGAGTAGCAGGCTTGTGCAGGAATGATGAAATTCATCTTCTATTACCTTAAGACTCACAAAAATTGGTGAGTATGATATTTGAACACAGTATTTTTATTTTGGAAGCAGAGATGGTATGCAGTCAGCAGTCCAGATTAGTAATTTTTATTTTTTAAACACAAGTCTTATTAAACTCAGAAATCTATACAAGTCTTATCTGCAGCAAGCTCTTATTTGAGCTGACAACTTTTATTGTAAACAAGCAGTGGCTTTTACTAGCTGTTTAGCAGTTTGGTACTAGAACTTGGCTTTCTCTTGTAATAATCTCGAGAAGAATGTCTACAGTATCGTTTCAAACTCTATACAGAAAGGTGTAATCTTATACAATTACTATGTTTCTTATGCAGTTATCATATTTCCAAAAAAAAAAAAAGAAAAAAAAGTTGGATGAACAAACACTTTTTATCTCTAAACTTGTAATTGGTGAGGCACTAAAGTATTAAACCACAGTTGTCAGCAGTCCTCTGTTTGATCCCACAGTTATAGCTACTTCCATTTTGAAATGTAGTGCATTCAATGCGTAACTATTATTTTCAGGCACAGTCAAAATAAGTGAAATGCTCAGTCAAATATGTGGAATGCTACCTATGACAATAGATTGAAGGTATGTTAGTTGCATTATTTATTTAATATGCAGAAAAGAATGGAAATGATAGACACTTATAAGTCACAAAAAAGGGATTCTATAAGATTGATTTTTTTTTTTTTTTTTTTTTTTTTTTTTTTTTTTTTTTTTTTTCAGTACAGAGACCCCTCCTCACTCACTGGAATTTCTGTAAGAGTGGTTAGTAGATTAGATTTTTTTGCTGGAAAAGTGGTAAATGGCTTGCCAGTGGTAAATGGATTGCCAGTGTGGTTGTGAGTGCTATAAGTGAATGAGTTTAAGGAGAGATAGCAGGTATTGTGTGAATAATGGTTAGTGTGGTCCTCCAGCAACGAGTCTTCTGACTCCGTGGAGATGCCTGTACTACCATTACTACTACTAATAATAATAAGCATACATACGCTATTATATTTTATACAGAAAAATGCATACCCTTGGAAATGAAACATTATGTCAGAGAATAAATTACTTTAATTAATACAGAAGAGTTTAATTTGCTAATCATTGCTAAACCCAAACTACTGAAAAAAGTCCAGACCAGAGTTTTACTTTCAACAATGCTGCATTAAAAGAAATTCTTCATAGCAAACTATCTATTATAAAAATAAAAAACAAAATAAATCCTAATGCTATAGTTAGAATTAACTATATTTTTATATAGATCCATAATTGTGATTGCTGATGCCATAGTGAGAGTCGACTATATTTATTTTTATATAGATTCATAACTGGGATTCCTAATGCTATAGTTGAGAGTTGATTATATTTTTATATAAATCAATAACATTCATAAATTATAGTAGAATTGCTGCCTATGGTAAAATTATTATTTTACCAAGATACATGTTTCTATTTCTTTTCCATCCTAACATCTGATTCCAACTAATTCTGTGATCAAGTGATGGTGTGTATTGGGAATAATGTAAAATGTAAAAGAATGAAGACTCAGATATTACATCAGTTACTGTACTTTCATAATTTTATGTAAGGTGAGACTGAAATAATTGTTTTAAATTATCAAGAACATCTTTTAGTGTAATTATTTTAATTATTATTAATTTTTAAACAGGTATTAAACTTTATGGTTGAATTATCAAATGTGTGCTCTGAATGAGCTACTAATAACTAATGTTTCTTGAATTTAGTAAAATCTCTGTTATGTATTTTTTTTCTATATATATATATATATATATATATATATATATATATAGAATGTATTATTCAATTTTGTTGTTTCATTTTTTAAAGTATTTCTGCTTCTTGTTAGGTATGGCACAGGATGCTTCCTTTTGTATAATACTGGAAAATTGGTATGTTTTTATTAAGAAAAAACTTGTAAATTTCAGCAGTATATTTATTAATAGTCCTAGCTATTTATGGATTAGAATAACAATAATAATTTGTTACACTGTTGGCATCAAGATATTATTATTATCTCCTGATCTTCATGGGATCATAATTCATATGAGGTCTTTCTCTCTGATATTCCTCTCATAACTTCTGTTTAATACATTCATTGCTACAGATGAATTTTGCACTTACCACTTTGACATTTTCGTTTATTCTATATGTTGGCGTATAAGACGATGCTCAAATACTACAGAAAACCCCTCAAAATCATGGGTCATCTTATACGAGTATAAAAAGGGAAGCTTAATTTCTTGGATGAACATTTAGTTAGTTACAATACATTGTTATATAAGAAAATAGGCAGTGTTTAGAAACAAATCAGATTAATTTTTTGCTACATAAATTTATTTAGAATATTACAATAGATATAAGTCTTAAAAAACAACCTCAATTTTCATTTTAATTTTCTTCATCATTTGTTGAAAATAGTTCTTCAGGTTCATTGTTTAAATGATTGTCATATGGATCCCAGTTCGAATCTGGTGAATTGATTTCGTTTTCATTGTCATCAGTGTCCCACAACAGATCATATTCCGTGCCATCCATAAGATTAGAGATACCATAAATTCTTTCGCTTTGAGGATGGCTAAAAGCATTACATGTCATTGAGTAGACAGTAGTAGTCTCTAGTTCTGTTGCATTTCTCAAATGAATATAGTACAAAGACGCTTCAAAATGGCATCTGTTAGAGATGCACACAAAGCAGAGCGTGGGTTTTACTCATTGACATTTTGGTGCAATACAATCAATTCAGAATAGCATGTGGGGACATTGCTGAAATTGAAAGAATGCATCAATAGCATTAGTTTGGCTCACATGAAATATGAATGAGGTCCTTAGTCTCCCTTCTCCATGACGATATCCAGTTTTGCATCATGATCAGTTTGTGGACAAGGAATGCAATTGAAACTTTTGATTACATGTTGCTTATTCTCTTCAGAGAAATAAGTTAGCATTGCAGTTTGTTATGACACATAGTGAAAATCATCAGATTTTGTGCATAAGAAAATTGAAATTAATATCTATCAACATTAATATTATATTAAATATTCATTATACTCATATTTTTCAGCCAGTTTGGTCAGAACATGGGCTGCTCACAATAGTGGCATATAAATTAGGACCAGATAATCCAACATATTATGCATTAGAAGTAAGTATTTCTATTTTTTTTTTAATCAAGTAAAATGTAACATATGTAATAATAATATGCTAAATAATAATAGAAATAACACAATATAAAGCATTGGTCAGACACACACACACACACATTGACTGCTGTGCTCAAATTTTTGTTATGCTCATCAGTAAGTCATCTTCTACCATTCCCTCTAATTTGAACTGCTCTTGATTTCACATTGATAAGAATGAAGCACCCTGATTGCTCACTGAATACCTCAACTATTTCTTTTGCAGTAGTTACCAATTTACCATTTCAATCCATTATTGTTGTCTTACCATAACCATTCTTCCTTCTACTTGCCACACACACACACACATATATATATATATACAGTGCCGGCGCTAGGGTCTTTGCCGCCCATATGCAATTTCTATCTAAGTGCCCCTGTAATGATCCAGGCATGTGTGGTTCTTTTACGATAATAAAACTTTAAATTATTTGAAATTTCTTAAATAAATTTTGACACAACAGCCACACGTTGGTTCACTAAATGTAACGAACCGGGGGTGTTGACTAGGCAGGATAATCGTTAAATCACTAACAAAATTAAAATGAATTTTAATTAAAGTTAAAATTTATTTGAACCAAAGTTTAAAAAATTCTTGCATTTTACAAGTTACAAAATTCTTAGTAACTTTTTTTTAATAATTTTTATAAGTGGAACTATCTTTTAGGAAAATAAAAGAAACTCAAGATAGATGAGAAAATAAGAAAATAACTCAGAAATAATTAGAACATTTAATAGAAGTATTCAAAAAATACAATCTTTACAGAATAACAGAAAATAAATTAAATTACATAAATATACTTGAAATTTTTTTTATTAAAAGTTTAGTGTTCTTGATTTCATATTCACAAAATTAGAAATAATGGTCTTTACTTCTAATTCCGCACATAATCATTTTCAATAGCTATTAACAGCAAACTAACAAGCTTTTTTGTGACATACTAGGTTTTAGGTAGGTTTTAATCAATTTCAACTTGGAAAAGTAACTTCACCGCTCGCTACAGTAACATGTAAGGTTAATAGTAAGGTTAATTGCTTTAAGAAAAGTTAGAGAAAGATAAATTATTGGACACAATAAAATTAAGAATGTCGAAAGGGTTTTGAATATTTAAATTATCCTTCCGAAAAATATCCTGGAAAGCACATAACTCGTCATACAGTTCTATTGCATTTATGTCTATTGTCGCCGTCCTTCAAGAGAATCTCTAAATCATCACAATGTTATCATAGATCTTTGTTATTAATTTGTAGTAATCTATACAAGAAATTGAAATTATCATAATATGTTTTTAGTTGTTCAAAACGTTCTATTAACGAACACATTTCAACGTCTAGAAGTGTATAAAACACATTCACTCTAAATTTATCTTCTGGCGATTTTGGTGTTTCGTCATGATGCTCGTAGTCAAATTGTCGTGTCTTCTTTTATCGTCGAACTTCCGTACCAGTTTTAAATTCTTGTTCTCCATCCACCTCTTCACTCAGTTCTTTTGCAGTTTTTAGAACTTATTTAAAATTTGTATCTGATCGATACTCTTGTAAAAATATGTTTAAGTTTTAGATAGATTCTAAAGCAAGTGTAATGTTCATATTTTTGTCTTGAAGCATTTTACTCACAGTGTTTATTTTGTTAAGTAAATCATGCCAAGTTATAAGAGAGCAAGTAAATTTGTAGTCCTTTATTTTAGTACATAATGTTTGTGCTTCATGCTGAGTTTCTTTATTAAAATTTTCATTATTTAAAACTTCAAAAGGTGTATCGTAAATTTCTCCTAACTGATATCGTAGAGGGCGGATTGCATTGATTTTACTTTTCCATTGTGTTTCTGATGGCTGTTTCAATGTTAAATTTTTTACGAACTTTAAAAGGATTGCCCAACATTTGTGAGAGAATGAAAAGAAATTGTATATTTCTTGAATAATTGCAAAGAAACTAATTGTATCTGCATTCACTTTGGCTGCATCGTTAATGATTAAATTTAGAGTATGAGCAGCACATGGCATGTAAAAAGCTTGAGGATTTTGGTTCAAAAGCTAATTTTGGAGCCCATATTGTTTCCCTTTCATATTTGCCCCATTGTCATACTCTTGACCTCACATGTCTTCAATGGGAATGTTCCATTTTTTCAGTTGTTTCATTATTGTTGCACATAAACCATGTCCTGTGGAATCTGATATATCTGCAAAACCTAAAACGTTTTCCCTGATCTTGACAATTCCGTTGTCACAGGAAACAAAGCGAATAATAATGGTCATTTGTTCTGTTCTACTTGCATCAGGTGTGCAGTCTAAACTTATAGAATAATATTTAGATTTTCGAATTAATAATAAAATTGTATCCCTGATTGAGTTACTTAAAGTTTCCAATATTCCATTTTGACTGTCTTTACTCAAACAGTGTACTCTATTGTTTTGCTGTAGGGCCTTTCAGCATGATTTTCCATAATGGGATTAAACTTTGCAAACAGTTCGACTAATTTTAAAAAATTGCTGTTATTCCTTTCATATAATATCAGATGATCTGCGAAAAGCTAAATTTTGGCTACCAAGGAATTTTATAATTTCAATCAAGTGTTCTAAAACACTCGTCCAATGTTTCTTTTCCATTTCATACATGCTATGAGTCTGGCAATCAATAGTAGTTTTGTTTTTTAAATTTTATAAAGTTCCTTTCCATTTTAAGAAATTTTTCATGTGAGTTAAACTAGTCTCATGTCTATGCAAAGTTGTACTTACATTTCACCAATCGTTATAACCTTCTACAAGACTACTTGATTCAGTAGGTGCGAAAAGTTTGCAACAAAAGCAAAAAACAGAATTTAAAGTTTCGGAATAAATGAGCCATGTTCTTGGCACGAGCTCCCGTTTTCCATTTTTCTATTATAATACGTGTCGCCAAATTTACGACCATATGTATCTCTGGGATATATTATATTTTTCTTTTGAACAGACCTCATTTTAATTAAAACAACTCAAATTTTTCATCAGTATTTTCCCATTCACCTGGATCTTCTAAATTTACAGAGACTAACAATGTGTTAGTCTCGTGGTCAACTACAACTAAATCTAACTGTTTTTCACTTAAATCATGCATCTTGTTATCTTGTTCAATAGTTGCAATAGTACTTTCATGCAAACTGGATGATGTGCATGGTTCGTCAACTCTGATTTCTGATGTATCGAGTTGGTTACAATCTGCATGAGAATATTTTAATATTTTAACAAATTTATTAAGAGCCCCAGTTTGTTTCTTAATATCTGCTTCTTTCACAGCATGATGCTTACGCTTTTGTGCACCGGATAACTTTTTTTTTTTAAATTTTTGATTCCATTTCTATTTTATACCCACAAGAAATTATTACACAACACGACACAGAGACGAAATAATAGTCCGCACTGCGTTACTGTCAGTAGGCTCTTGTTGCTAGATAATCAGTCATACGATATGACTGATTATCTAGCAACAAATGTTTTGTTGCTAGATAATCAACAACAAATGTTTTGTACGAAAATTTGTTTCTGTGCAGAAAAAACTGTTCACTGTTTCACTTTAGATAGACTGCAGTAGACACAACATTCTGCAGGCAAGCATTTAGCCTGCTCTCGCTGCAAAATTGTAAACATACAATTTATATGTTAAATTGTATGTTTACAATTTAAAATTAAAAAAAAATAAAATTTTTTTAAAATTTTTATTCTGTGTATCCGGCCTTATTTATTTTAATATTGATTTTTCTAAGAATTTTTTGTTTTTATGATAAAAATTTTGTTTCTTAAAAATGAACTTATGAACCATGCCCCGTCAGTGCCGCCCACATGCACCACATGCTCTGAATTCCCACTTCTGCCTGCCCTGTGTGTATATCTATATATATATATAAAAACTCTCCAGAATTAATCTCTTCATTCATCCATTTGACACCTGCCCTATTCAGCCTTTTGACCAAAATACATTCACACATTAATGCTGTTAAATATCTCTTATTAGTGCCAAAGCAAGATTATCTCTTTCCTGCCTCTTCATTCTGTGCTCCAAAGCTTTTCATAATCACTGGTGGTGTAGTTCCATATATATCTTTTTCTCACAGAATTCTCTGTATGGCTGGCCACCATACAGGTGATCACTTCATGATCACACTCACCAGCTCACATCACATCCTCTAATGAAATGATCACATCTAAAAACTGATCCTCATGTGTCTTCCTTTATGTCAAATCTTATGCCAAAATTTACATCAAGCCACTTTCCTACAATTGCAACCTGCTGACTTTCAACTTAAATATAGACTATATATTTTTCTGTATACTGTTCCTTTTATTTTTTTATAAGTGTACCATTTTTGAACAGCTTTTCTCTTGGGACATTATCATATGTTATTTCCAGATCTACAAAATTTAAGTATAGATCCTTGTTATATTCCCAGAATTTTTCTCAAATTGCTGATTGTAAAGTAAAAATTTGATCCTGACAATTCTTATTTGGTCTGAATGCAGGCTGTTCTCTAAGTTTTTCTTTGAAAATTTTTATTGGTCTCTTCTTAAGTATGCTTGCATAAATCTTGCCTGGAACATTTAATAGAGAAATTCTTCTGTAATTCTCACTTCTGTAAGAAAAAAACAGGAAACAAAACATTCAGTTTTGTTTCCCTTTTTATGAAGGCTGAAGATGGGAACTATGAGAGCTCTATTCCAATCATCTCAAATTCAACCTTCTAACCAGCTCTTCTGAATTATGCAACGTGACCACTGCAAAACTTTTATATCTCCATGTTTCAGTATTTCTGGTCAATTATCGTTTACTCCAGCTACCTTTCCATATTTCAGGCTTTTAATGGCTTTTTCTGAATCAAATACCGATATGTACCCCTGATTACATTTCTCTGAACTATTTTCTGTCACTATTCTGTTACTTTCATATTACTTTTATGTTCATGGTATTGATACAGCACATAATTATAAGAAAATAATTAATATTTATTAACTTAAAAAAAAAAAATCAGCTAATGCCTTTTTATTCCCGTATACGGGGAGTAGGTGAGGCCATTTACGGGATCCCCGTATTTGGGAATAAAAAGGCGTTAGCTGATTTTTTTTTATTTATTGACTTATTAGCTAATATTTCATTGGTATTATATCCTGATGTATTGTTCATCAAGTGAATGTCAACAGTTCTTCCTGTGTGTCCATAGTAACTCACGTCACAAGAACAGGGCATTCATAAACTTCTGGATGTGATAAAGAAAGAGTTTGTCCTTAGGGTGAATGTATGCAATGGTAACAGTTTTGCTGTAGAAAGTGTGATGCAAGTGAGTGAATCAGTAGTAAGGGCATTGTCATTGGAACAGATAGCTCTAGCTCTGTGAATTAGTGTTTTTAGAAGCTAATGACTGTCTGCCCTTCTTGGACACACTAATTACATGGCTTTCAGATGGTTCTGTATCTTTTTCTGTTTATAGAAATCCCACACATACAGGGAGATATTTACACAATCAGTATTCTAAAAACACTAATTCACAGAGCTATAGCTATCTGTTCCAATGACAATGCTCATACCATAATGCAAGATCAGGATGGTTTGGCCATTGTAAAAATCGAGCTAGACTGCATAACATAAGAATAACTGGGGAATCTACTAGTGCTGATAAAGATTCTGCAGCCAAATTTCCTGAAGAATTTCAAAAGATAATTCAGGAGGGTGATTATGACAATTGGCAAATATTCAATGTTGACGAAACTGGTCTGTTTTGAAGCTTGTGCCAACAAAAACTTTCTTAGCTAAAACTGAAGCATCTCAACCAGGATACAAAGTATCTAAAGATCTTCTTTTATTTTTATTTTTACGCTTTTATTAGGAGGCAATGCACAGGCTTTAAACTCAAGCCTATGTTAGTTTATCGTGCGCAGAATCCAAAATCTAACATTATTGAAGAAATCAGCACAGTTGGAAAAGAACTTGAATTTAATGAACTGGATAATGAAGATGTGAGAAACTTGCTCGATTCCCATTCAGAACAGTTAAGCGAGAATGATCTCCTTCAACTAGAAGAACAGCATTCATAAGAAGAAGAAGATAAGGAGTGCGAACAAGAAGAAGAGAGTTACGACTAAGAAGCTAACTGCAAAAGAACTTGAGCTAGTTTTCAATCACATTGAGCATGCTAAAGAAATTTTGTTTGCTGTTAATCCTGATATGGAATGAAGCTTTGAAGTCCACCAAAATCTTGATAAGTGATTGCCAACTATCACAAATTGCATGACAGAATGAAAAAGTTGAGCATGATTCATTCAAACAGCATACGTAATTTTTTTTTGTAAAAAAAAGTAGCTCAATCAAATGTTTAAACATTAAATTAAAATTTAAGCAATTGATTTTATTAACTTTGATGATTTTATCCTCTAATATAGCTTATAAATTTATGCTAAATGATGGATGAATTATAATTATTCCTATTGTTTATTGTATTTGCTTAATGAGATTTTGCTTAGCATGTATTAATTGATGGATTAATTAATTGCATTAAGTGAGGTTTTCCTGTGTGTGTGTGTGTGTGTACACACACACACGTATATATGCACACACATACATACATACCAGCCTCCGTAACCTAGCATAGACAAAGCCCTTTGGTCGGAAAGACCTGGGTTCAATTCCCATTGATCAATTCAATTATATATTTAAATTATTGAATTATTTATTAAGTTATATATATATATATATATATATATATATTAATAAAACTAAATTTAACTAACTAGAACCCGAGAAAGTATAACAAAAAACCTTTAATACATCACAACTAGTTTCATCGGTGCTCTGACTTCTTCAGGTGAGAAATAAAAACATAAGATATAAAATAACACGGTAAAAATGAACTTTACAGCTTAATAAAAAGCAGAATAATAACAGTCATATTTGAATAGGTGACCGCGTGCTACCGTTGGCATGAGTAGAATGTGTGCGACAGCTAATTTTTGAGCGCCAGTACTGGATTACTGCGCTATGGGAATCAGGTAGATTGTAGCTAAGATTATTGTTTAAATGTGAAGGGTCCAGAACTATTTCTTTTGATTCGATAATTCTTCTTTCGAATTCATCCTTGCAAATATATAAATTAGTAGTGCGTTCCCAATCAACTTGATGTGGCTGTTCTTCAAGGTTAGAGTTTGCCGAGAAAAGGACATGACTGGAAAGGGCGCTCGCTCGTGCTCTACTGTAGGAGATGTCACGTCTATGTTCCTCAAGACGAAGTGAAACAGATTTGTCTGTCTGGCCAAAATAAGGTCGACCACAGTTTATCAGCACTCTTACCCCAAAACTAGCTAAGATTCTGAAAAAATTCAACATAAAGACTGACTATACTACGCTGCCAAAACTTCGTTCTTTTCTGAGTCGACCAAAACCAAAACACAACCATCTGCATTTTCCTGGTGTTTATAAAGTTTTGTGCAACTGTGGTCGACCTTATTTTGGCCAGACAGACAAATCTGTTTCACTTCGTCTTGAGGAACATAGACGTGACATCTCCTACAGTAGAGCACGAGCGAGCGCCCTTTCCAGTCATGTCCTTTTCTCGGCAAACTCTAACCTTGAAGAACAGCCACATCAAGTTGATTGGGAACGCACTACTAATTTATATATTTGCAAGGATGAATTCGAAAGAAGAATTATCGAATCAAAAGAAATAGTTCTGGACCCTTCACATTTAAACAATAATCTTAGCTACAATCTACCTGATTCCCATAGCGCAGTAATCCAGTACTGGCGCTCAAAAATTAGCTGTCGCACACATTCTACTCATGCCAACGGTAGCACGCGGTCACCTATTCAAATATGACTGTTATTATTCTGCTTTTTATTAAGCTGTAAAGTTCATTTTTACCGTGTTATTTTATATCTTATGTTTTTATTTCTCACCTGAAGAAGTCGGAGCACCGATGAAACTAGTTGTGATGTATTAAAGGTTTTTTGTTATACTTTCTCGGGTTCTAGTCAGTTAAATTTAGTTTTATTAATGTATACATCCCGAGTAAATCCTAATTTCAACAATATATATATATATATATATATATATATATATATATATATATATATATATATATATATATATATATACTGGTGTCTTTATGAAGCTGAAAGTACTAAACACCGGGGATGGTCTCTTATCATCACTCCTTCCTGCTGTTCAACCAAGCGAAAGAATTCCCCAGTGTCAACCCTGTAACCACCTCTCAACAGTTTAAAATTCTCAATCATATCACCTCTCCTTCTTCTATCCACCAAACTCTGCAGTCCACATTCCCTCAACCGATCTTCATAACTAACATGGTACAGTCCTGAAACCATCTTTGTTATCTGCCTTTGTATCCTTTCCACAGTTAATTTATCCCCTTCAAATCCTGGGGACCAAATCTGAGAACAATAGTCTAAGTGTGGTGTGATCAGAGACTTATACAATGGAATGATAACCCTTTTATCTCTGCAGGTCAGTGGCCTTCTCATTATTGCAGCAACCCTCTGTGTTACCTTCACCACCTTTGCAATATGTCCCCTAAATTTCAGGTTTCTATCAATCATCAACCCCAGATCTCTTGTCTCCCCTACTTTGTCCAGTATAACTCCTCCCATAGAGTATGCAGCGTCCCATTGATGTTTCCCAAACCTCAAGATCTTACATTTTGCTGCAGTAAACCAATACCCCCATTCATTTGCGTTAAATAATATATAATATATAGAAGAATATAAAATTTCTCCTTTATATCTAATTATAGCCATCATCTGATTGATGAATATATAGTGTTGGTTTTCTTAATGATTACAGCAACTATTTTAGGTCTTGAATTTGAATAGGACAGTTATTACAAGATGCAGGGATAATAACTTGTAAGCCCAAGGAGTTATTGCAGTTTATCTGTTATAGGCATTAGTGTGATTTGTTGTGTCAGATTATGATATGCACCTGTCGGGATAAATAGTAAGGAACAGTGCTTTTTTTCTGGCGGTACGCAATGGTAGCACTACTGGCACCTTTTTTTCTTAAGTTTTTAAAAATTTGTGATTTATTGACAGCAAAATGTATTATAAATATTCCGGTAGATGGTACTGTGTTCACGAATTGAATTTTCAGTTTTGATCACTCATAAGTTGGTATACCCTGCTTTCCTGTTTCATAGGTTGATATGCAACCGGAAACAGGAAGTTGTGCTCACTTCTGATTGCTTCCAATATCAGTTTATCAGTTTTATATTCACTCTGCAACGGGTAGGTGTTCACTTGAGTTTTGAATTAATCGAAGTTAAATCAGAATGAGTAAAATAAGTGGATACTTTATGCCAATGAATAAAAAAAGGAAGGCTGAAGAAGCAGAAATTTTTGAATCTATCTATTTGTGATCCTGTAAAACAGAAAATTAGCACTGAAAATACACTTGGTGGAGATGATCACCAAACCAAGACCAAAGATCCATGTGGTTCAATGGAAGTAGATTCTGATAATGATTGGCCTGAATGTCAGAAAAATGACTTCTGCGATGAGTGGCTGTATGTCAAGAATAAAATGTTGGGCTGTAAAGTGTGTCGTGATGTCGGAAGTCTTGCCGTCGATAAAAACATGGGAACAAAAATTTCAGCAGAGTGGGCAGATGGTAAAGTCAGTCATTTTGGAGAATCTTGCAAACAACAGTTAATGTCATTAAGAAAATAGATTTACGATCATAAGGAGAGTGCAGCGCCAAAAAATAAAATCTGAAGCAAAAAATGAAACATTAGAGAAAGTTTTCTTAAATACTTTTTCTCATAATAAAGACGTAACAGGAAAAGTGTTTCGAACTGCTTACAAAGTTGCAAGGAGAAATCACTCATTTAACAACTTTGAAGACAAAATAAATTTACAAGAACTTAATGGCCTAGACATGGGGATATATTCTTCATTCTGCAAATGCTTGCATTAACATTGTGAGCCATATCGCAAATGAAATGAGAAAAACATTAATAGACAATATAGTGAACTCCAAGAACAAAATATCATTACTTATTGATGAATCAACAACTGTGAGTAACACAATAACATTGATTGTTATTGTTTCTGTAGTTCTTCCTGAACTTTCAGCTCCTGTGAGTCTTTTCCTAGATTTGATTGAATTATCAGATGTAACTGCTAGAGGAATTCTGAACTCTTTAATTAGTCATCTTGAGTGATTAGGATTATCTGAAGATTACTTAAAGGAGTATTTATTGTCTGTAACTTGTGATGGTGCAGCTGTGTTGTTTGGTGTGCAAAATGGTGTAAGGAGGCTAATGCAAGAGAAGTTTCCTAGCGTTTTTTTTAAGAAGGGAAAATAGTTCCGCTACATAAAGGTGGTTCCAAGACTGCTGTTGAAAATTACCGACCAATCAGCATAACAGGAATCGTTATCAAGGTCTTGGAGAAAATAGTCAAGAGGAAAATACAAGATTGGATAGATGAAAATGAGATACTCTATCGGGGACAGCATGGTTTTGTGAAGGGTAGGTCTGCCTCAGTAACTTGCTCACATATTATAACACAGTGATGACGGCTGAACTGGATAAAGGTAATGGGTTTACAGTGATTCTACTGGACCTTGCTAAGGCCTTTGACAGGATACCACATGGAATTCTAATCAGTAAAATGCAGCATATGGGGATGGATATAGGGTTGGTGAGATGGATAGGAGGGTGGTTGACAGAGAGAGATATCAGGGAGTGGTTTATTCAGGAGTAGAGTCCAAAAGACGGCCTGTGACCAGTGGTGTGCCACAAGGATCTGTTCTTGGACCACTGCTGTTTAATTTGTTCATTAATGATATAGGAAAGGATCTGAGAGGAACAGTTCATTTGTTTGCGGATGATGCAAAGTTGGGTAGGGCAATAGTGAATGCAGATTATGTCAGAATTTTGCAGGATGATTTGGATAGTTTGGAGGACTGGGCTAAGGAGAATGAATGTCAATTTAATGTGGAAAAATGTAAGGTTTTACATTTTGAGGTGAAAAGATTAGCAGCAGTTTACTACATTGGTGGAACTGTACTCCAGGAAATTGATGAGGCAAGAGATTTAGGAGTGTTGGTGGATAAGGAGTTGAAGTTTAGGGGGCACATTGCAAAAGTGGCCAAATCAGCTCATCAAATCACTTGGTTGCTGAAGAATACATTGACGAGCAGAGACAAGCATGTTATTGTTCCTCTGTATCGAGCCTTCATAAGACCCCATCTCAACTACTGTGCCTAGATTTGGTCACCTAGGTTTCTTCTTGATGGGGAGGAGGTTGAGAGGATCCAGAGGTGAGTGACTAAGATGATAGCAGGTCTGTGGAATGAACCTTATGAGAACAGGTTGAAGATTTGTGGGTTGCAGAATTTGGTTGATAGGCGGAGGAGGGGAGATATGATTGAGACATTCAAATTACTGAAGGGTTTCTATAAAATTAATTCAGAAGATATTTTTGAGAACAGGGCTGGTTGTGGGAGGACTAGGGGACATCCATGGAAGCTGGGCAAGAGTGTGGTTAGTAAGGGTGTTAGAGCTGCATTCTTTACTTTTAGAGTGGTGAATGAGTGGAATGGGCTGCCAGAGTCTGTGGTGGGTGCTGTGACAGTGAATGAGTTTAAGGCAAGGTATGATAGATACTGTGTGAATGTCGAATAGTTGTGATGAACATGATTTGGGGCCTCCCTCGATGAGTCTAAGGACTCCCTGGAGTTGCCCGTAATAATAATAATTATTATTATTTTCTGGCATTGTGCTACCCATCGCCTTGGATTGTCTGTTAGTGACAAAGTGAACAATGTGGCAGGAGTGAATCGCTTTAAGAGTTTCATGAATAAACTTTATGTGACTTATCATGCTTCACCTAAGAATTCTAGAGAACCACAGGAATGTGCAGCAACTCTAGAACTTCAACTTCTTAAAATTGGCAGAATTTTAAGCACGCGCTGGGTTGCATCTAGCTTGTGCACTGTTTCTGCAGTGTGCCAAGACTTTGAAGCCCTCGTCCATCACTTTCTGGAGGCAAAAGAAGACAGCAGAAGAACCAAACAGATTGCTTTCTTTATGAGGGGGCCTTTAAAAAAAAATAAGGCATTCGAGTTTGTTCTTGATTTGGACCTTATGTGATGCTATCCAAGAACTTAGTGAATAAGTCTAGATTTACAAGAGAGAAATATTGACTTGTACAAATCAGACAGGAAGATAAAGAATACAGTTCAACTTTTTGAAGAACGAATTGAAAATTGTGGTCCGTACTACAGTATTTCTCTTCAAATCAGAAGAACATGAAGTTCAGAGGGATTGATCTCCACAAAAATGAAAGACACAGTCCTGCTTTCTATAAAAGTCTGAAAGAAGTTGTTGGAAAGCCTCTGCTTGAAGGAGATGATGCTGATTTGCCTAAATGTGCTAAGATTTTAGATTTCAAGTATTGGACAGAAAATCCTGGGAATCATCTGACATTTGGTAAAGCTGAAATTAAAAAGTTAGCATGCAAATTTTGCTTATATGAAAGAGAATCAGTTTGTGGAAATAAAGTCCTGGACATACTGCTTCCTCTAAAGCACACTTTGGGCACAATTGCAATATCTTCCAGTGAATGTGAAAGGGGGTTTCCCTCAGATCAATATTATAGTAACTTCATCTAGGTTATCTCTGCTTGTACGGACAATTTCTGCACTGATGTTCATCAGGATAGTAGGACCTCCTCTCACGAGGTTATTATTCTGCAGTTGACCAAAAGCAAGAAGTGATCTAGAGACGATGAGAGTATAACGGAGGATATGTTAAAAGTGTGGAAGTTGCTGTAATAACATCTTCATGGTGAGTACTTGCACCTTTTTTTTTCCAGAAAAAAAAGCACTGGTAAGGAGGATAGAGAAAATAGGATGAGGGCCATATTGCTAATGGTAACTGAATTGCAGCTAAGAGCAAGAATTTATTATAAAGGTAGGAAGGAAGTGCATTCAAGGCCATTTGGAGAAGATAGTGGCCAATATGATAAAATATATACAGTTACTACTATAGGGCACAAACTAAAAAGTGAGATGTAGATGGCATGCCTTTACAAATCAACACAAATGCAGAGTCAGTAATTATTATGGAGATGTAGATTGGAAGGATAATGTCACATGGAGAAGAAAAGGGAAAACAGCATTTGAGAATGCTGGTGGTAACATTTGTATATAACCAAGTTTGTCTTTGGTTAGAGAGAGCGATCATACAGTCTTTAGCTTGAAAGTTGCTAAACATGTTGAATTTCTAAAAATTATTAATAACGGTTGGCAGATCTTAGAGAACTTAAATGAAAGTGGGAAAGAGTATGAGAGTTAAGCCAGACTATGGCATGTTTGGTCTGGTGAACATAAGATGAGTCTTTTGACTCCATGGAGGCCTGAATAATAATAATAATAATAATAACACCATGGTGAAAGACTTTTGAAATTTGTCCATGCTAACAGATTAGTTATTACCAATACTTGCTTCTAGAACACCCATGACAGACCTATACTTGGATATCTAGCATGATAAGTCAAGGCACCAGATTGATTACATCCTGGCTCTCCAGCAGTGAAAGACAAGCATCTCTAATGTCATGCTTGTCCTGGAGCAGATTGTGGCACAGATTGTCACCTATTAATAGCCATAGTAAGACGAAGACTCCGAAAACTTCCAAATCAGGCATATCCCACTAGACTGGATGTTAGAGTAATTCCTAGTTGATTCACAGAAGAAACATTAACTTGTTTGGGTGTTTTTTTAGAGACCAACGAGGAGAACTCGCTAGAAATGCTTTGGGAAGGAGTCAAGGTGATAATACAGGATACAGCCAAGAAGTACCTTGGGCCAATAAGAATACCAAGGGACTCATGGATATTAGATTCAACATGGGATTTAATCAAAAGAAGGTGGTTGGAAATACAAAGAGACATGGTGACTGAAAAATATAAAAGATTACATAGAGAAGTGAGAAGAACCATTAAGCAGGACAAGGAAAAGTTTTATACTAATAAATGTAGAGAGATAGAGTTCCTGGTGAGGAGGCACAATTATAAAAGGATGTTTTATTTAGTTAGTGACCTAAAGAACACGTTAAAGCTCAAATCAAATGTCATCAAATACAGGAATGGAGTATTACTAACAGAACAATTGGAAATCAAAAACAGATGGAAAGAATACTGTGAGAAATGTACAATGGAGTGGATAAAGAAAATTTGGAGGAGCCCTCCCACCAGAAAAATTCCGATTTGGAACCTCCTCCACTTAGGCATGAAGTTGAAAGCTTCATACTTAACGGTAATAAGACTCCAGGTGCAGATGGAATCCCAGCAAAATTAATTAAGGCCACAGGGGATGGAGGGAGAAGTCTCCCATCTTATGTAGTCGGCTTTCATACCACTACATAAGAAGGGAGATATGAAGGCTTGCAAGAACTATAGAACTATTAATTTAATATCTCATGCAAGAAAAATTTTATTGAAGATCATGCTAAATTGGATTGAGGCCAAAGTTGAGCCAGAGATTCCTGAGGAACAAGCAGGTTTTAGGAGGTAAGGGGACCAGAGATCAGATCCTTTGCCTTAGACCGATCATAGAAAAATATAAAGAATTTAGACTCCCTCTGGTAATGTGTTTCTTAAACTACTCCAAAGCTTTTGACTGTGTTCAGCATGTGAAACTGTGGGAAGTAATGAAAAGAATGAGTTTTCCTCAACACACTATCAGGTTGATACCAATTTGTACAGGGAGCAAGAAGCCATGGTAGGAACAGATGTTGGATTAACTGATTGGCTTCAGGTTTTGAAGGGAGCTAGGCAAGGATGTTTACTTTCTCCTCATTTGATTAGTATATATGCATGAAGCATTGAATGAGCTGAACACATGAATTAGGATAGGTGGTAGATTGATCAGTAATCTGAAATATGCTGATGATACTGCACTCCTATGTAATGAAACGGAAGAACTAGGACTAATTCTTGATAAAGTTAACGAGATCAGTAAGAACAGAGGACTTAAGCACAATCCTAGCAAGATAAAGATCATGGTTCTCAAAGGAAATACAGACAGGGAAGCGCATGACAAACAAGTATACCTTAGTGGAGAAAGAATTGAGATAGTAAGTTCATGTACCTGGAATCCATTATTAATGTGAAGAACTGCTGTTCAGAAGACATCAGAAAAAGATTAGGAATGGCTAAAACAACAGTCAGAGATTTGTCTAAAATCTGGAAGGATGTATCTATCTTCATTGGAACAAAGTTGAGGATTTTGGATGCAGTTGTTTTTCCAACAGTGACTTATGGATGTGAGACTTGGAACTTAAAGAAGTCAGATAAGAAGAGGATAGCTACTTTTGAGGTATGGTGTTACAGAAGGCTGCTGAGGACATCATATACTGAAAGGTGTACAAATGAATGGATGTTAGAAAAGATCAGTAGAACTTTAAGACTCCTTAAGGATATTGACAGAAGAAAGTTAATTTTGGATACATTGAAAGGATGGAAGGTGGACTTTCAGAACAGTAATAGAAGGTAAAGTTCCTGGAAAAAGAGGAAGGGATACACTGTCAATAAGATGGATGGTGTGTGCAGAGTGACTGATCTTCAGAGAGTTAAAACCTCCAGAAAAGCATACAGCAGGACTACATGGAGAGGCCTGGTGTGGCACATGATCAGCATCAGAGTGACCATACGACATCTCTGGATGTCCAGTGAACAGATGACAGATGTACAGAAAAATAGAATTCATCAACTCCTATGTATATTTTTTCCTTGATACAAGTACATCAGAGAGAAGAGAAGATCAGTTGACAACATTAAAAACATAAGTCACATCACAGTCATATAGCTTGTGTTTACTTGCTTGTGTTGCAGTCACTAACAGGAGAATACATAATATTAGAGTTAGGGAAACAATGGTTAGCTTTTGTAATTCAAATACAAGGTTACCTAACTCATTTGTCATTACAAAAAAAACAAAACCAAAAAAAAATATATATATATGAACAGCTGATCATGATTAGTTCCCAAAACTTCAAGATAGGCAAACATTCGGAATAGTTAAGATTCAGATGATGTAAAGTTTTACAAATTTCAAGTGGCAGACAGTCAAATTTAAATCAACTTGAGTGTGGAATCCTGTTTTGATTCCAAAGGACTCTTTGCTGGTATGCATGGTAAACCAAGCCAGACTTATCAATTTCAAAAATCTGTAGTTTTTCATGTTTGATTCTGAACTCAGAATGACCCATCTGTCCAAAATAATGAAGTTGACATGAACAGGGGTGCATGTTGACTGTGAAGAATTCATGCTATTTGTTCAGATGTGTCTTTAAGGTAATGTATGGAAACTGTTTTTACACAAGATTGTAGTCCAGTTGAGGAATGATATCTATCGATCATTTTCTGAATGGTAGTTTCATTATATCCATTAATAGTAAAAGTGATTTTTATTTTATTTAATTCTTCCAGCAGAAGAGAATTGGAAGAACAGATTAAGTGAGCTCTGCATATGAGAGTTTTGATAATGCTCATCTTGTGTGAGATGATGATGTAAGGTTGGATAGATGTATCTAATATATCTACCAGTAAAGGCAGATACCTCTTTATAGAAGATTTTCTATAAAGAGGTATCTGCTTGTAGATGTACAGATTACTAAATTATCTGTACATCTTATGATAATTTAGTAAGTTACTAAATTATCCAGAATGGAAAGACTTCTTGGATTCAACTTCAATAGTGAACTTGATATGGGAGTGCATGAAGTTTATTTTATCAAAAATGTAGTAATCATGTCTCTGAGACCAAACTGTAAACATATCATCCATGAAGTGAAGTTAGATATGAGGCTGAAGAAAAATCTTCCTAAAGAGTTGAGCATCAAGATGTTCTATAAAACAGTCAGCCAAAGCTGGTGAGATGGGCCTGTCCATGACTGTTCCTCAGCTGCTTTAACAACTTATTTCCCACATATCCATACTCTTCCTAAGGTTCATAAAGAAAGTTTATCATTACATCCTATAGTTGATTGTATTGAATCTCCCACTTACTCTTCAGCACTAAATATGAGTGTGTGCTGAAAAGTTGTGATAATCACTATGAAGGAATTGAGGTAGAACCATGTAATTTACACATTATTTTACATATTCCAAATGAAATGGTATACACTTGTTACAACACTGCTTCATCATTTGCAGTCCTCTGAGGGAAAAAAAAAGTCTTTCCCTTGTTGCACAAACTGGTCCTCAGCTGCAGATATTACTTTATCATCTGCAGTAAAATTCTGTTCCTTTCAAGTGTTTATTTAAATTTGGGAATAAGAAATAGTCAGATGGGGCCAGGTATGGCGAATGGGGTGGGTGAGGCAGACATTAAAAGCCCAAGTTGTGTGTTGTCTGTTGGGTTTCGTGAGTGGTGTGAGCATTCATTTTCCTGCAAAAGCAGCACACCTCTATTCAGTTTCCTATGGCATTTTTCCTTCAGTGCTTTGTTCAGTTTCTTCAATGCTGCTGTAACATTTTCACCTGTTTTGAGGTACTCGGTAAGGATTACACTATCCACATCCTAAAAGACAATGGCAAGAATCTTCTCTGCTGCTGACTTTTGGGTTCAGAACTTCTTTGGTTATGGGAACTTTTGTGTCTCCACTTCATTGACTGTTGTTTGGTCTCTTGGTCATAGTGATGAAGCCATGTTTCATCAACATTCACAATATGAGCCAAAAATTTGCACTTGATTTCTCAAAATCCATTGAGATGACAGCACAAACATTTTGGGGGACCCACTTCGCTGCAAGCATCTGCATGTCCAGATGATGGTGGATAATGACCCCGTCTTGTTCCCTGAATATTCCTATAGTCTTTGCAATCTTTTTGGCTTGTATTCCATCTATCATCCAGAATCATGGCATGCATTACATGTGTTTTCAGGTGTGATCACTCTGCTTCCTTTAAAGTTTCTCTACCACGTGTATACTTTGCATTCCATTATTGCTTATGAAATCTCAAAACCTTACACTTTAACACTGAATTGACAGTTCCACTTACCTGCCCATTCATGCAATGTATTCGAGTCCTCTTGTAAGGCCATAACATCCGCTTGACTATGCACTTCCCCTAATTTTACATCATCTGCATACAGCTGCATATCACTAGTTAAATCCATCCCAGTATCATTAACATACAAATTGAACAACAGTGGTCCCGAAACCGATCCCTTCAGTACACTACTAGTGACCTTCCTCTTTTGGGATGCCGCACCCCAATATACATACCTATCTGATGCCAGTCACTGATCCAACTCAGAAGTCTGTTATCCAATCCCATTTCTTTCAATTTATTTAACAGCTTGTCATGTGACAGTTTATCAAAAGCTTTTGCAAAATCCAAGTATATCACTGTATATGCATCTACCCTGTCCAAGGTATTTGTCACTTTGTTGTAGTACATAAGTAAATTAGTAAAACATGATCTTCCTTTAACAACCATTGCTAATAACCACAGAGAATACTGTTGTTATCAACCAATTTCTGTAGAGATGCAGAGATTTCTGTTTCCTACAGAAATCTCTACACCAATCTCTCCAGTACCTTCATTACAACTCCAGATATACAGATTGCCTATACAACAATCCCTCAATTAGTTCGCCTAATGCGTTCTTTAAAACAGGTGCATTAATCAAAAATGCACTAATCAAATATAATAACCTATGGGAAAATGTATAATTCGTTCCTCGGATTTCTTTTTTGACCCTTAATTTTTCTTATAAAAGAAATAGGGTATGTCTCAGGTCCTAGTTAAAGGAAAACTATGAAGCTGAAAGACAATAAAACATGTTCAAAATTTAAATCTATTATTCTGGCTGGCATTCTGTTTCTTTTTTTCATACAACTGCCTCTTCTGCAAATTTTCCTGCTTCTCTCTTCACAAGAGCCAGTCTCTAAGCATTGCTACTTAAAAGTTTCGGTTGCACGAAAAATATTTTAAATTTGTTTCTGTGAAATCTCTTTGGGCTTGTCAGTGATGAAATTTTCTTCATATTCTTCAGGATCCTCCTTCTGTGCATCTAAATTTAGCAGGTTGGAATCACTCAGTTTCTCAGAATGAGATTTAATTAACTTAGATTCATTTGAAAAGCCTCTAAAATCATTTGCACAATGTGGAAGAATGTGCTTCCAAGTGGATCGCATATTGCTAGCAGTAATTTCATTAGACTTTATAACCAGGCTGAGATTTCTCTGATTTAGCCAGAAAAGTCTTGAAAGGCATTGGTTTCCAAAAAAAGGCCAGTTTCATCAACATTAAATATTTGTTGGTCACAGTAGCCTCCTCCTTATACAATTTTCTTCAAATCTCTGGATAATTTGCGGTCACCTATTTATTGGCACTTGCAGCTTCGCCTGTGATTAGAACATTATGTAGGCTATTTCTCAAACCACCCAGCACTAATGTGGAATTCTTTTTCTGTCATTGATAGCCTTTTCTTTCAAGGTTGCAAAGAGACTTAATACTTTTGATTTAATAAGGTCAGTTCTTAGCAGGATCCATTTTTGGTTACAATCTTCAATCTGTGTACAAAGAAGTCTCTCTAATTCAATCAATATAATACTTGGCATTCAGCAGCTTTGCTTAAAATTGCTCTTATAGTTGATTCACCCATTTTTGTGTTCTTGTCTTATCTTTGCTCTGAACTCGCCTTGTTCACTTTCTTTATTATTTCATGTTTTTCTTCCAATGAGATTACTTTTTGAATCATTTTCACACTTTCACTTTTTTGCTCACTAATTCTTTTACTGAATGATGAGAGGTTGGGAAAATACTTTAAAATAAAAATAAAAAAAATGTAAGGAAAATAATTGCAAAGGAGGAACAAGATATGATCAGGAAAATGCTATGTAATTAGCATTCGACATAAATTTTGGTGGTAAAAATTTGGAACATAGTATACATAGCGTACATGGAAGTAGTGTAGTATGCCATTAAAAATAACTCTGTAAAATGTTTTAAATCAATAACTAAATTATTTCATTCTGGTAAGTGATTTTTTAAAATAGTTAGCCATAAAAAATGTATAGATTAAAAATTTTAAAAATCTGTAACATTTATTTTTAAGGTATATATAGGCATACTAATCGAATTTTAGAGGTGCACTAATCGAATTTGGGTATAGAAAAAAATGACACACTAATCAAAAAACGCTCTAATCAGGGGGCGTATTAATTGAGGGATTACTGTAATTTGATGCTACCTTTATGCAGTGGAACAGTTTTACCCTCCTTCCACTCCCTTGGAACCTGTGTAAGACTCCTATTAAACAGGCGTGCCACTGCTATTGCCAATTCCCTTTAACATTCCCTTAAGATGCATGGTAATATGTCATCAAATCCTATTGCCTTATTGACATCAAGGTTATTTATTTCCTTAAATATCTCCTGCTCCTCACAATTAAGCCATCCTCTCCTATGTCCTCCACATTTAAGTTCCTCATGATTCCATCTTGATCAGGATGAAACATCCTTATAAATTGATCACTGAATATTTGCAATATCTTCTGCGGCAGTTACCATTCTACCATTTTCAGCCATTAACATCATCTTACCATGATCATGCTTCCTTCTACTTGCCACATATCTAAAAACTCTCTAGGGTTTTCTTTGCCTGATTTGCCAATTTTTGCTCATGCTACAGTTTTGTTTTCCGTACTAACTGAGCCACTTTCCTGCCTTGTTCTTTATACTCTTCATGTCACTGATTATTATCATTATTCATCTTTTACTGCCTCCAAATAACCACCTCCTTCCAGATTTCATCCTTGAGCCCCTTCATTCATTCATTTTACACCTACCTTATTCAGCCTTTTGGCCTTTGGAATACATTCACATCGATGCTGTTGTGTATTTCTTTGTCAATTCCCAAGCAGCATTTATTTCCTTACTGCTCAACTCCTCATTCCTTGCTATAGCTCCAAGCTGTCTCCTAAGCCTGTCATAATCAGAAGCCTGAATATGGCTAGCAACAACACAGGTGATCACTTGATCACTCTCACCAACTAGAGGAAAGTGTGAAACCCACTCACAATTACATCCTCTGATGAAACAATCAGATCTTAAACTCTTCATCCTCACATGCTCTCTTTTATGTGCTGCCTGAGGTAGTTATCTCTCAAGAACTCGAGAAATTCATTTTCCTTTCCCAAATGCTATCTCTTCATTCCAATCTATATTGTCATAATTAAAATCACTCATAATAATTACCCTTCCTTTGTTCACTAATCCAAGTTGTTTATACATTTCTTCATCACCACCCTCCACATTCCCTGGCCTATAGCAATATCTAACTAAATATGTCTTCCTGTCAACCTCCATGTTATACCACACTACCTCATAACCATTGCCACTATTTCCCTCTTTCATGTCTACCTTATGTGGACTTAATTCCCCTGTTATCATCAGTAGCACTCCCCTTCTCTTCCTGTCCTTTCTATCCTCATGAAAAATACTGTATCCTTCCATTTTCATTCCCATTAGGATATCATTTTCATTCAACCATGTTTCACTTATTCCAATAATCTTGGGGCGAATAAATTCAATCAGTGAAACCATCTCATCTCAATTATTTCTGGCACTTCTGGCAATTGTAAACAAACACAGTAATTTATTTTTAGGTCTATAACTAGTCTTATCCAAGCCACTTGTTGGTTGTGATTTCCCCACCACACCTGCCCAATCATCTTTCCACCACTTACTACATACATATGCTCAGTTATAACTTCCCCATCCACATCACAATATACTCCATCTTCATACACACATTCACTGCCACTTTCAACATCTGCTCTCCCTATGCCATGTCTCCCTGTCTGTTCAAGCTCCCTCCATTTCCATGTTCCTCTCGCATTCTCTCTTCATCTCTCACACTACTCTGTTTCCACTGCCAAGCACAGTCTGTCTCTTCAATACTACTCTCCTGATTTTTCACTTCATCTCCTGCACGTATCACGCACTGTACTTCTATCTAGTAACACTTTCTCCAGTGCACTCACTCCAAAGCTATTCAAATGCAACCTATCACAGCTCTATAACTCCATTCTTCCCTCAAACACATACCCATCTACAAACTGTACTTTCCATCTCAACTCATCATTTCATACCTCAGCAACACACTTGACAACCTTTCCCAATACACTGTTATCTTTCACTCTTCTCAATAACTTCCTGATATTCTCCCTCACATGCTCCTTACATCCGCTAAGATTATTGTCCCCATCACAAATTCTCTTGCTCATTTCTTCGTCATGTCTGAATTATTCTTCCAGTATTTCTTCCAATGCCTGAATTATCCTACTCATTCTCCATCCTGGATAGCAGACCAACCTTGTGGACTCTCTACAAGAGTAGACAAGATATGTGGAAGCGATCACCATTTTGTTTAGAGTAAGATAAAACCGAATATCATATCAAAAAGAAAAATATGTAGGAAAGCTTTAAAAGAATTCAAATTCAAACTGCTTTTAGAAGAGGACTGTAAATATTTATATGCTACAGCAGATCTGAAGAAAACGTTAATTGATTCAGCTAGGGAAGCATGTGGTGAAATTTGCAGTGATAATAAATTAAAATTTTAAGGTTGACTGAAAAGACTCCTGGCAAAAAAGAAATCGCATCAAAAGTTCTTGGCATCAAGTGCAGAGAATCATGCAAGAATTCTAAGTGTGTACAAGTATCTAAACAAAAGTCATGGGAAGAGTTTGTTAGGAATATTGAAGAAAAATATCATAGGATGTCAAAATATTCTAGAATTTATTGTAAAAGGAAGGAAAGAATACTATAAAAGGAATCAGATTATTATTATCCAAGACCCCATGGAGTCTCTGCAGAGACACCACATTCTCAGGCAAGGCATTCTAATCATTCACAAGTCTGCATGTAAAAAACCTGCTTCTCACTCACCTCATCATACCCTCTTTGTACAGTTTCCAGGGATGACCTCTGGTTCTCCCCTGATCTCCCACTATTTTCTGTAGAACCTCTCCAGCATTGATCCTATAACAACCCCTTACTAACTTGTAGGTCTCTATCATATCTCCCCTCTTCCTCCTGTCCACCAGACTGCGAATTGCATCTTCTCAATCTTTCCTCATACTCGACATTCCAGAAGTTAGAAACTACCTTAGTCAGTCGCCTTCTGAAAACCAAGTGACCAAATCTGGGCACAATAGTCCGTGTGTGGCCTAATCAAAGCTTTATACAATGGAACAAGAATCTCCCTACTTCTACACGTCAGTGTCCTTCGCATCATTCCCAGAAGCCTTTGTGTTGTCTTCACAATTTTGGCTATGTGTCTCATAAATTTCAGATCCTTATCCACTATCACCTCCGACAATATATCCTCACTAAGCATAAATTCTGCATCCCATCTTTGTTTTCCAAATTTTAAAACCTTACATTTTGCAACATTGAACTTACATCCCCATCCCCATGCCCAATCACTCAATTTATTCAAGTCTTCTTGTAAGGCCACAACATCTTGTGGCACATAGTTGTGACATAAAAGCTAAAGATAAAGATATTCCAGATGCTTGGAGTAATTACTTGGAAAGATTATTAAATGAGTTAAGCAATGACTGAACTGTTTATTCAATGGCTAAATCCAAAGTAATCAGTAATCATTATAATGCTAAATTACATCAGATATTTGTAGCCCAAAAAATTCAAAAATCTGTGCCTCCACTTCGTTCACTAGTTGATACTACCCTTTCAAACTTGCCAAATGTTAAAAAACAAAAAAATTTCATCTTCAGAATTTGGGATTGGCTTTGATGTTTTATTTCTGTTTACTAACCTGACATTTTTAAATTATTCAGATTTCTTATTTATGCTGTTTTTAAATGAACAGGAAAGATTTACAAACAACTAGATGGGACTGTAAAGATTCTTCCCCCCCCCCCCCAGCAGATTTCTGTATGAAAAAATTAGAAAATAATGCCCCCACAGCACGGCTGCACTCAAGGCTTTAGCAAGGGTTGATTCTGATGATGTGTTTGCTTAGTTTCATGGCCCAGACACATTGGGTACATTTTTAGTGCATTTCATTCAGTCCACCATTCTAAAATTTTATTCAAAAACTCATCATCATCATCATACATATCAAGGATTTAGGCCTAGTATGGCCTGTTCCGGCCTTAGAAGTCATCGTTTAAGAGGACATCCTGGTTTTCTTTTTTCCTAATGGCTTGTACTTTAAGGCTTGTTTTGGTAATCTTTCTGTTTTCATTCTTTGAACGTGTTCCATCCATCTATGTTTATATTTTTTAATTTTTTCAATTACTGGTTCTTGGTTTAATTCTTTCATAATATCTTCGTTTCTTTTGTGATCAAATAGGGTATACTTTGCAGTTTTTCTCATAAACTTCATTTCTGCTGTTGTTAATCTTTGTTTGTCTTTTTGTTTTATTGTCCAGATTTCGCTTCCATACATTAAGACCGGTAGGGCTAACGTATTGTATACTTTTAGCCTGGTTTGTTTTTGAACTAGGTTTGGTTTAAATATAGAGTTAATTACTCCTGTTATTTTTAAATATTTTGCAATTTTTATGTTTATATCTTTTTCATTTTCATAAGTGATCATACATCCTAGGTAGTTAAATGAATTCACCTGTTCTAAGATCTTGTTATCTAATACTATTTTAGTTCTTGCTGGATCTTGTCCTTTAAAGGCCATAGTTTTTGATTTTTCCGTTGATATTATCATACCATAATCTTTGGATATCTCATTTAGATTTAAAATAGCTTTCTGTAAATTATCTTCAGAATTTGTAATTATTATTTGGTCGTCTGCAAAGAGGAGAGTGTTTAAGTTAACTGTAGGTGAAAGTTTAATTCCTTGATGTAAATTTTTACTCCATTTTATTATTATTTCATTTAAGTAGATATTAAAAAGAGTTGCTGAGAGGGGACATCCCTGTCAGACCCCTTGGTTTATCTCTCTTGTATATGATCGCTCGTGATTTAATCTTATTTGTATTTGATTATTTTCATATATACTTGTGACAGCTTTTAGGATATTATTTGGTATTTGTCTTTCTTTTAATATGTTAAATAATATGTTTCTTTTAACTTTGTCAAATGCTTTTTCAAAGTCAATAAATGCAATATGTGTTTCTAAATTATATTCTCTTCTTTTCTCTATTATTAATTTTAGGCAGAAGGCTGGGTCTATACATGATTGTCCTTTTCTAAATCCATTTTGTACCTCTAGAATAAAGTTTTCGAAATATTTCATTAGTTTGTTATTTAAGATTCTGCTTATATTTTGTAACATGAATTTAGTATACTGATACCTCTATAGTTTTTAGGCAAAAACTGCAACGTCAAAAGTTATGTGGACAGTTTTGTACGCATAATATTGGATGAAATATATTGCAGTTTTTGAATAAAATTCTATATATATTTTACATGTGTAAGCTGTGAAAGTTTTTAAATATGTCTAGCACACATGCTTCATTAAAACTATTTAATACAAAAAAACAATCATAATTAACTGTTCTACTTAGATACATTAGTCACATGTTTTAAATGTTTCATTATCTTTTTCTGTTTATAGAAAGCAACACACACTAAAAGATACTTGGATAAACAGCCACACCATCATTCAGTCCTTAAAACAGTAACATATTGGGCCAAGGTTATATGTTCTAGTGACACAGCACTTACCTTATAACTCGCTTGCCACACTTTTTTTTTTTTTGAGCCAGAGACTATAGTCATCACTGTAAAAGAGATAAAATACAACATATCCCCCTAATCCTGCTCCTCTTTTCATATCAAGACCATAAGCAGAACCTGCAACATCTAGCATAGGTCTGAAAATATAGTACACTAAATAAACATAAGCTTCACACCACTTTTACCCACAGATTAAAATGCCTTTATCCATTCTCTTGAGAACTTCTTTTTTTGTATATCAGATAGTGCATAAAATGCCTTGCATTATCTACAGTTAAGCATACTTTATTTATTCATATGGAGTTTCCTCCCTTTTCTTCCCCGTCCCTATTGGGGTGAGTTGAGCCCCCTCATGGGGATTAAGTATTTATGGCTGTAGATCCGTGTGTGTGTTCACGGGGCTGGCTTGCCTGCTTGCGGGATGAAAAACCCCAGATAAACTGGGGGGGGGGGAACCCTGCTGTCCATGCCCAAGACCAGCTAACTTGGTTATGGCTGAGGAAGATCCTTAAGCTCCTCACGTCGGCGACAGGAATCAAACCCAGGACACTCCTTCCACAGGCATATGGTTGCGAAGCGCTAAGCCACTAGGCTGACCACGCGGTCAGTTAAGCATACTGTGAACACAGGAAGATCTGTTATCGTCCACCTCAAAGTATATAAGAAATAGGCTAACTCCTGTTATTATAGCAGGTCAGGACTGGCAAATTGCACAACTGGACAACTCTTGAATTCCATTCAGTAGCTATAGACTACTTTAAATCCAAATGGGTTAGAAATAAAACAGTCGATTATATCTTACATCATATCTTATAAAATATCATAGTTGATCATATCTTACATTGGGTTAAATTCCAAAGGAGTGGAATGTAGGCAAGATTGCACTGCTTCATAAAAGAGGACAGAATTCAAGCATCGGTTAAAGTGTTGGAAAGACTGGTGAGAATCTGGATCCAGAATTGTGTTGATAATAATGGTATTTTCTTTGATGACCAGCACAGACTTGCTAAAGGGAGGTCATGTTTTAGTAATCTGCTTATTTATTACAATAAGGTGACAGCAGTACTGGATGTGGGAGATGGATACACAGTAGTATACTTAGACTTTGCAAAGGCTTTTGATAAATTACTGCATGATAGTTAATAGATGAGATGAACTATGAGGCATACAGCAGATGTTGTTGCGTTACAAGAAGACTTGAATAGACTGAGTGAATGGGCACAGTAGTGGGGAATGCCAGTTCAGTGTTGCAAATGTAAGGTTGGTTTTAAAATTTGGAAAACAAAGATGGGATGTAGAACTTACTCTTGGTGGGAACATATTGTTGTAGGTGGAATAAGAGATCTTGGAGTGATTGTGGATAAGGATCTGAAATTTAGAGGATATATTGCCAAAATTGTGAGGATAACACAATGAATTCTGGCAACAATGGGCCGGACACTGACTTTTAAAAGTAAGGAGATTCTGGTTCCATTGTATAAGGCTCTGATGAGGCCATGTATGGACTACTGTGAACAGATTTGGTCACCTTGTTTTCAAGAGGATGAAGAGATGTTCGAGAGGGTCCAGAGACAATTAGCCAAAATAGTTTCTGATCTCTGGAATGTTGAATATGAAGAAAGTTTGAGATGATGCAGTTTGCAGAGTCTAGTGGATAGGAGGAAGAGGGTGATATGATAGAGATGTATATGTTGGTAAGGGGTTGTTATAGCATTAACCCTGCTGGCTTGGTTGTCCGAGTGGATAGAGTATCCGCTCTCCAGCTAAAAGGCTGCGGGTTTGAATCCTGCCATGGGCACGGATGTTTGTGATTGTCTGTCGAAATACCAGTGGTGGTTGGCATTGATGTGGTTGCATTAAGTTGGTGATTGAATGGTGGAGATGGAGCTGTAGAGCAGGTGCCCTCCCTCGATGAGTCGTTGGACTCCCTACAGGTGTCAAATAATAATAATAATAATAACATTGAAGAGATTTTTCATAAAATGGTGGAAGACTGGGGGAAAATAAGAGGGCATCCTTGGAAGCTGTAGAATGAGGGTGGGAGCAAGAAACAGATTTTTTGCATGGAGAGTTGTGAATGATTAGAATGCATTGCTTGAGATTGAAGTATCTATAGAGAATTTAAATATGTTTAAGACATGATATTTTGAGCTGGGTGTATGCCAAAATGGACCTCCTAGACAAATCTTTGACTCTATGGGATCTTAGGATAATAATAATAATAATATACTGAAGACCACAGATATGACAGTCTGAAGAAAGTTAAATCAGTGAATAGATGACATGATTGGTATCTATACTAAAAACGATGACACAGGTAAAAACTTAACATTATTAATTAATATCAAGGATTTATAAGCCAAGTAAAAATTGTTGGGTTACTTAAACAGAATAGGAGATGAAAG
Source organism: Typopeltis vanoorti (assembly GCF_054136105.1). Lineage (NCBI taxonomy): Eukaryota > Metazoa > Arthropoda > Arachnida > Uropygi > Thelyphonidae > Typopeltis > Typopeltis vanoorti. The sequence continues at coordinate 13,060,036 of NC_143560.1, forward strand.
AATAGCAAAAATAGCAGGGGAAAAAAAAAAACTATGAAATACCAAGATATAAACAAGTTGATGCACTAAGAGTGCCTTAGAAGACAAATGTAAGAGCTTATCTTATAAATGTTATCTGAATAATAACACAGTCCAACACAATTTTTGCTGACTTTTATATGAGACTTGTTTTTTACTAATTTGGGTGTGCTGATTTCAAATATCAAACCCATTTTTCTCTATCACGTCAGGTTTTTCCTCTATGGCATTTTCTTTTTGCTAATTTGTAAGTTTTTGATAGTTTTAAGGAGGCAGTACTATTTAGATGATCAAAAAAACTGATTTTTTAATATTATTTTCTGAAAGTATGTACTTTTAAAAATCTGTTCTAACTTTTTATCAAGAAATTCGAAAAATTCCCAAAGATATAGCCTATTATTCAAAGCGGTGCGCAGATCAGAATCGGAGCTTGTTAGTTAACGAATAAATGCGTAAGAACCTGCAATGGCACATACTGGCGCTTTGAATGCGAGAGAGGCCTATAATTAGATACATAACTACTTAACAATATTCATTAAAAATTACAAGAATATTTATAAAAAAAATAACAATTTTACTTACACGTGAGTTTCAGGGAATAAATTTTTGTTTGTAGCAATTTCTACTGTGTGTTCTGTTTTGGCAATCCCTTTGAATACTCCAACAGTAGTCGGCCATCATGTCAGAATCCCATCTTCCTTGGTACCGATCTTCCATAGTTTTTAAGTCTTGATGAAATCTTTCGCCTTGTTCATCGCTTACAGCACCTAAATTCTCGGGAAATCTATCAAGATGACTGTATAGGAAATGAAGCTTTATGCTCATGTTGCAACCTAGGCGCTGGAAATTTTCGAGCATTGTTTCCACTAGATCTTTGTAATTGCACGCTTTTTTGTTTTCAAGAAAATTATTTGCAACCATCGTAAATGAAGTCCAGGCCACTTTCTCAATTTCGTTCATAGAGTTGATGAAATTTGGGTCTCTCATTAAAGTTCTAATTTGAGGTCCATCAAATACACCGGCTTTAATTTTTTCATAACTAAGTCGTGGAAATTTTTCACATATGTATTGGAAACAGTCACCTTGTAAATCTAAAGCTTTAACATACCGCTTCATAAGACCTAGTTTGATGTGTAGAGGTGGAAAAATGATTTTTTCTCTGTCGATTAAAGGTTGATTTATAACATTCTGTTCTCCAACATTTAAGGATATTCTAAGAGGCCAATGTTTCTGACTCCAATGTTGGTTTTTAGCTCGACTATCCCAGAAGCATAGAAAACACGGAAACTTTGTATATCCTCTTTGAAAGCCAAGTAAAAAGTTCACCATTTTAAGATCCACACAGATGATCCAGTTATGGTCTGTGTATTTTAATAACTTCAGAACCTTTTTAATGTCCTCATATGTTTCCTTTAAGTGGACTGAACAGCCAATAGGAATTGAGCCATATACATTCCCATTGTGTAGTAAGACACATTTGTGACTTCTGCTTGAACTGTTGATAAATAAACGCCACTCATTTGGATGATATTGTACAACACTCATTTCAGTCAGTAAACCTGACACATTGTTACAGTAAACAAACCCACACTCGTGTTTAAAATATTGTACAAGATTACTTTCCCTGCTACGATAAAAAGTTATCTTCGTATCTTGCTCCAGTAAGTTTTTTTCATTTAATCTTGAAGCTAACAATTCCGATGATTCCTTTGATAGGCCCAAATCTCTTACTAAGTGTCATTCAATTCCGCTTGAGTAAAACGTTGCTGTCCAGAACTAGAAATTAAATTTTCATTGTCTAAATCAACATTACTCCTCAAGAACATCTGGCATATCCCGATCATGCTCGTTCTCAAGTAAAGGAAGTCCTTTATAAATTGGCATGTCTATTTCATTGGAATAAGCAACTGGCCGAATTGCTGAGTCGAGATTTGGATACACAATTTTTTTCTTATTCTTCTTATTATAACCAGAAGTCTGAACTAAACAAAAATAGCAATCATCTACGTGATTTTTCGGTTCACGCCAAATCATTGGCATGCCAAAAGCTAATTATTGGCGTTTTCCCTTGCTCCACTGTCGTAAATTTTCTACACATGACTTACACACTTTATTTGGAGTCCATGAATTGTCCTGATCTGCAAGTTTTACGTCAAAGTATGCAAAGTACACTTTCTTAACGAAATCAGTGATATTTGTCCTTTGACTGGGAACAGTAAAGCTGCCACAAATGTAGCAGAAGGAATCTACACTATTGATTCAGACATGATGTATTTTCTTCACTGCCGACTAACATGCAATTAACAAGACAGAAAAAAACAGAGACTTTATTGAAACGTTATAAGCGCTCATCATACTTTCACGATCGATTAACGATTGATGATTTTGATCGTTCTTTGTCCGCTATGATGCATATAGCATTCATTTGTTTTAGGCAGTTGTCATCGCCTACTTTTCATCTAACCGATCTAACTGTATTAGGTCGGTTATCGGCCTCTCTCTCGCATTCAAAGCGCCAGTACATGCTGTTGCAGGTTCTTACGCATTTATTCGTTTATTAACAAGCGAGAGTGGTGAGTGCTCCGATTCTGATCTGCGCACCGTTTTGAATAATAGGCTATATCTTTGGGAATTTTTCGAATTTCTTGATAAAAAGTTAGGAACAGATTTTTAAAAGTACATACTTTCAGAAAATAATATTAAAAAATCGATTTTTTTGATCCTCTAAATAGTACTGCCTCTTTAAAACTATCAAAAACTTACGAATTAGCAAAAAGAAAATGCCATAGAGGAAAAACCTGACATGATAGAGAAAAATGGGTTTGATATTTGAAATCAGGGCACCCAAATTAGTAAAAATAAAGTGAAAGATCATAATCAGCAGAAAAAAAATTTTTTTTTGTTGGCCAGTGTAATTGACAAATCTGTTACCAAAATAATCGGTAATAAGCTCTTTTTGAATATAAGGCTAAAGCTGTGTGTAAAAGCAAGTGATTGTTGTTTCTACCAGATGTATATTGCCTTCATTATTTGGGATCTAATTTCTTAGCATATGCTGTTTCTGAACAAATTTAATTTTTTATTCATTTTTTAAATTTATTTTTAAATTTATCCCACACACAACAAGTACAAGAACCTGTAGCACATTAGTACCGTGTGTGAGGTGTGACATATACTTACATGATTTGCTACATATTAATTTCTCATAGTCAAATATAATATTTAACTATTGTAGGGTTCAGTAGCAGTTGCAGGAGGTGCTGTGAGGTGGCTCAGAGATAATTTGGGTATTATTCAGTCACATGATGAAATGGGTAAATTTTCTTTCATTGTTACTGTATATTTTATTAATTATTTTGTTGAGAAATAAGTTTATTCATATTTTTATTGCTACTGAATTAATTCAAAGTTTTAATTGTGTATTTCTGTCTTTAATGAAATATTTTCAAGGTATTATATAATAATGTTAATCTAATAATGGATGATGAAATAACCCATCAGGGTTATTTCATCGTACATTACTTGTATTTAAGATTTATGTGTATATGTAGTTCACAGTCCTCTTCAGATGGTCATGGTCTGCAGCAGAACCTAATTGTGTATTTTATACTCTTAACCTCTGTCTCTCACCAAACAGCCTCTTACTCGTTGTTTGTATTACTTCATACTACCACTTATAATTTAAAATAGCTACTGTAATTGGATTTAACCTCTTTGTAGTCATTAGCAATACTTTATCACTCCGTCTTGCTTGTCCTTTCTTATTAGCCAGGTATTTCACCAATGCTAGTCATTTTTGGTCCCATCCACCCTGATGAATATTCAGGTATCTCTTAAAACCTCACTGATTCAATTAAGAAGTGTCAGTTGGTCCATGAACCTAATTCCTTATCCCATGTCCATATTCATTGCTTTTCTTGTATAGCAAAACTATTCCCACTATTCTCCTTGTCATCCTTTCCATATATCATTCTTTCTGAATCCCTCTGTCATAATAATCTTAATCCCTCACCTTAGTGCATGCAGCTACCCCCTTATATCTAGTTTTTCTGTGACTATGTATCTTAACTCTTTCACTGAACAGCAATTTCTCCAAAATCATCTAACACCATATCCATTCAATTCATCCTACGACTACAAATCCTTTCTATAATCAAAAGCATTTTGTGTATCAACATACTGCACATTCTGTAAATTGAATCATTATCATTTGCAGCTCGGTGTATTCTCACTCATGGCGTATCTTGGCATATTGATAGCTGCTTTATCAACAAGCACAGTGTTGATATGGAAAATAGGAATAGTTGATTATGATTAAAGGTTTGCTATAGTTAAAAATTTTAGAGTGACATCAATAATATAGGACTGATGCTGTGGCTTTGTTATGGTGGGTGAGTTCAGTCAAGTCTGCTGTATGCAAAAAACAAATCAGATCTAACATCATAATGTGGGAATGGGGCTGTCAATGGAGGGACAAAAATTACAGGATAATAGTTGGAATATTGAAATAGGCCAAAGTATCTTTAAGACAAACCTCACAAGTGCTTGAGGCATGTGAGTGCCAGAATAGAAATTATCAAAAAATGCTGAATTCATTTTCTCACATTTTGAATTTGAATGGGACAGTCATTAAGTAATGCAAGAATAGTTGTTGGTTCAAAGGGATATTGCAATTCATGTATACTAGTATTAGAAGCATCAGGACTCAAGCTGAAGAGCCTCTGATGTTGGTTAAGTTCAGCTTTGAATTATTATTGGCATTATTGAGACTTGGTTTGAGTCAAAGTTATTTTCAAGGAGGATAGAAAGAAGAGGATGGGGAGGAGATATTGCATATGATAATAGAGCATTTGCAACAGTCAAGAGTAAAAGTTCAGCAAAAAAAGGTGGATATGTGGTTATTGTTATCTGCTGTAAGCCAGGATCTTAAAGGAAGATAGAAATGACATATGACAGATAGAAATAAGCAAATAAGTTCAGCAAGTGTAGAATGAGTAATTATTATTACTCATTATTATCAACAGACCTCCATGGAGTCAAGAGACTCATCGTGGGAGGTCCTACTCTCACATGCACAGCTCGTCATACCTCGACTTAAATGCAATCTGTTCCTGCACTCACCACACTCTCATGCAATGCATTCCAATCACCCACCACTCTCCATGCAAAAAATCTACTCCTCACTTCTTGCTCGCACCCACCTTATACAGTTTCCAGGGATGGCCTCTCATTCTCCTCCTATTTCCAGATATTCTATGAAAAATCTGATCCATACTAATCTGGTAATTACCCCTTACCAACATATACATCTCAATCATATCTCCCCTTTTCCTTCTATCCACTAGACTCTGTAATTTGCATTCTCTCAATCTGTCTTCATATTCTACATTCCATAAATTAGTCAACTGTCTCTAGACCCACTCCAACATCTCATCATTGAAACCTGGTGACCAAATCTGTGCACAGTAATCCATATGCAGCCTGATCAAAGTCTTGTACAAGACTTTGATCAGGCTGCATATGGATAATGGAATCAAAACATCCTTACTTCTACATATCAGTTCTCTGCATCATTCCCATAACTGCTATGTCATTCTCAGAATTTTAGAAAAATGGCCACGAAATTTCAAATCTCTATTCACCACAACCCCTAAATTCTTCATTTCCTCTACCTCCAAAATATCCCCAATGATCCTACTCTGCATCTCATTTTTACTTCTGAAATTTTAAAATCTTACACTTTGCAACATTAAACTGACATACCCATACACTAGCCCATTCAGACAGTCTATTTAGGTCCACTTGCAAAGCTACAACATCTGATCTACTTTTCATAACTCTTCCTAACTATTCATCATCAGCAAAAAACTGCATATCACCATTTAAGCCCTTTCAAATGTCATTCACATACAAATTAAACAACAGTGGCCCCAAAACAGATCCCTGGGGTGTGTCACTAGTGACTTTCCTCTTCTGGGATATCACTCTCCCATATACAACCTGTTAATACCTATCAGACAGCCAATCTCCAATCCAACACACTAATATACTATCCAATCCCATCTGTTTCAATTTAACTACTAGTTTGTGATGTGATAATCTATCGAAAGCCTTTGCAAAATCTAAATATACTACTACATATGCATCCCCGTTGTCCAGCCTATTCGTCACTTTGTTATAATAAGTAAGCAGATTGCTAAAACACGATCTTCCTTTAGCAAACCCATGCTGTCCATTAAAAAGAATTCTACTGCTGTCCACCCTCAAGTTCTGCATTATGTTGCAATCTCAAGGATGAAATACTTTAATGAACTGCTCATTTAACACCTTTACTATAACCTCCTCAGTGTTTATCATTCTCCCATTATCACTGACCAGTATCATCCTGCCATAATTATTCTTCCTTCTATTGGCTACATATAGAAAAAACTCCCTAGGATTTCTTTTAGCATCATTTGCAGACTTCTGCTCATACTGCACTTTTGGTACCCTTACCAAGTCATCTTCCTTGCTTTCTCTTTGTACTCCTCATGTAATTGATTTTATCTACTCATCTTGTGCTGTCCCCACTATGCCTTTTCTTCCAGATTGCATGCTTAACTTATTCAGTCATCCATTTTACACCTACCTTATTTAATCTCCTGACCTTTGGTAGAGCCTCTGCTACTAATGGCTCAGTTAAGTAAGTTTGAGCGTGGTTAGTAGTTGGAAGGAGGCCAATTGTTCAATGCTGTTGACACACTCTCCCTCGATGAGTCTTTGGACTCCCCAGAGGTGTCAAATAATAATAATAATAATAATCTCCTGACCTTTGGATTACACTCAGTCACTGCCTCTGCCAGATAATTCCTGAGTAGAGACCAATTAGCATTGATTTTGTTCCCATGCAATTCCTCATTCCATGATATAGCTGCAAGCTGCTTCCTGAGTTTGCCATAATCACTTGCATTATAGTTCCACATATAACTCTTTCTTACAGAAGTCCTGATATGGCTGGCCACCACCCAAGTGATGGCTGGCCACATGGTCATTTTTCCCCAACTGGAGAATGATGTAACACTTCATTTACAACAATATCTTCTGATGAGATAATCAAATCAAAGACCCTCGATCCATGTGTGGCCTCTTTTATGTACTGCTTAAGGTAATTATCCCTTGAAAAGTCAAGAAATTCATTCGCTTTGGTTCCTGATGCTGTTTCTTCATTCCAGTCTATATTACCATAATTGGAATTGCCCATAATGATCACACTTTTCTTATTAGCCAGGCCAATTTGTCTAAACATTTCCTTCTCACTGCATTCCACATCACTAGATCTATAGCAACATCCTACTAAACATTTCATCCTGTCCACCTTCACTTCACACCATACTGCTTCAAAACCACTGTCAGTATTTTCTCCTTGCATCTCTCTTCACCTTAGATTCACCCTTTTTTTATGTCTGCCCTTGTGAAAGACTACATATTCCTCCATCTCTATTCTTGTCAGAATGTAATCCTCGTTTTACTATGTCTCACTTATAACAACAATTTGTTTGGTGAATTTCATTCCCCTTATTTTGAATATTTCTAGCATTTGTAAACATACACACTAGCTCATTTCTGTTTCTATAACAAGTCCCACTAACCCCACTTCTCAGACATAGTTCCTGTACACTTCCCATGTCCATTCCTGTCTCTTATCACTAATATTACGCCACTCCCCAGACCTCAATGTCACCCCTACATCCTTGACTGTATTAATCCTTTCTTGCTCACTCACACATCTATTCCTGAAACCATTATATACACTTTTCATGCAATTTCCCTCTGTCCACTCTGTGTCCCTTCTATCTTATTCTCTTCACTTGTGCCACTCACCTCTCCATTCACAAACTTGCCTAACTTACTCTCCTGCTCTTTCACAGCACCTCTTGCTTCCCCAGGTCTTACTTCAGTCATTCTCTCTTCCAGCAACAGTTTCTCCAACTGACTCATCACACTAAATCCATTCAGATGTAGCCCATATCTTTTATACAGCTCTATCTGCTCATCAAACTCATCCTACACATTCACAAAATGAACTCTTATCTCCTCACACAACTCTGCTAGCATACCATTCATAATCTTCACTCACCTTGTCAAGTCTTGACTAACCATGACTCCCTTATCTACTGCACTGTTATCCTTCACTCTCCTTAAGAAACAGAACTTGTGCACCTTTTTATTCACTATATCATCAAATCTCTGTACGTCACCACTCTTAAATCATTAGATATTTCTTTCAAATCTTTTGTCTTATACTTCCTCACATTCCCATGCAAATCTGTAATTATTCTCAGTTCATTACTCATACATTTTATCTCTTGCCTCATCTTTATCAACTCCACTTTCATATCTTGAATTAGTTTTTCAGTGCCATTTATGCAAATTGCATTTTCACTACCTTGCATGTCTGCTGTGTTGCTGCTCACCACCGCTAACTGGCCACTGGCTATCCTACTGCATGCTGCTGCAACTCACCACCATCTACATACACTGCCTTACCAATCAACATTTGCTAATTCGTTGCCACATTCACCCACTGTCTTACTGTTTACCGCTCAAGCACTGAGTTATATAGTCAACTCCGCTTGCTCCCGTAGCTACATCCACAATCTTTTGTTTGCCTGCTACCGCTTGCATTCAGTGATATCTCATAATCTATAAGTATTCTGCATCTTATATACCCAAACTCTCTCATCTCTCCTATTTTTTTCTCTCCACATAAAAAGCTTTAATCTCTCCCAAGTATATATACTGCATTCACAGCATCTCACCATATTCAAAAATTTCATGCCACTTGCATTTGTCTTTCTTGCCATCTTACATTTCACTGCCATTTCACTCATGCTCAAAGTTGCACACAAGAAACACACACAAAAAAAAAAAAAAAAAAAAAAAATTATATATATATATGTATAATAAATACTGACTTATAACTACACCAAACACACCAGCCTACCGATCACAACTATCACACAACAATATTTAAGAAACTAATTATCACTAATGCCACACACGTAATTTTAAACTTATCTTTTCACAGTGATTTCAATGAACACAGCTTTCTTTTGCCACCTAATGACCATATCATATTATGTGAGGATTCAACAATGGATAGATTGGAAGCAAGGAAAGAAATAGAACTTATGTGGCTACTAACAGATAATTACCCAAATCAGTATATGATGAAATGCACTTGGGTTTGGGATTACTTGAGCTAATGTTCACATCAGAGGATTTATCTATAAACAAGGTTGGCCTGTGATTAGGAATAGTGGTCATGCAGCCTTGACCTGGAAAGGTAGCTAAGCCATGTCAAATTTTCAGTTAAGAAGGGATATGTAAACTGTCTGAGTTAGCTGAGTTAATACTGCCTCTGCTTCCCAACCAGTAGGTTGAAGATTGTGCACATATATGGGTGATATATGAATTTCATCACATTGGTATGACTACCAATATAGGTTTCACACTGGATGCTGTGATGCCTACATTGAAATGAGATCAGAGGATGCAATATCTATCAACCAAATAGCATGGAAAAAATTCCATGTTTGGTCTCTAGAGCATGAAATCAAATGAAATGAAAAAGGCTGAAACCGGTCTGGGTAGTGACCTCCCACCATAATGTAATAACAGCATACATTTCCTAGGAAATGTGTTTTTACATTATGGAAAATATCAAGAATAGCGATCAGAACTTTACCACCTTTGCTGCGTGTTGCCCAAATTTGTACTACGTACTAGGACTACTTGCATTAGCTTACGCTATTAATCGCCGATACTTTTATAGTTTACTATATTCGGCATGAAACTCTCTGATTCCGAACTTTGAGTTTCTTATTCGGTTTTAAAACAATGTGGGATTTAATATCCCCTTAATTTAAAAAATGATGTGAAGAGGTGTGGATTGCAGAGTTCTACCAAACTCTGCAATCCACACCTCTTCAACCTCTCTCCACAGCCAGCATTCCAAACTCTCGATATTGTCTTAGTCTCTCATCTCTGGACCCTCTCCAATGTCTCCACATCACATTGAAAACCAGGTGACCAGACCTGAGCACAATAGTCCAAGAGAGATCTGACCAGTGCCTTATACAGTGGCACAACCACTTTCTTATCCTTGCATGTTGGAGAGTACTTCTTATCATAGCAGCATTATGATGTGCAACCCTAGCAATATGCCCTCTAAACTTCAATCTACTGTCAACCATCACTCCCAAATCTCTAATCTCATCTACTTCCTGCAGTGTGGCACCATCGATATAGTACACAGCCTTATATTTCTGCACTCGTCACCTTATCATAAATACCTTGTACTTATTGATATTAAAACTACAACCCCACTCTTTTGTCCAAGTAAAAAGTCTATTTAAATCTTCTTGAAGGGATTCAGCATCAGCAGTGCTACTTATAATTCTTCCCAACTTTGTATCATCAGCAAATAACTGAAGATCCCCAGTCAGTCCACATGATATATTGTTTACAAACAAGTTAAACAGCAGGGGGCCCAAGAACAGAATCCTGGGACACGCCACTGGTTACCCTTTTTTTTTTTTTGAGACACTGCTCCCTCATACACAACCTTCTGATATTGTTCAGCGAGCCAATCTCTGATCCATCTAACCAATACAATATCTATTCCCATTCTTTGCAGCTTGTACACCAACTTATCATGTGGTAATCTATCAAACGCTTTTGCAAAGTCTAAGAATATCACTGTATACGATTCTCCCTTATCTAACACACTCGTCACCTTATCATAAAATGTAAGTAAATTACTGAAATAGGAACTACCCTTTACAAATCCATGCTGACCTTCATAAAGAATGCCCCCAATTCTATATTCTATTCCTTATCAATCTCTCCAACACCTTGACCACAGCTGCAATTATGCAGACTGGCCTATAGTTGGAGACATCTATCTTAGAACCATGCTTGTGGAGTGGTACTATTTTGCCCTCTTTCCACTCCTTAGGAACCCTACCCACTGCAAGACTTTCATTAAATAACCAGGTCAAGGGCATAACTAACTGTGGTACACATTCCTTAATTACTGGTGATATGCCATCCATTCCTACAGCCTTATTCACATCTAACCCTACCAACATCTGATACATTTCTGTTTCTTTCACTTCCAATTCTCCTAATACTTGCCTCTCTTCTATATATTGTACTGGATAATTTATACCAGTATGATATATGCTGATAAAGTGCTCGTTCAATAATTCTACTACATCCCTTGCAGATGGTAGTTATGCTGCCAAGGTTAGTCTGCCATAATTATTCTTACTCTTGCTTGCCATGTAGTGGGAAAATTCCCTCAAGTTAACCTTGGCCTGACCAGCCAATCTCCTCTCATACTGCACCTTTTCTTTCTTTGCCATGCTCATCACCTTTGGTTGCAGTCTATATTCCTGTAATTAACACGTTCGCTGCCACGCTACTTTGGCATGGTCTGTTCCCCTACGCCGAGCAGTTTTACTTCTTCAAGGTCAGTACGATAATCTCGTTACCGGAGGTAAACGTCCTACGAGTATACTCGTAGTTGGCTTGTACAGAGCATATACGGTCTATGAGAATACACAGTTTTGATGCTAGCCCCACAAACCAAGGATTTTCACTTCTTCAAGGTCACTACAATAATCTCGTTCCCGGCGGTAAGCGTCATACGAGTATACTCGTAGCTGGCTTGTGAAGAAGGTTTACCCACTACAAGTATACTCGTAGTTGGCAGCGAACGTGTTAAAGTCTCCCATCAGGATCACCTTCTTTTTACATGCCCAACTAATTTGCCTAAACATTTCACAATCAGTATTCCCTGGCCTATAACAGCATCCTATCAGATATACTAACTTGTTTATTTCAACTTTGCACCACAGAGATTCAAAATCTGTGCATGTACTATGAACTTCCACACTTTGCGGACACAATTCCTCTGCAATCATTAACAGCACTCTCCCTCCTCTTTTCACATCTCTATCCTTCCAGAGAAAATTATATATATCCTTCTAATTCTATTCCCGACATCACATCCTCCTCAGACAACCAAGTTTCACTTATTCCAATTACTTTTGGCATACGTCTCAATCAATGCCAGAAACTCAGCTTTCTTGTTTTGATTACTCCTTACATTTGTATATAAATATAACAATCACTATGTGTTTGAGGCCATCTTACCAGTACCAACATTCTCTATTCTAGCTGCTATACTACACCTCTCTCTTTGGTTTGACCACTCCCATTTCCCTGATTCTGACTGTGATTTCCATTCTTACCTGTCTCATTCTCACCTTTATTATTATTATTATGGGCAACTCCAGGGAGTCAGACTCATCGAGGGAGGCCCCAAATCATGTTCATCACAACTATTCGACATTCACACAGTATCTATCATACCTTGCCTTAAACTCATTCACTGTCACAGCACCCACCACAGACTCTGGCAGCCCATTCCACTCATTCACCACTCTAAAAGTAAAGAACGCAGCTCTAACACCCTTACTAACCACACTCTTGCCCAGCTTCCATGGATGTCCCTAGTCCTCCCACAACCAGCCCTGTTCTCAAAAATATCTTCTGAATTAATTTTATAGAAACTCTTCAATAATTTGAATGTTTCAATCATATCTCCCCTCCTCTGCCTATCAACCAATTTCTGCAACCCACAAATCCTCAACCTGTTCTCATAAGGTTCATTCCACAGACCTGCTATCATCTTAGTCACTCGCCTCTGGATCCTCTCAACCTCCTCCCCATCAAGAAGAAACCTAGGTGACCAAATCTGGGCACAGTAGTCAAGATGGGGTCTTAAAGGCTCGATACAGAGGAACAATAACATGCTTGTCTCTGCTCGTCAATGTATTCTTCAGCAACCAAGTGATTTGATGAGCTGATTTGGCCAGTTTTGCAATGTGCCCCCTGAACTTCAACTGGTTATCCATCAACACTCCTAAATCTCTTGCCTCATCAATATCCTAGAGTACAGTTCCACCAATGTAGTAAACTGCTGCTAATCTTCATCATCATCATCATCATCATCATCATCAAATTCCTGCCATGTACCCTCAAGGGGTGTACAGGATATGACAGTACTACATGAAAAAATTACATCATTACTAACTTCCTATCTACAATTTTCCTCCAAATCAGTCTGTTACTTGTCAAGACTCCAACATTATCAGATCTTATATTTCTATCGTCTAAGGCACTTTGTACCGTATCAATCCACCTATATCTTGGTCTTCCTCTGGGTCGTTTTCCTGCCAACCTGGCAGAGAACACTTGTTTTGCTAATCTTTCCTCTCCCATTCTATTTAAGTGACCATACCATCTGAGATTAGCTCTGCTAACGCATTCCTGGATGCTGACAATGTCAAGTTCTTTCCTAATATCCTCATTTTTAATATGATATTGCCATTGATGCCATCTGTTCACGCCTCTAATCTTTCTCAGGACTCTCATATCTGCGGTCTCTAGTCTTTGGTCAAGTGTTTTACTTCTGACCCAGCTCTCAGATCCATAAGTTAAAATTGGTTTGAACACAGTTTTGTATACAGCTAATTTAGTGTTCCGACTAATTTCTTTCTTATTCCATATGAATTTATTCAATTGACTTCCCACGATACCAGCTTTGCTGATTCTGTTGTCTATTTCTATATTTAGTTTACCATCTTCAGTAAAAATTGTGCCCAAGTAGCTAAAATGTTTTACTTGTTCCACAGGTTCTCCATTCACAACACAGTTGACATTTTCAATGATTCTGCCTATTTTCATTGTCTTTGTCTTTTTATTGCTAACCTTCATACCATATCTATTACAACAGCTATTCAATTTAGTCAGAGAATCTTGCAGACTTGTAGCGGATTTATTTAGAAGTATAACATCATCCGCATGAAGCAAAGAGCTGACATTAACATCTCCAATTTTGATATCAGGTTTAATACCACATTCCTTCATAATGTGATCCATATAGATAATGAATAACAGAGGGGATAATGTACATCCTTGTCTCACACCAGATTTAACATTAAACCATCTTCCTGTACTTCCTTCAATTCTAACTGCTGACTCACAACTCAAATACAGACTAAGTATTGCTTGATATAATGCCCCATTGACACCATATAACTGCAGCGTATTGAATAGCTTCTCTCTTGGCACCTTGTCATATGCCTTTTCCAAATCAACAAAACTTAAATACAGATCTTTGTTATATTCCCATGCTTTCTCGACTATTTGTCGTAAAGTGAAGATCTGATCCTGACAGCCTCTATTTGGCCTGAATCCAGCTTGTTCTTCACCAAGCTTTTCTTCCACAATTCTTCTCAACCGTTTCTCAAGTACACTTGCATAGATCTTGCCAGGAACACTCAGTAGGGAAATACCTCTGTAATTCTCACATTCAGTTTTATTTCCCTTTTTATATATGGGTACTATGAGAGCTCTACTCCAATCATCAGGAATTCGTCCCTCTGTCCAGGCTTTCTGAACTATGCAGTGCAGCCACTGTAAGACTCTTATACCACCATACTTCAGTATTTCTGGTCGAATATCATCTACTCCTGCTGCCTTTCCACATTTCAAGCCTTTGATGGCTTTTTCTACTTCAAGTATGGATATGTATTCCTGACTGCATGCCTGGTCAGTGTTTTTTATCACTGTGCTGTCATCACTGCTTGTTTCATTTAGCAGTTTTTCAAAGTAATTACTCCATACTTCAAGGATATCTTTTTCTCCTGTTTTCATTTCACCTTTATCATCTCTAATTCCTTTTACAGCACTCTTTCCTCCATTCCTAAGCTTCTTCAACAACCTCCAGAATATTTTGCCACCTTCTTGATATTTATTTTCTATATTCTTGCCAAAGTCCTCCCATGACTTTTGTTTAGCTAGTTTTACACACTGTTTAGCTTTCTTACATTTGTCTCTGTATTCTGTAAGAGTAAAAGCTGACTTATTTGCCAGGAACTTTTGATATGCTTTCTTCTTTTCCTTCACTGCCTCTTTAACTTCCTGTGTCCACCAGGGAGTTCTGATTTTTTTATCTTTGCACACAACCTCACCACATGCCTCTCTGGCAGAATCAATCAATGTTTCCTTCAGAGTTTGCCACTGAATCTCCAAGGTTTGATTCCTGTTCTCAAACTCTTTCATTTTCTTTTCAATAATATTTCTGTATTTTAGTCTACAGTTTACATCTGAGAGCTGCTCAACTTTTATTCGCTTTAAAACTTTCTTACATGTTATTCTTTTCAATATGAAATTCAATTTTATCCTGCTCAAGACTAAATAGTGATCACTTCCAATTTCAAATCCTCTGTACACTCTGGTGTCCTGCACCAGGGAGAAAACATCACTATCAACAATAACATAGTCAATGAGACTTTTCTTATTCCTAGCCTCTTCTCTCCATGTGAATTTGTGCACATTTTTATGTTGGAACATGGTGTTAGTAATAACCAGTCCATGTCCTGAGCAGAAATCCAACAGATATTTGCCATTATTATTAGCTTTGCTCTTTTCTCCAAATTTTCCCAAAATATTTTTGTATGTCTCACAATCATTTCCTACTCTACTATTTAGATCCCCAACAAGGACCAACTTTTCATTTTTCATTGTGTCAGTTGCTTTTTCTAAAGCCTCAAAAAATTCCTCCACTTCTACCTTAGTAGAGCCTTCTGTGGGACCATAGGCACAAATAAGTCTCATTGTCCAGTTCCCCATTCTCATATTTGCCCACATTACTCTACTTGAGACTGACTGCCATTCAAGAAGATTAGCCTCGTATTTTGTGTTGAATACTATGGCTACTCCTTCTTTTCCTTGATTGTTATTGCCTGAATATAACATTTTGTATTTATTGCTCAGAAAGATCTCACCAGTTTTGGTCTTTTTTGTTTCAGTCACCCCTATTATGTCGATCTGGTACTTATCTAATTCCTCAGCTAACTCCATTTCTTTGCCATTCAGGCTTCTTACGTTGATAGTAACGATCTTTAACTCTGGTGATGTTGAGTTGGGGTTTGTTTTCAGATTTGTTCCAATAGCTGACTTTTCGCTGTTCGCCCTGGTTCCCTGGCAAAAACAACGGGGGCCTTGTTTAACCGGGCGCCCCCCAGCCGGCATGAAATTTTGTCATGTTGTACCATCATTTTTTATTTTGGTTTAACCAATAAGAATACAATTTGGTCGGCTAAATCCCAAATTGCCAGCCCATCCTCGTTCGTTCAGTATCAAAGTAGATACCCAACAGGGTGCACCACGAGAAGGTGAGGATTGGACATCAGGTCAGAAGCCCTGGTCGGTTCTCCGCATTCCTTTAAAGGCTATGTGGAGGTCTCCTCTCAGTTATACAGCTTTGACCCTTAAGCACCCCACTGCTAATCTTTTCACCTCAAAATGTATAACCTTACATTTTACCACATTAAATTGACATCCATTCTCCTTAGCCCAGACCTCCAATCTATCCAAATCATCCTGCAAAATTTTGACATCATCTGCATTCACTATTGCCCTAAATAACTTTATGCATTCCATCACCTTGTGCTACTGCAACCACATCTTTAACCTCATATCCACCTTCCTCCTGCTGTACAGTCTGTTTATTTGTGTTATCCTGTTTCACAGGTAGACTGGTCTGATCATTTTCTACATTAACTTCTTCACCTCTGTGCCTTCTCAGAAAACAATAGCTTTTGTAAATGCCCAACACCAAACCCATTCAAATGTAATTCATCAGCTTTATACCATTTGAACTTCCCTTCATATTCACTGCAGATTTACAAATTTAATCCCCCTTTGCCTCACACAACTCAGCCTTCATACTATTCATTATCTCTGCTCTCCTTCTCAATTAACTGTTATCATATCTGGGCAACACATCTACTACTTTCCCAACAACACTATTCTTCTTTTCCTGCTGCAACAACTTTCTCAAGTTTCTATCTTGTTCTTCTTCCCAACTAAGTTATTTGTGTCCACGACTACCACTAATTTTGACTTAACCCTTATTCCACCCATAATACTAAAATGCGATAACTTTACAATCCTTCATGGTAAAGATTTACATACAAATAAATAAAAATATGTAGAATAACAGCATGTGATTATGATAAACGTAGGAGGCAGCTTTGAGCAATGCCATTCCATAAATTACAAAGGAAAGATGTTAGCAGTTTTCATACATAGGAAATGATCAAGGGATGTTTGAGGGAAACAGGAGGATAAATCAAGTAGGATTAAATGGATGAGGAAGTATGTAGGAATTGTTGTGAAAATATAAAAAAGGTGATCAACAAGCTCCTAAGTAGTAAAAAGCACAAACAAGCAATCAAGGAAGGTGACCAGCATGGTAAAGAAAGCATTATGAGAAGCAATTAATTGGAATGGCCAAAGAAAATCCAGATTTTTTTTTTTTCACTGTGTTGAGTAAAACGAAAAATGATTGTGGAATGATAACCTTAATAATGCAGATAGCAGAGACGTGAAAGAAGCAGAAGAAATAGTTTAATGACAGAATGATCATTTTGAGAATATTCATTACCCAGGTGAAAATAATTCAGTGACTATTTTGATAGTCTGATATTAAACATAGATGAACCAGAGATATGAAATCTTAATACGAATACAGCACCATGTTTGGATTGAGCATTGGCATGTGATGGAAGGAGTGCAAAGTCCCAAGAGAGTGAAAAGATGATAAAATAGTTCTGTTACATAACAGAACTATTTTATCATCTTTTCACTCTCTTGTGATTCCAAGGCAGAAGTTGTAAATTATAAACTGATAATTATAATTATTATTATTATTACACAACACCTCCACGGTGTCCAAGGACTCATCGCAGGAGGACACTCTACTCCACCACACACATCTTGCCATCTCCCCTACTACTTTATCATCCGACTACACAAAACTCACCATCTCTGCTACTTAATTCTCCAACTATTCTCAATGCCATCTACCCCACGACCACCACCAAAAACAATGGTACTTTTTATCTGTAAATTGTTATCTGTTCTTGTGCCTGATTAGCCTGTATGCAAGATGAAAAACCTGAGTTTTTGGAAGCCAGGTTTTTGGGGACCAGGTCTGGCAAATAGGATGGTGAGACAGACATTGAAAGCCCAAGTTGTGTATAGTCTGTTGGGTTTCATGAGCAGTGTGAGCAGGTGCATTGTTCTGCAAAATCAATACACCACTGCTCAGTTTCCCGCAGCATTTTTCCTTCAGTACCTGCTTCAGTTCCTTTGGCACTGTTGAATAAACTGCTGCTGCTGTTACAGTTTCACCTTTTTGGAGGTACTTGGTGAGGATTACACTATCCATATCCCAATAGACAATGGCAAAAACCTTCCCTGCTGACTTTTAAGTTCGGAACTTCTTTGACCTTGGAGAACTTTTGTGTTTCCACTCCATTGACTGTTGTTTGGTCTTTGGGTCATAGTGGTGAAGCCATGTATCATGAACATTTGCAATATGAGCCATAAAATTTACAGCTGATTTCTCAAACAAAATGACCCAAAATCGCTTGAGATGACAGCACACATTCTCTCTTTTGGTTGGCATTCAAACATTTGGGGATCAACTTCACTGAGAGCTTCTGCATATCTAGATGTTGGTGGATAATGACCCCAACTCATTACCTGGATATTCCCAGGGGCAATATTTTTGGCTGGTATTCGACTATCATTAAGGAACATGACATGCAGTGCATTGATCTTTTCAGGTGTGATCACTGTGGAAGGTCTTCCTGACCTGGGGCATCTGTTGTGTCAGGATGCCCAGTTTTAAACATTACCACCTCAATCTGGCAACTGTTGGATATGCTGGGCAGAGTTCCCCTAAAGTTTCACACAAAGCTTGGTTATCTCAGTGGTGGACGTTTGTTGCATTTTGGGTCATGAAAAACTTGATGATGATGATGATAGCCTGCACCTATGTACCTTTGAATTTCTTCAAAACCTGTCACATGTTGTTTTTTTTTTGTATATATCCTAAAAGGTCATATTATTACAATTTGATGAAACGTGGGGGAGTTAAAGGGTTTCAAGATATGTTCTTTCTTGTGGTTATATCAGTTGTTTTAATATCATTTTTTGTTCTAGGTCACAAAAGCAGTTTTAACAAATAAGACAGATCAAACAATAAACAAAACTTGCATCCTCTCCAAATGGTAGCTGTACCTTTTAGAAAAAAAAAAAAAATCAAATCAGCTAATGCCTTTTTGTTCCCGTACAGGGAATAGGTGAGGCCGTTTACCCCATCTAACTTTTGGAGACTGAGTGGGCAGTTCAATCTCCACTGGCAGCCAATCAGAGATAGCTGGCCCAAGGCTATCACTAATTAAGCGGCACGCAGTGAAGAGAGACGGCACAAGTGCCGCCATCTCGTCGTCCCTAACCTTAACACAATATATTCATCATCATCATCATCATCATCATCATCAAATTCCTGCCATGTACCCTCAAGGGGTGTACAGGATATGACAGTACTACATGAAAAAATTACATCATTACTAACTTCCTATCTACAATTTTCCTCCAAATCAGTCTGTAACTTGTCAAGACTCCAACATTATCAGATCTTATATTTCTATCGTCTAAGGCACTTTGTACCGTATCAATCCACCTATATCTTGGTCTTCCTCTGGGTCATTTTCCTGCCAACTTGGCAGAGAACACTTGTTTTGCTAATCTTTCCTCTCCCATTCTATTTAAGTGACCATACCACCTGGGATTAGCTCTGCTAACGCATTCCTGGATGCTGACAATGTCAAGTTCTTTCCTAATATCCTCATTTTTAATATGATATTGCCATTGATGCCATCTCTTCATGCCACTAATCTTTCTCAGGACTCTCATATCTGCGGTCTCTAGTCTTTGGTCAAGTGTTTTACTTCTGACCCAGCTCTCAGATCCATAATTTAAAACTGGTTTGAACACTGTCTTGTATACAGCTAATTTAGTGTTCCGACTAATTTCTCTCTCATTCCATATGAATTTATTCAATTAACTTCCTACCATACCATCTTTATTGATTATGTTGTTGTTTACCATATTTAATTTACCATCTTCACTAAGAATCGTGCCTAAGTAGGTGAAATGTTTTACTTGTTCCACAGGTTCTCCATTCACAACACAGTTGACATTTTCAATGATTCTACCTATTTTCATTGTCTTTGTCTTTTTATTGCTGACCTTCATACCATATCTATTACAACAGCTATTCAATTTAGTCAGAGAATCTTGCAGACTTGTAGCGGATTTATTTAGAAGTATAACATCATCCGCATAAAGCAAAGAGCTGACATTAACATTTCCAATTTTGATATCAGGTTTAATACCACATTCCTTCATAATGTGATCCATATAGATAATGAATAACAGAGGGGATAATGTACATCCTTGTCTCACACCAGATTTAACATTAAACCATCTCCCTGTACTTCCTTCAATTCTAACTGCTGACTTACAACTCAAATAAAGACTAAGTATCGCTTGATATAATGCCCCATTGACACCATATAACTGCAGAGTAGTGAATAGCTTCTCTCTTGGCACCTTGTCATATGCCTTTTCCAAATCGACAAAACTTAAATACAGATCTTTGTTTTATTCCCATGCTTTCTCGACTATTTGTCGTAAAGTGAAGATCTGATCCTGACAGCCTCTATTTGGCCTGAATCCAGCTTGTTCTTCACCAAGCTTTTCTTCCACAATTCTTCTCAACCGTTTCTCAAGTACACTTGCATAGATCTTGCCAGGAACACTCAGTAGGGAAATACCTCTGTAATTCTCACATTCAGTTTTATTTCCCTTTTTATATATGGGTACTATGAGAGCTCTACTCCAATCATCGGGAATTCGTCCCTCTGTCCAGGCTTTCTGAACTATGCAGTGCAGCCACTGTAAGACTCTTATACCACCATACTTCAGCATTTCTGGTCGAATATCATCTACTCCTGCTGCCTTTCCACATTTCAAGCCTTTGATGGCTTTTTCTACTTCAAGTATGGATATGTATTCCTGACTGCATGCCTGTTCATTTATCACTATGCTGTCATCACTGCTTGTTTCATTTAGCAGTTTTTCAAAGTAATTACTCCATACTTCAAGGATATCTTTTTCTCCTGTTTTCATGTCACCTTTATCATCTCTAACTCCTTTTACAGCACTCTTTCCTCCATTCCTAAGCTTCTTCAACAACCTCCAGAATATTTTGCCACCTTCTTGATATTTATTTTCTATATTCTTGCCAAAGTCCTCTCATGACTTTTGTTTAGCTAGTTTTACACACTGTTTAGCTTTCTTACATTTGTCTCTGTATTCTGTAAGAGTAAAAGCTGACTTATTTGCCAGGAACTTTTGATATGCTTTCTTCTTTTCCTTCACTGCCTCTTTAACTTCCTGTGTCCACCAGGGAGTTCTGATTTTTTTATCCTTGCACACAACCTCACCACATGCTTCTCTGGCAGAATCAATCAATGTTTTCTTCAGAGTTTGCCACTGAATCTCCAAGGTTTGATTCCTGTTCTCAAACTCTTTCATTTTCTTTTCAATAATCTTTCTGTATTTTAGTCTACAGTTCACATCTGAGAGCTGCTCAACTTTTATTTGCTTTAAAACTTTCTTACATGTTATTCTTTTCAATATGAAATTCAATTTTATCCTGCTCAAGACTAAATAGTGATCACTTCCAATTTCAAATCCCCTGTACACTCTGGTGTCTTGCACCAGGGAGAAAACATCACTATCAACAATAACATAGTCAATGAGACTTTTCTTATTTCTAGCCTCTTCTCTCCATGTGAATTTGTGCACATTTTTATGTTGGAGCATGGTGTTAGTAATAACTAGTCCATGTCCTGAGCAGAAATCCAACAGATATTTGCCATTATTATTAGCTTTGCTCTTTTCTCCAAATTTTCCCAAAATATTTTTGTATGTCTCACAATCATTTCCTACTCTGCTATTTAGATCCCCAACAAGGACCAACTTTTCCTTTTCATTGTGTCAGTTGCTTTTTCTAAAGCCTCAAAATATTCCTCCACTTCTACCTTAGTAGAACCTTCTGTGGGACCATAGGCACAAATGTCTGAAATAATGTGGGTTCTACGGTCGATTTTCTTGAGTTTATGGGACGAAAAACCCGAGTTTCCAGTAGAAAAAACCCGCTTGCCCGTGCCAGAGATCGACTAACTCAAGAACCGGTCGAAAAAAGGCTTAGAAAAATTTCCTCTAGCGCTGACTAGATTCGAAACAAAGTCTTCCTTCGTGCGGTTAAGCGCTATGGTGTGCAAACGCCACATCCACTGAGCTACACAGGCTCTAACTGTACGTTTTAGTCCTTAACAAAAGTTATTTGATGCAATTTGTGCTTTCATCTCTTGCTCTCTCATCCAGATGGCACCACTGTTGCAACACCTAAAGATAAAACTGACCTACTGCCATTGCTTTTATCCTCCAATTGCTGCTTAGATGACTAAAACAAATTACCTCTACCATACCAGAAACTGGGTACCTTCCTGTGGTTTTTTAGAAGAAAGACATCAGAATAATATTAAACAACTTATACACCAAAATTTCAAGGTTCAGTTTCAATTTCAATGTTCAATTTCAATATTATATATAATTTTACTCAGATATTATGGTGCAGCACTAACCTGTCCTATGTCATCTCTGCAGTCTTTAATACTCAACTGATACTAATTCCAGTGGATGAAAGCAAGCAAGCACACATCTAACCTATCCCTGAAGAGGAAAATAAAAGCCATCAAACCACCATCTTATTTCCATCACCTCACTCCTCTCCAAAATAATGAAGAAAGTTATCAACATTTGACTTCTCCACTACCCAGAGTTCTGTCATTTATCAGTGACCACCAGTATGGATTCATTCAATCCCTTGCTGATCTCTTAGTACATCTCTCACTACTAGGTGCATCCCATGGGAAGGTTTGGAGAAATGTGTCAGAACCCTTGATTTCCAGAGCATTTGACCACATCTGCATTGAGGCCTGCTCAGTAAATTTCCATCCTTCAGTTTACCTCCCATCCTAAGCAGTTGGTAGCATGCTTTCTCCCTCTCTATTTAGTTGTTTGCTAGTATTATGGTGAACAGCTTCCTCTCTTTGGAGTTTGCCACCCATGTTGGCATGACTCATGGTTCTGTTCTATCACCCAAAGAGTAGCTACGCAATAACTACTCTTTCCATAGCTTTGTGATAGTACACTCCATTCATCCTACTTATTTGACAAACCATATTGTCCTCAGTCCCAAGTTTCAAGATCAATTGCAGTTAATCTTGGAATTTCCATTTTACTACTCTATATATGAGTTGTTGATGAGTAGTTAGAATTGAATATGGTACAGGTAGATGATTTCATGTTAAATCAGATGTGAGATAAGGGTACACATCACAATATGGAGGAAAGTGGCATTATATCTGATATCAAATGCTTTACTTTATGCAGATAATGTTATAGCTTTAAATGAATATGGTACGAGTCTACAGGATTCCCTAATTAAATTAAATAAATGCTATAATAGGTGTAAATTTGGTATAAAGTCAGTAGTAAAAAGACAGTCTATGAAATTAGGCAGGAACATTGAAAACATCAACTGTGTGCTGAATGAAGAACTTATAGAACGAGTAAAAGATTTCAGCTATTTAGGTACAATTTTTAGTGAAAATGACAAAACTGATATGATAGGAAGGTTAACTGAAGAAATTTAGATATGAGAGTTCTGAGAAAAAATTGGGAGAGTGAACAGATAGCATCAATGGCAGAATCATATTAAAACTGGAGATAATAGGAAGGAACTGACATTTTTAACATTCAGGAATGTGTGAGCAGAATGAATCTGAAGAATTTTGCTTACTTAAAAAGAATCAAAAGGGAGAGGTTAGCAAAACAAGTGTTCTTTGCCAGAATACCAGGAAAAGATCCAGAGGAAGACCAAGGTCTATGATGATGATGATTGATACAGTAAGAAGTGCTTTAAAAGACCAAAATATAAGATCTGATAATATTGGTATTGTGCAACCACAGATGCGAGACCCCTCAATAATAGGGTAATCAACACACTTCGTGGGATGAGTGTTTATTATTATATGTTGGAAAATTAGCTTTTCTTTTATGAAAATTCTAGTTTTTAAAGTGGTAACTATTTTGCTTGTACAACAGTTGGAAATTTTATATATAAAGCACGTGATTTCACATGTTGGTAACAAATTCATATATCAACTTATTATTTTCTTCCCTTCAACATGAATTGACTCTTCTTGGTACATTTCTAGCCAAGGATCTTGCATCTGTGGTCGGACAGTAGATAAATTAATTTGGAGGAAAATTGTTGATAGAAAGTTAGTAATAATGTAAACTGTTCATATAGTACTATCATAATATTCTGTATTTCACCTCCCCATGAGGATGTATATCAGGAATTAGTTAATAACGATAATGAAGTTAATAAGATGATCTGAAGTATAAACAAGTTAGATTTTGCAGCAGCTTATAGATGGTGGATGTAGAACATGGGGGTATTAGGAAGTGAAATGTCCATGTTCTTCTCTTGTCTTGTGTGAATATATAGAATGGTCTATTATTAGATGCTGTGAGTTCATTTTTGGTTAATGATGCCTGACCTCACCACTTTCCTGCAGTTCAGTTCATCAACATAGTATGTATTCAAGAAAAAATATAATAAATATTTCAGTATGAGTGTCTAAATGAGCCCTCCCTTTGTTATTATTATTGCTATTATACAGGTATCTCCATGGAGTGAGAAGACTTGTGGGGAGATTCTTTATTTGCTGCTGGCCATCATGCACACAATACCTATCATACCTCTCTTTAAAATCATTCACTGATGAATCACCCACGACCACCTTCGGTGACCCATTCCACCCATCATTCACCACCCTCCAAGCAAAATATCTAGTCCTAACACCTTGCTAACCACACTCTTACACAGCTTCCACTGGTGACCCCTTGTTCTCTCCCTTCTTACCATGTACTGAAAAGTCTTCTGAGTCAATCCTATAAAACCCCTTTAATAACTAAAATGTTTCTATTGTGTCTCCTCTTTTCACCTATCAGCTAAGTTTTGAAGCCTACAGACTGTCAATCTATTCTCATAGGGAGCATTCCATAGACCTGCCATGATCTTTATCACTTGCCTCTGAATTCTCTCCACTACTTCTTCATCCCCATAGAATCGGAAGTCCAAATCTGTGTGCAGTAGTCCAGATGTAGCCTTATTAAAGCCTTATATAGGGAAACAATACCCTTCTATTCCTGCTAGTTAGTGTGTCTTCAGCAACCACATAATCTGATGTGCTGTTTTGGTTACTTTTGCAATATGCCCTCTGAACTTCAACTTCCAGTCTGCCATCACTTTCTCCAGTTCAGTTCCATCAATATAGTATGCAGCTTGTGGTCTCTTCCCAAAGTGCATCACCATATACTTGGCCACATTAAACTGGCAGTCATTTACCTTTGCCCATACTGCTAGTCTGTTTGTCTTCCTGCAGGACTTCTTAATCACTTTCTTAATCACAATCATTTGCTGACGAAGTTTAGCATCATCAGCAAACTTGCTTTCTCCTGGACTCAACTCATCCATAAACCACTCTTTGATATCTGCAGCCACCCCTAATCCAAATCGCCAGATTCACATCCATCCCCATTTGCTCCAGTTTATGCAATAGAGTGGAATCTTGTCACATGCTTTTGTGCAAAGTCTAGAATATCACTGAGTAGCCATTTTCCTTATCCAACTCAACTGTCACTTGATTATAAAAAGTAAGCAAATTACTACGGCAAGACCTAACCTTTGAAAAACCACGTTGTCCCTTATAAAGTATCATATTCCTATCCACCCAGTTTTGAATTCTGTCTTTCACCAATTTCTCTAATACCTTACCCAGTACTCCTGAAATGCTGACTGGCCTATAATTTGATAGTTCTGTCTGGGAGCTTCCTTTATGCAGTGTGATTATTTTGCCCTCTTTTTATTCAATTTGCAACCCCCCCCCCCTACTGAGGCTTAAATAAGCAGCTTGGTTAGAGGAGCTGATAATTCTTTTGCACATTCTTATAATACATAGGCTGATATGACATCTAATCCCATGGCTGTTTTCATATTGAGGTTCTGCAATATTTTAAGCACCTCCATTTCTCCAGCCTCTATTCTCCTAACAGTCAATGTCACATCTAGCATTGCAGTATCACCACCTAGATGGTACCATGCCCCTGAAAAATGCTGGCCCAGTAATTCAACTATTTGGTTTGGTTCTGTCACCTCCCTACCATAAGCACTTCTTAAATTTTAAAGTTATCCTTCCATAGCCATTTCTCCTTTTACTTGCCACATAGCAAAAGAACTCTCTACGGTTTCTTTTGGCCTCTTCAGCTAGTTGTGCCTTATATTGCTCATGGATGTGCTGATCACCTTTTCTTTATAATCCCTTCACAACATTTTCTTTGTGTACAACTTCTGCTTAATGAAGCTATTCATCCATCTAACTTCTACCTAATATATCCTTCTGGATATACATTCAAAAACTGCTTTCTTCAAACACTCTTTGACCACCTTCTATGCACCACCAACATCTCTATCCCTCCGACTTTTTATGTAACGACTCTGCTGAAAGCTGACTGCTCAGCTTGTTCGAATCACTTGCTTTCTAATTCCACATATGTCTCTTCTTAATAGAAAATTCTGTATGTCTGGCAATCTCCCATGTCAAGACTACGTGTTCATTTTTGCATTTTTGAAAATTATGGAGACAACTGCGGTGTTTGAATAAAAACTTTAGTTTAATATAACTAAAATCTACATTCAACGTTTCAACCTTTATGTCAAGGTCATCTTCTGGAGCATCATACAACTATACACAGAGAACAAGCTACACTACAATCAAACTGGTTTGTTAAAGATACTGACCAACCGCTGCAACAATTGTTGGCCTGACTTCTGGTGGAAAAAAAAAAAAATTATACATCAATGCTAGAGTCCTATTATTAGTGTTATCTGTTGGTTGTAGAACTACATTGAGCGTAACAACAAGTATCTATCTATATACATATATTAACATCATGATTATACTTGTACATTCCAGCCAGTTGGTATGGAATGGTTTCTAATACTAGCTGAAGATTGGCTAGAGTCCTGACTTTTGCTGGATCTTATATATTAGGTAGACTGAATGTGTGCCATCCAGATCCTTGGAATTTTCATGCCATCTTTGTTGTTGATATTTGGGTGGTTTATCAGGATTTTGCAGGCTTCCTTAAATTTCCTTTCATACCAGGTTTTTGCGTGGTGTAAAGAGCGGGTGCTTTTCCAGTTGATTTGGTGTAAGGTGTTGAGCGTGTTCACTTTCTCCCAGGTGGAGGCAGCATTGCTAAATTGGTTAATGTTAAGTTCTCTCTGATGCAGTGATCAGATCTAGCAGTCTTGAACCTCTGATTCCTTCCATTATATGTTGTCTCAGGTAATTATCTCTCAGCAGATATATAAATTCCATTTCCTTCCCTTCCTGTGACCATTATTCCTCCCAATATATGTCCTCCATAATAATTACTCAACCTGTTCTCATCATGCTAATTTGTGAGTGCATGTCATCTACATTCTCCCTTATACTCCATGAATTATAGCAGCAATTACCGTATTTGCCGGCATATAAGATGCACCCCCCTTTTTTGTACACATTTTTTAGGAAAAAAACTTTATTACTGAATATTATGATGAATTTACAGTATTTCCAATATAAAGTAACAGGTAGGTCTACTTTCAACAAATAGCTAATCTATAATTAACAAAAAAAAAAAATTGGATTATGAGACCATAGGTTTAATACACATATGTACAAATATGTACAAAATCGTCGACTAGTTTCGCTAGCAGGACTGACTAGCTTTGTCAAGACTAAAAGGTGAAATACTAATAAATGCAAAAAAAGAATACAGTAACGGTTTACAACAGATAGACAACAAAATTGGAAGTTTCACATGACATAGTATGCATGAAGTAAGCTGTTTCAGTCATTATTATAAATACGCATTACATAGTTTTTGGTGTGCTGTAGTTCTGGTAAACTTAATCTGAAAAATCTGAAATCTGAAAACAAACCCCAACTCAACATCACCAGAGTTAAAGATCGGTACTATCAACGTAAGAAGCCTGAATGGCAAAGAAATGGAGCTAGCTGAGGAATTAGATAAGTACCAGATCGACATAATAGGGGTGACTGAAACAAAAAAGACCAAAACTGGTGAGATCTTTCTGAGCAATAAATACAAAATGTTATATTCAGGCAATAACAATCAAGGAAAAGAAGGAGTAGCCATAGTATTCAACACAAAATACGAGGCTAATCTTCTTGAATGGCAGTCAGTCTCAAGTAGAGTAATGTGGGCAAATATGAGAATGGGGAACTGGACAATGAGACTTATTTGTGCCTATGGTCCCACAGAAGGTTCTACTAAGGTAGAAGTGGAGGAATTTTTTGAGGCTTTAGAAAAAGCAACTGACACAATGAAAAAGGAAAAGTTGGTCCTTGTTGGGGATCTAAATAGTAGAGTAGGAAATGATTGTGAGACATACAAAAATATTTTGGGAAAATTTGGAGAAAAGAGCAAAGCTAATAATAATGGCAAATATCTGTTGGATTTCTGCTCAGGACATGGACTGGTTATTACTAACACCATGTTCCAACATAAAAATGTGCACAAATTCACATGGAGAGAAGAGGCTAGGAATAAGAAAAGTCTCATTGACTATGTTATTGTTGATAGTGATGTTTTCTCCCTGGTGCAGGACACCAGAGTGTACAGAGGATTTGAAATTGGAAGTGATCACTATTTAGTCTTGAGCAGGATAAAATTGAATTTCATATTGAAAAGAATAACATGTAAGAAAGTTTTAAAGCGAATAAAAGTTGAGCAGCTCTCAGATGTAAACTGTAGACTAAAATACAGAAATATTATTGAAAAGAAAATGAAAGAGTTTGAGAACAGGAATCAAACCTTGGAGATTCAGTGGCAAACTCTGAAGGAAACATTGATTGATTCTGCCAGAGTGGCATGTGGTGAGGTTGTGTGCAAAGATAAAAAAATCAGAACTCCCTGGTGGACACAGGAAGTTAAAGAGGCAGTGAAGGAAAAGAAGAAAGCATATCAAAAGTTCCTGGCAAATAAGTCAGCTTTTACTCTTACAGAATACAGAGACAAATGTAAGAAAGCTAAACAGTGTGTAAAACTAGCTAAACAAAAGTCATGGGAGGACTTTGGCAAGAATATAGAAAATAAATATCAAGAAGGTGGCAAAATATTCTGGAGGTTGTTGAAGAAGCTTAGGAATGGAGGAAAGAGTGCTGTGAAAGGAATTAGAGATGATAAAGGTGAAATGAAAACAGGAGAAAAAGATATCCTTGAAGTATGGAGTAATTACTTTGAAAAACTGCTAAATGAAACAAGCAGTGATGACAGCACAGTGATAAAAAACGCTGACCAGGCATGCAGTCAGGAATACATATCTATACTTGAAGTAGAAAAAGCCATCAAAGGCTTGAAATGTGGAAAGGCAGCAGGAGTAGATGATATTCGACCAGAAATGCTGAAGTATGGTGGTATAAGAGTCTTACAGTGGTTGCACTGCATAGTTCAGAAAGCCTGGACAGAGGGACGAATTCCCGATGATTGGAGTAGAGCTCTCATAGTACCCATATATAAAAAGGGAAATAAAACTGAATGTGAGAATTACAGAGGTATTTCCCTACTGAGTGTTCCTGGCAAGATCTATGCAAGTATACTTGAGAAACGGTTGAGAAGAATTGTGGAAGAAAAGCTTGGTGAAGAACAAGCTGGATTCAGGCCAAATAGAGGCTGTCAGGATCAGATCTTCACTTTACGA